>NW_021703774.1:99273965-99810301 GCF_005190385.1 Monodon monoceros
TCTTCCCAGACCGGGGCACGAACCCGTGTCCCCCGCATCGGCAGGCGCACTCGCAACCACTGCGCCACCAGGGAAGCCCTGTTTCTCCCATCTGAGAAAAGGGCCACACGCCCTGATGTCTGAGGGCCTTTGCACAGCTACAGCCTCTACCTGAACTCACCCTTCTGCTCTCTCACATACACTTGTTGCCTATTAGATCCTAATCATTTTTCAGATCTCTGTCAACATCTCTTCCACAGGGAGACCCTCCCTAGTGCTAGGTTAGGTTTTTATGTCACTATCACCTTAAAGAATGTTGCTCCTTTCAGTCGTAGTACTTACTGCTTTGGGTGACTATTTGCCTAATAGCTATCCTTTCCACCATGCCTGTTTTTGCTCACATTATGTGCTTAGCTCAACAATCATTTGTTCAATTAAATAAATGAATAATAACTGACACCTGTGCCAGGCATTGTGTGGCAGGCTCTTTTTTTTTTTTTTTTGGCTGTGTTGGGTCTTCATTGCGCAGGCTTTTCTCTAGTTGTGGCTAGCAGGGGCTACTCTTTGCTGTGGTATGCAGGCTTCTCATTGCGGTGGCTTCTCTTGTTGTGGAGCACCGGCTCTACGTGCGTGGGCTTCAGTAGTTGTGGCACATGGGCTCAGTAATTGTGACTCATGGGCTCTAGAGCACAGGCTCAGTAGTTGTGGTGCACGGGCTTAGTTGCTCCATGGCATGTGGGATCTTCCCGGACCAGGGATTGAACCCGTGTCCCCTGCATTGGCAGGCAAGTCCTTAACAACTGCGCCATCAGGGAAGTCCCTGAGTGCTTTATACATTTCATTTAATCTCACCTGATGGCAGGTATTATTCTGCAGATGTTATAGTTTTTCGGTTTTAATATGTATTGTGATTCTAGATACAAAGAAAAATTTTAAATAGGTAGAGGTCACTTCACATTCTGCTCACTTGAGAAAACCCAAAATGGCCGCAGCTCTAGCCTCCACTGGAAATTAACAAGCTTTAGAACGCAATTACTATTCTAGGGCTCAGAAGAGAGCAGTGCTACTGTTCTCACTAATTTTATTTCTTCAGTCTCCTTAATATCTATTTCCTACTGAGAAATTAGAGGTTCAGGTATCTAAGAAAAAAAGCCAAGTGTGGGAATGAGAGTGCTGTGGAGAGAGGAAGAAGAAGCTAGACACAGAATTTAGCAAGGTAGCTTGGGGAAAAAAATCCCCAATGTCTACCTACTATCTAAGAATAAAGTCCAAAATTTTTAAGAATTGCCTTCAAGGCTCTGCCCATCACCTTTCTACCCTCATCTCACACCACTCTCTGCCCAAACCTCTAAGCCCCAGGCAAACTGGTCTCTCAGTAACTCTAAAAAATAACTGACAGAATCACCTGGGTAAGATTTTTTTAAAAAAAACATACTCCACAAACCCACCGCAGACCTAGTAAATCAGAATCTCTGGAAGAGGGTACCAGGAATGTTTGGTTTTTGAATTGTTTTAAAAGAACCAGGATGTGTGAAGAACATTCCACAGAGAAGCCCTCTGACTCTTCAGACTAGGTACATCTATTATACATTTCCACAGTGCTCTGTACTTAGCACTCATCACACTTGTAACAATTTGCTCAATACCTATCTTCCCTGCTGGATGGTACACACTCCTTCAGAGCAGTGACCATGTCTGTGCTCCTCACTATTTCCCCCTCCAGAACCACACTCTACCTTTCATATTTCTATGGACCCAGTTGACTGCATCAATGGGTTTCCTTGCCCTCTAACTTCTCCTTGGGTTCAGTCAATAGGAAGCACAAGCAGGATGAAAATAAGATTAAGGTTTTTATTCCTCCAACTCTCTTCCTGCCAGGTAATTACAAATTTCCTATGTTCCTCTACTGAAAGCCAAAGACGCTATCAGGCAGCCTTAACTTACAGCTCCTGTTAAGGGTCTAGTAACTATTCCTTCTCCTTGCCCATTAAGACCTAAGTAATAACGGCTCCCAACTGTTACTAACTCCAGGGTAATGCACCATCCACCGTGATTCCCCTGACCAGGCTCACACCTTTATAAATACTAATATCTTTATTAAACTCTCCCATGTAGCCCTTTCAAGTGCGCTATTTCCTACCAGGGCCCTGATACAATGTCCATTCAAAGATATGCTAAGCTGAAGATGACTTACACCGTAAGTCATCAACAAATGTTTGTTGAATGTATGAATGACCCTCAGTATTTAGAAGTTGTTGGGTAAATTAGATCCATTAGAAGCACTTAAAAAAAAAGGGGGCTTTGGAGTCACACAAACCTTTAGCTTTGCATGACAAAGGTTAACCTTTCTTATTAGTTTCAACTTCTATAAAATGGGAATACCACCACTTACTTCATAGAGCTGGCATGAAAATAAAACAATCTCTACCAGAATGCCTGACACACAGATATGTTCCAAATCCTCAGTTCCTCCCTTCCCCAAATTCAACTCTTTCAAAAAGACATTTGGCCAGAATTATATAAAATGGCTTGAAATCACTTATTAATTTATTACTTCTTAACACTTTCCTTTAAAATGACTTATAAAAATAACACAGCAAGATAAAATAATTTTAAGAGATGAAAAAAATGAAGGAGACAGAAATTTAAGATAACAAGAATGAACTTGTAAACAGAATGCAAACAAAAAACCCTTTACACTTGCCGACAGTGAACCAGAAATCTGAATGTAAGTTTTCTAGCAGCAAGTTCAAAATGGGAAATGTGAAATAGTCATAGGAAACAGTTTCTATACAACAAAAAAGCTTGAAATTTCTCCCATGAGTCTCATAGAGGACACATTACAACACAGTGGACAATATTCTAAACAAAGTCCTTATGGTAAACTGGCAAATTATTAGGACCTTCAAAAATAACCTCTTTGCACATACACTGATGGCTGGCTTCTCAACCAAGCAATTCGATAAAGGTAGTGAGTGTAATATTCATGGCAAAGAATGAAGGTTCTGAATACAAATACCAGAATTCATATCCTAGTTCTGCCACTTACTATGAAGTAGTATTAGACTGGACACTTAACCTCTCTGAGCCCCCAAAAGTAAGATACACTGCCTCAAATATACTAAGTATTCAATAATCATTCAATTATTCATAGTAATACTGCTGAAAGCAATATAATGGGAGTAGTAAGGGAATATGATGCAATCCAAGTAAAAGGAGTCTCCTAACGTCCTGGCTTAACAAAAACAAAGATTTTAGACCATGTAAAGCAATGGTTCTCAAATCCTGGTATTATCAGAATCACCTAGGGTGTTTTTCAAAAATACAAACTCCTGGGCTTCATTCCCAGATTCTGATACAGGAGGTTAGAGTAGGGCTTGGGAGTTTGTTTTGCTTACTGCCTTTAAATTCCCGAGATGCTCCTAATGGTCATGCAGATTTAAGGACTGCTAGTTAACAGCAATGTTTCTCGGCCCTGGTAAGAACCATAATCACCTACAAAGTCTTACAGAACTCCAGAGGGCTGACCACGCATCACCCCCAGAACTTAATAAATCAGAATCTCCAAGCCAAACTGGCCAAATTATGAACAGCTGGCTGAAATAAGAATTATTGTTGCTGTTGTTCAATACACTGTAAAAAATCCACAAAATAAATCAATAACCTCTGGACTATCAGAAGTTCAATGTAGAAAGAGATCAACTTAACCCGGAAACAATTAGGATAGATAAGAAAAAACTAGATTCTCAATCTAGAATAGAGTCAAAATACTAAGAAATAGAAAACAAAGATGTGGCTTTCACTAACAGAACAACTAACAGTCTACCTACAATACAATGAGTAAATAAGGACCAGTGCAGCATTTGTAGCCTTGCATCACTAAAAAAGAATATTGCTATTACTCTTCTTCGAACAGAACTGTAGAAGAGCCAAAATAGCATAGTTACGGACATTAACTAAATTCTGTAATAAAATTCAGAATTCAAAAAGTAATGCACAGGGGGTTCCCTGGTGGCGCAGTGGTTGAGAGTCCGCCTGCCGATGCAGGGGACACGGGTTCGTGCCCCGGTCCGGGAAGATCCCCCATGTCGCGAAGCAGCTGGGCCCGTGAGCCATGGCCGCTGAGCCTGCACGTCCGGAGCCTGTGCTCCGCAACGGGAGAGGCCACAACAGTGAGAGGCCCGCGTACCCCCACCCAAAAAAAAAAAAAGTCATGCATGGTACGGAGCTTCAAGATGGCAATAGAGTAAGACCTAGAGATCACCTTCCTCCCCACAAATACATCAGAAATACATCTACATGTGGAACAACTCCTACAGAACACAGGCTCACCCCACATCCGTACCCCTCCCTCCCCTAGGCCTGAGTGAGCCAGAGCCCCCGAATCAGCTGCTCCTTTAACCCTGTCCTATCTGAGCCAAGAACAGATGCCCTCAGGAGAACTACACACAGAGGCGGGTCCAAATCTAAAGATGAACCCCAAGAGCTGTGCAAACAAAGAAGAGAAAGGGAAATTTCTCCCAGAAGCCTCAGGAGCAGCGGATTAAATCTCCACAATCAACTTGATGTACCCTGCATCTGTGAATACGTGAACAGACAACGAATCATCCCAAATTGAGGAGGTGGACTTTGGGAGCAATAATATTTTTTTTCCCTTTTTTTCTTTTTGTGAGTGTGTATGTATATGCTTCTGTGTGACATTCTGTCTGTGTAGCTTTGCTTTTACCATTTGCCCTAGCGTGGTCTGTCCATTTTTTCTTGTTTTGCTTTGGTTTTTTTAGTATAGTTTTTAGCACTTGTTATCATTGGTGGATTTCTTTCTTGGTTTTGTTGCTCTCCTTTCTTTTTTTAATTACTTTTTTAAAAAAATATAATTATTTTAATAACTATTTTATTATTTTATCTTAGCTTATATTCTTCTTTCCTTCTTTTTTCTCTGCCTTCTTTTCTGAGCCGTGTGGATGACAGGCTCTTGGTGCTCCAGCCAGGCGTCAGGGCTCTGCCTCTGAGGTGGGAGAGCCAAGTTCGGGACACTGATCCACAAGAGACCTCAGAGCTCCACGTAATATCAAACGGCGAAAATCTCCCAGAGATCTCCATCTAAATGCCAAGACACAGCTCCACTCAACGACCGACAAGCTACGGTGCTGGACACCCTATACCAAACAAACTGGCAAGACAGGAACAAAACCCCGTCCATTAACAGAGACACTCCCTAAAATCATAATAAGGCCACAGACACCCCAAAACACACCACCAGTCATGGACCTGCCCACCAGAAACACAAGATCCACCCTCATCCACCAGAACACAGGCACTAGTACCCTCCACCAGAAAGCCTACACAACCCACTGAACCTACCTTAGCCACTGGGGACAGACACCAAAAACAACGGGAACTATGAAACTGCAGCCTGCGAAAAGGAGACCCCAAACACAGTAAGTTAGGCAAAATGAGAAGACAGAGAAACACACAGCAGATGAAGGAGCAAGATAAAAACCCACCAGACCTAACAAATGAAGAGGAAATAGGCAGTCTACCAAAACCAGACAAAGACATCACGAAGAAAGAAAACAACAGGCCAATATCACTGATGAACACAGATGCAAAAATCCTCAACAAAATACTAGCAAACAGAATCCAATAACACATTAAAAGGATCATACACCATGATCAAGTGGGGTTTATCCCAAGAATGCAAGGATTCTTCAATACACACAAATCAATCAATGTGATATACCATATTAGCAAACTGAAGGAGAAAAACCATATGATCATCTCAACAGATGCAGAGAAAGCTTTCGACAAAATTCAACACCCATTTATGATAAAAACCCTCCAGAAAGCATAAAGGGAACTTTCCTCAACATAATAAAGGACATATATGACAAAGCCACAGCCAACATCATCCTCAATGGTGAAAAACTGAAACTATTTCCACCAAGAACAAGGCAAGGTTGCCCACTCTCACCACTATTATTCAACACAGTTTTGGAAGTTTTAGCCACAGCAATCAGAGAAGAAAAAGAAATAAAAGGATCTAAATCAGAAAAGAAGAAGTAAAGATGTCACTATCTGCAGATAACATGACACTATACACAGAGAATTCTAAACATGCTACCAGAAAACTACTAAGGTTAATCAATGAATTTGGTGAAGTAGTGGGATACAAAATGAATGCACAGCTGTCTCTTGCATTCCTATACATTAATGATGAAAAATCTGAAAGTGAAATTAAAAAAACTCCCATTTACCACTGCAACAAAAAGAATAAAATATCTAAGAATAAACCTACCTAAGGATACAAAAGACGTGTATGAAGAAAATCATAAGATGCTGATGAAAGAAATGAAAGATGATACAAATAGATGGAGAGATATACCATGTTCTTCGACTAGAAGAATCAACATTGCGCAAATGACTATACTACCCAAGGCAATCTACAGATTCAATGCAATCCCTATCAAGCTACCACTGGCATTTTTCACAGAAATAAAAACAAAAAATCTCACAATTTGTATGGAAACACAAAAGACCCCGAATACCCAAAGCAATCTAGAGAAATAAAAATGGAGCTGGAGGAATCAGACTCCCTGACTTCAGACTATACTACAAAGCTACAGTAATCAAGACAATATGGTACTGGCGCAAAAACAGACATACAGATCAATGGAACAGGATAGGAAGCCCAGAGATAAACCCACACACATATAGTCACCTTATCTTTGATAAAGGAGGCAAGAATATACAGTGGAGAAAAGAAAGCCTCTTCAGTAAGTGGTGCTGGGAAAACTGGACAGCTACATGTAAAAGAATGAAATTAGAACACTCCCTAACACCATACACACAAAGAAACTCAAAATGGTTTAAAGACCTAAATGTAAGGCCAGACAATATCAGACTCTTAGAAGAAAACATAGGGAGAACACTCTATGACATAAATCACAGCAAGATCCTTTTTGACCCACCTCCTAGAGAAATGGAAATAAAAATAAAAATAAACAAATGGGACCTAATGAAACTTGAAATCTTTTGCACAGCAAAGGAAATCATAAACAAGACAAAAAGACAACCCTCAGAATGGGAGAAAATATTTGCAAATGAAGCAACTAACAAAGGATTAATCTCCAAAATTTACAAGCAGCTCATGCAGCTCAATAACAAAAAAACAAACAACCCAATCCAAAAATGGGCACAAGATCTAAATACACATTTCTCCAGAGAAGATATACAGATTGCCAACAAACACATGAAAGAATGCTCAACATCATTAATCATTAGAGAAATGCAAATCAAAACTACAATGAGGAAAAAAAACTACAGCGAGATATCATCTCACACTGGTCAGAATGGCCATCATCAAAAAATCTACCAACAATCAATGCTGGAGACGGTGTGGAAAAAAGGGAACCCTCTTGCACTGTGGGTGGGAATGTAAATTGATACAGCCACTATGGAGAACAGTATGGAGGTTCCTTAAAAAACTACAAATAGAACTACCATACGACCCAGCAATCCCACTACTGGGTATATACCCTGAGAAAACCATAATTCACAAAGAGTCACGTACCACAATATTCACTGCAGCTCTATTTAAAATAACCAGGACACGGAAGCAACCTAAGGGTCCATCATCAGATGAATGGATAAAGAAGACGTGGCACATATATACAATGGAATATTACTCAGCCATAAAAAGAAACGAAACTGAGTTATTTGTAGTGAGGTGGATGGACTTAGAGTCTGTCACACTGAGTGAAGTAAGTCAGAAAGAGAAAAACAAATACTGTATGCTAACACATATATATGGAATCTAAAAAAAAAACAAAAACGGTCATGAAGAACCTAGGGGCAAGACAGGAATAAAGACACAGACCTACTAGAGAATGGATTTGAGGATATGGGGAGGGGGAAGAGTAAGCTGCAACAAAGTGAGAGAGTGGCATGGACATATATACACTACCAAACGTAAAACAGATAGCTAGTGGGAAGCAGCCGCATAGTACAGGGAGATCAGCTCCGTGGTCTGTGACCACTTAGAGGGGTGGGATAGAGAGGGTGGGAAGGAGGGAGACGCAAGAGGGAAGAGACATGGGGACATATGTATATGTATAACTGATTCACTTTGTTATAAAGCAGAAACTAACACACCATTGTAAAGCAATTATACTCCAATAAAGATGTTGAAAAAAAAAAAGAGGACATCCCTGTTAGCGCAGTGGTTAAGAATCCGCCTGCCAATGCAAGAGACATGGGTTTGAGCCCTGGTCTGGGAAGATCCCACATACCACGGAGCAGCTAAGGCCGTGCACCACAACTACTGAGCCTGAACTCTAGAGCCCATGAGCCACAGTTACTGTGCTGGTGTTGCCATAATTGCTGAAGCCCGCATGCCTAGAGCCCATGCTCCGCAACAAGAGAAGCCACTACAATGAGAAAACTGCTCACCACAAAAAAGAGTATCCCCCGCTCGCCGCAACTAGAGAAACCCCGTATGCAGCAACAAAGACCCAATGCAGCCAAAAATAATTAATTAATTTTAAAAAGTAAAAAATAAATTTTAAAAAAACATATATTGTACAACACAGGGAATACAACCAATATTTTATAATAACTATAAATGGAATATAATCGTTAAAAGTTGTGAATCATTTTATTGTACACCTATGACCTAGGTAATATTGTACCTCAACTGTACTTCCATTAAAAAATAAAAACAAATTAAATTAAAAAATAAAATAAAATGGAAAGTCATGCATGGGGACACTGATTCAAGATGGCAGAGTAAAAAAAAAAAAAAAAAAAAAAAAAGATGGCAGAGTAGAAGGATGTGCGCTCACTCCCTCCTGCGAGAGCACCAGAATGACAACTGCTGAACAATCATCGAAAAGACACTGGAACACACTAAAAAAGATTCCCCACGTCCAAAGACAGAGGACAACCCGCAATGAGACTGTAGGAGGGGTGCAATCACAGGAAAAGCAAATCCCATAACGGCAGGGTGGTTGACTCACAAACTGGAGAACACTTACACCACAGAAGTCCACCCACTGGAGTGAAGGTTCTGAGCCCCACGTCAGGCTTCCCAACCTGGGGGTCCGGGAACAGGAGGAGGAATTCCTAGAGAAGCAGACTTTGAAGGCTAGAGGGATTTGACTGCAGAACTTTGACAGGACTTGGGGAAACAAGCCTCCAATCTTGGAGGGCACACACAAAGTAGTGTGCGCATCGTGACCCAGGGGAAGGAGCAGTGACCCCATAGGAGACTGAACCATACCTACCTGCTAGTGTTGGAGGGTCTCCTGCAGAGGCGGGGGGGTGGCTGTGGCTTACCACGGGGAAAAGGACACTGGCAGCAGAAGTTCTGGGAAGTACTCCTTGGCATGAGCCCGCCCAGAGTCACCATCGGCCACACCAAAGAGCCAGGTAGGCTCCAGTGTTGGGTCACCTCAGGCCAAACAACCAACAGGGAGGGACCTAGGCCCCACCTATCAGTAGACAAGTGGATTAAAGTTTTACTGAGCTCTGCCCATCAGAGCAACACTCAGCTCTACCCACCACCAGTCCCTCCCATTAGGAAGTTTGCACAAGCCTCTTAGATAGCCTCATCCACCAGACGGCAGACACCAGAAGCAAGAAGAACTACAATTTTGCAGGCTGTGAAGGAAAACCACATTCACAGAAGTACAGGCAAAATGAAAGGCAGAGGACTTTGTACCAGATGAAGTAACAAGATAAAACCCAGAAAAACAACTAAATGAAGTGGAGACAGGCAACCTTCCAGAAAAAGAATTCAGAATGACAGTGAAGATGATCCAGGACCTCAAAAAAACAATGGAGGCAAAGATCGAGAAGATGCAAGAAATGTTTAACAAAGACCTAGAAGAATTAAGGAACAAACAGAGATGAACAATACAATAACTGAAATGAAAAATACACTAGAAGGAATCAACAGCAGAATAACTGAGGCAGAAAAACGGATAAGTGACCTGGAAGACAGAATGGAGGAACTCACTGCCACGGAACAGAATAAAGAAAAAAGAATGAAAAGAAATGAAGACAGCCTAAGAGACCTCTGGGACAACATTAAATGCACCATCATTAGCATTATAGGGGTCCCAGTAGGAGAAGAGAGGGAGAAAGGACCCAAAAAAATATTTGAAGAGATTATAGTCTATAACTTCCCCAACATGGGAAAGGAAACAGCCATCCAAGTCCAGGAAGCACAGAGAGTCCCAGGCAGGATAAACGCAAGGAGAAACAGGCCAAGACACATAGTAATCAAATTGACAAAAATTAAAGACAAAAAAAATTACTGAAAGCAGCAAGGGAAAAATGACAAATAATATACAAGGGAACTCCCATAAGGTTAACAGCTGATTTCTCTGCAGACACTCTACAAGCCAGAAGAGTGGCATGACATACTTAAAGTGATGAAAGGGAAGAACCTACAACCAAGATTACGCTACCTAGCAAGGATCTCATTCAGATTTGATGGAGAAATCAAAACCTTTACAGACAAGCAAAAGCTAAGAGAATTCAGCACCAGCAAACCAGCTCTACAACAAATGCTAAAGGAACTTCTCTAAGTGGGAAACACAAGAAAAGCACCTACAAAAACAAACCCAAAACAATTAAGAAAATGGTTATATGATCATACATATCAATAATTACCTTAAATGTGAATGGATTAAATGTTCCAACCAAAAGACACAGTCTCACTGAATGGATACAAAAACAAGACCCATATATATATCGTCTACAAGCAACCCACTTAAGACCTAGGGACACATACAGACTGAAAGTGAGGGGATGGAAAAAGATATTCCATGCAAATGGAAATCAAAGGAAAGCTGGAATAGGAATACTCATATCAGATAAAATAGACTTTAAAATAAACAATATTACAAGAGACAAAGAAGGACACTACATAATGATCAAGGGCTCAATACAAGAAAAAGATATAACAATTATAAATATATATGCACCCAACACAGAAGCACCTCAATACATAAGGCAACTGCTAACAGGTTTAACAAAATTGATAAACCATTAGCCAGACTCATCAAGAAAAAGAAGAAGAGGAGTCAAATCAATAAAATTAAAAATGAAAAAGGAGAAGTTACAACAGACACTGCAGAAATACAAAGCATCCTAAGAGACTACTACAAGCAACTCTATGCCAATAAAATGGACAACCTGGAAGAAATGGGCACATTCTTAGAAAGATATAACCTTACAAGACTGAACCAGAAAGAATTAGAAAATATGAAGACCAATCACAAGCACTGAAATTGAAACTGTGATGAAAAATCTTCCAACAAACAAAAGTCCAGGACCAGTTGGCTTCACAGGTGAATTCTATCAAATATTTAGAGAAGAGCTAACACCCATCCTTCTCAAACTCTTCCAAAAAATTGCAGAGGAAGGAACACTCCCAAACCCATTCTATGAGGCCACCATCACCCTGATACCAAAACCAGACAAAGATACTACAAAAAAAGAAAAATTACAGACCAATATCACTGATGAATATAGATGCAAAAATCCTCAACAAAATACTAGCAAACAGAATCCAACAACACATTAAAAGGATCGTATACCATAATCAAGTGGGATTTATCCTAGGGATGCAAGGATTCTTCAATATACTCAAATCAATCAATGTGATACACCATATTAACAAATTGAAGAATAAAAACCATATGATCATCTCCATAGATGCAGCAAAGCTTTCAACAAAATTCAACACTCATTTATGATAAAAACTCTCCAGAAAGTGGGCATACAGGGAACCTACCTCAACATAATAAAGGCCATATATGACAAACCCACAGCAAACATCATTCTCAATGGTGAAAAACTGAAAGCATTTCCTCTAAGATCAGGAACAAGGATGTCCACTCTCACCACTCTTATTCAACATAGTTTTGGAAGTCCTAGCCACGGCAATCAGAGAAGAAAAAAATAAAAGGAATACAAATTGGAAAAGAAGAAGTAAAACTGTCACTGTTTGCAGATGACATGATACTATACATAGAGAATCCTAAAGATGCCACTAGAAAACTACTAGAGCTAATCGATGAATTTGATAAAGTTTCAGGAAACAAAATTAATGCACAGAAATCTCTTGCTTTCCTATAGACTAATGATGAAAAATCCGAAAGAGAAATTAAGGAAACACTCCCATTTACCACTGCAACAAAAAGAATAAAATACCTAGGAATAAACCAACCTAGGGAGACGACCTGTATGCAGGTAACTATAAAACACTGATGAAAGAAATTAAAGATGATACCAACAGATGAAGAGATATACCATGTTCTTGGATTGGAAGAATCAATATTGTGAAAATGACTATACTACCTAAAGCAATCTACAGATTCAATGCAACCCCTATCAAATTACCAATGGCGTTTTTTACAGAACTAGAACAAAAAATCTTAAGATTTGTATGGATATACAAAAGACCCCGAATAGCCAAAGCAGTCTTGAGGGGAAAAAACTGAGCTGGAGGAATCAGACTCCCTGTCTTCAGACTATACTAAAAAGCTACAGTAATCAAGACAATATGGTACTGGCACAGAAACAGAAACATAGATCAGTGGAACAAGATAGAAAGCCCAGAGGTAAAAACACACACCTATGGTCAACTAATCTATGACAAAGGAGTCAAGGATATACAATGGAGGAAAGACAGTCTCTTCAATAAGTGGTGCTGGGAAAACCGGACAGCTACATGTAAAACAATGAAATGAGAACACTCCTTAACACCATACACAAAAATCAACTCAAAATGGATTAGAGACCTAAATATAAGACCAGACACTATAAAATTCTTAGAGGAAAACATTGGAAGACACTCTTTGATATAAATCACAGCAAGATCCTTTTTGACCCACTTCCTAGAGAAATTGAAATAAAAACAAAAATAAACATATGGGACCTAATGAAACTTCAAAGCTTTTGCACAGCAAAAGAAACCATAAACAAGACGAAAAGACAACACTCAGAATGGGAGAATATATTTGCAAACGAATCAAGGGACAAAGGATTAATCTCCAAAATATATAAACAGCTCATGCAGCTCAATATTAAAAAAACAAATAACCCAATCCAAAAATGGGCAGAAGACCTAAATAGACATTTCTCCAAAGAAGACATACAGATGGCCAAGAAGCACATGAAAAGCTGCTCAACATCACTAATTATTTGAGAAATACAAATCAAAAGTACAATGAGGTATCACCTCACACCAGTTAGAATGTTCTTCATCAGAAAATCTACAAACAACAAATGCTGGAGAGGGTGTGGAGAAAAGGGAACTCTCTTGCACTGTTGGTGGGAATGTAAATTGATACAGCCACTATGAAGAACAATATGGAGATTCCTTTAAAAACTAAAAATAGAATTACCATATGATCCAGCAATCCCACTACTGGGCATATACCCAGAGAAAACTACAATTCAGAAAGACACATGCACCCCAATGTTTACTGCAGCACTATTCACAATAGCCAGGTCATGGAAGCAACCTAATGAATGGATAAAGAAGATGTGGTACATATATACAATGGAATATTACTCAGCCCTAAAAAGGAACGAAATGGGGTCATCTGTTGAGACGTGGATGGATCTAGAGACTGTCATACAGAGTGAAGTAAGTCAGAAAGAGAAAAATAAATATCGTATATTAACGCATATATGTGGAACCTAGAAAAATGGCACAGATGAAGCGGTTTGCAGGGCAGAAATTGAGACACAGATGTAGAGAACAAACGTATGAACACCTAGGGGGGAAAGCCGTGGGGGGGTGGGGGTGGGGGTGTGATGAATTGGGCGATTGGGATTGACATGTATACAATGATGTGTATAAAACTGATGACTAATAAGAATCTGCTGTATAAAAAAAAAGTGATCAAATGTATTCTATTGGAAAGAAGCAAAAATACACCATATTTACTGTCTAAATTATATAATAATTTAATGATAAAAACAAAAAGGGGGGGAGTTCCCTGGTGGTCTAGTGGCTAGGATTCAGTGCTTTCACTGCTGTGGCCCAGGTTCAATCCCTGGTCAGGGAACTGAGATCCCACAAGCTGCACGGCATGGCCAAAGGAAAAAAAAAAAAAAGGATGTTCAGAAAACAAACAAAAAGCCGCTCTTAGAAATTAAAAATATAATAGCAAAAACGAAAATCTCAACGTAAGAATTTCCAGTTTCCAGTAGTGTCGGGCTAGATTATTTGGATCAACTATCACTATTCCACTGGATAAGAACTTTTAAATATGGATAAAATATATTCCAAAAATTTTAAAGCACCAAAAAACAAGCCAAGACAATAAGGAATTACAAAGTCACAAGTGAAGTAAAAATGAGAATCCAGAAAGGGAAAAAAGCATATACCACCTATTTTTGCCCTGAGGATATTTTGGATTTTTTGTTTTGATAACATTGCAAGAGCTATGGGGACAAAAACAAAATCCAACAACCACAGGAGGGAATTTCAAGCCCTGAACTTGTTTTAAGGTGGTCCCAGACTAGGAGTGACCCCAGGCACATGGCAGAAGAAAATACAAATCCTACATGTACAATGAAACACTACAAACTAACCACAGAAGGATGATTCTCAAAGAGATCATATTAAATGGAAGAAGTCAGATGAAGTACATACCATATTAATCATTTTCGTGAGGTTAAAAAAACCTACAAAACTAATCAATGGCAATGCAACTCAGAATAGTGATTGATTGCCTTTGGGGGATATTTACTGGGGATGGCATAAGTGAGACTTCCATATCTTGCTCTTGGTTGGGAGTGACATGAATGAGTGCATTTATTTTATTTTTTCAAATCTTAACAGACATATAAAAACTGTACACTTTAATGTATGAATGTTATAATTTAATGAAGCTTTTATTTTAAATGAAGATGAAATAAGAAAATTTTCAAATTAAATAAGTTAACAAATACTAATTATATTCAGCTTTCGCAAATAGTAAAGGATGTTAATTTGTTCATGGTCTAAGTCTAGAAGATGATCCAAAAGTAATGGTTGCTATTTACCACAGCATTTTCAATGATTTTGATTTTTATAATTTATAATGGAAAAAAATCTCAACTAGCCACCATTAACATTTTTTATTTATCTTTTTTTAGTTATTTCTGAGATATACATTTTAAAGTAATAACTAAAATTATGACTTATAACATTATACCAGAACATATAAGATTTTTAGAAATTTCATGTAATGTCTGAAACATTTATATTAACATATTTCCATTAAAATAACCCAATGAAAGTTTAGTATTAGTTGTGTTTTTGTTTGTTTTTTTATACTGCAGGTTCTTATTAGTCATCAATTTTATACACATCAGTGTATACATGTCAATCCCAATCGCCCAATTCATCACACCACCATCCCCACCCCACGGCTGTTTTCCCCCCTTGGTGTCCATACTTTTGTTCTCTACATCTGTGTCTCAACTTCTGCCCTGCAAACCGGTTCATCTGTTAACATTTTTCAAAAATCTCTCAGAATCACCGTAACTTTTGTGCTCTCTGAAAAATCAATCTTTTATGTTTTCCCAATTCATTAAGTCTCAGACCATTTACATTTATATCATTTATACATGACAACCCTAATGTCAAAGCATATAACAACACTGTTTTCATTTTTAGAATCCAAAGGGCCACAAAATAGGCTATAAATAAGATAATCATTTGTACTCAAATAATTTAAGGAGATGAGAACTCAAGACCTAAATAAATTGAGAAAAATTTCATATGAAAAGACAGAAGTAATTAAATTTCAGATTATAAAAAGGATCCCTAAGATTAAAAAAAGGTATGAGACATACATGTTGGGGAAAAAAACATTAAAATAACCTTAGTTTTCAAAACATAGTTTGATGATAGAGTTCTAACAATTCATTGATTCCCTCATTCAACAAATATTTCACTGCTTATTATATGCCTATTCCTTTTCTACAAATTAGGAATACAACAGGGATACAAAAGGAATAAAACAGATGACTTTATGCTCTAGAAACAACAAAATAATGGTGTGCCAAAAATAGGAAAATCTGATTCTATACATTTATGTTTTTTCAACATGTAACAAATATATACTAATATTTCACATATTTCACAAGGTATTGTTAAAAGTCTGATGATTAGTTCTCGATCAAGAACTTAAGAAAGGGCTTCCCTGGTGGCACAGTGGTTGAGAGTCCGCCTGCCGATGCAGGGGACACGGGTTCGTGCCCCGGTCCGGGAAGATCCCACATACTGCGGAGCGGCTGGGCCCGTAAGCCATGACCGCTGAGCCTGCGCTCCGCAACGGGAGAGGCCACAACAGTGAGAGGCCCACATACCGCAAAAAAAAAAAAAAAAAGAACTTAAGAAAAACTTGCTAATATATGGAAAAAGTTTTTGCTTCCTATAAAACAAAACCTTTACATAATATTTTCCTACTAGTTTTTAATACGCACGTGACTATGTTCCCCAAAAAAGAATTTTTTGTTTTTTGCTATTGAGATGAAAATGCTTAAAGTTGAAGATTATTAAATAAGATACCACTGGTAGGTACACATAGAAGAAGTTCCATAATTACAAACCACTATTATTCTCTTGTCCTATTTCCTGCCTGCAAACAGGAGCTGATAAGGAAAAGTAGGCAGAACAGGCTTTTAAGTTTCTAGCCAAACCTGTATTTTATAGATTGGGGGAAGAAGAGAGTGCATTTTTTAAGATAAAAGGCAGGGAAGAGGAGTAGAAATGAGTGGTTTAAAGAATTAGCGATGAAGAGGAGATACTGGTTACAGGCAGCTCTCCAGCTTCCACCTTATTATTGTCAGGGTAGAACGGTGGCATAAATGGGTGTCTTGATTGCCTGCCACCCTCCTTAACTAGTAACAACAATATCTGTAATACAGTGTTGAACACAACAATTTCTACCCAAAAAAAAGGGATGTAAGATATAAATATTTATACCATTACTATTTTCCAAAGATTTGAATATATAAGAAATAAATATAAGGTGGTAGTCCCATAAGAAAGATAATATCCAGAATGTGTACTCTGGAAGGAAGGGGTGGGAAGGAACTGGTCAACAAAGGATATTCTGAACAGTGATATCAATGTAAGGGAATATTCTAGAGTTAGGAAAGTAATATCACCTCAAAATGACTCTAAGACTTTTCACAGCAGGTCTGACATTATAAGCCTTAATAAATCTTACCATACATCACACAGTGCTTCCCCATAATAGACACTCAATAATTATTTCATTTTTTAAACCAAATTCCTACACTAGTTTCATGGCCTTTGAAAAAAACAATACAGCTCACATGATAAGGAGTTCTCTTTGTCAAACTCCTCTAGATAAGCACCTTCTAAAAAAATCTTAAGTAAAACTAAGATTTGGTCTAACCACTATAGACTACAATGGGACCAAATTCCTTTGTTCTAGAAAAATCTACATGTGGCCTAAGATTTCATCAGCTATTTGGGGTTTTTTCCCCCCTTCAGTTTTATTGAGATATAACTGGCATGCAGCACTGTATAAGTTTAAGGTACAGCACAATGATTTGACTTAACATGCATCATAAAATGATTACCACAATAAGTTCAGTGAATATCCATCATCTCATACAGATACAAAATTAAAGAACTAAAAAAACTTTTTTTCCTTTGGGATGAGAATTCTTGGGATCCACTCTCTTAACAACTTTCATATATAACATACAACAGTGTTAACTATATTTACCACCTTGTACATTACATCCCCAGTACTTACTTATAACTGGAAGTTTATTATACCTTTGGGCTGCCTTCATCTATTTCCCCCTCCTCCCTACCCTCCCCCGACGACAAATCTAATCTCGCCATGAGCTTGTTTTTGAAGTATAACTGACCTACAACACTGTTAGTTCCTGTTACACAACATAGTGATTCGATATTTCTAAACATTTCAAAATGATCACCACGGCAAGTTGAGTTACCATTCATCGGCTATTGTGGCAGTCACATCATCAGCCTATCAGGTAAACTCACAACAACTACCTTTAGAGGTCAGTTCTTCCCCAATCTGTAAAAGTTGTTAACCAAAATACTAAAATTTAACTTCATCATTTTGGCTTCAGATTGTTAAGACCTTCTTGAATTGTTAACTAGACCACTAATTTATCATCACCTACGAAGGCCTTCAGAACCATAAAAACTTCCTCAAGGATGCAATTATTAATCAGTAATCAATACTCTAGGTAATGCAATGAACTACTAATTCAATTGGGCGAAACATGTATGATCAGCAACAGGCACTGTATTAGAGAAAACAAAAAGATTAACCCAGTCCCTACACTCAAGGACTCAAAAAGTCTACTACATTTACAATATAAGTGTTAAAATAGAAGTGCTACATAGAGAAAAAAGATAAAGAAGCATTAAATTAAAGGGTTAAGACTAGGAGTGTAAAATAAAGAATCCACTGAATCTATCACGCAATGCACACTTCTCAGTTTCTTCCAAAAAGATATCATGAGCTTTGTCAAATGCACCTAGCTAAAAAGTATGATGAAAATAACAATGGCTTTTAAATTATACACTCTGAAAACTAAGGACCAAAAATCATAGACCAGGAAACTAAGGCATAAAAAAGGTTTATATGTTCCCTATAAATTAAGTCAGACATTTGAACCTACTTCCTAATTTCCAGACTAGTCCCCTCATTTCCCGGCGGGGGTAAGGGAGGGGAATTTTTTAATAAATCATGATTTGAATGTGATGTGCTCAGCCATTTTCTTTCCTATCTATACACTCGCAGCCCATACATACACTGATTTTTTTTTCCATTGAACTTTAACTGGCTCCTCAAAAAACTAAAAGCCTATCTCCTAATAAATAAAACTTACTGACTAAACATAGGACTTCTCCAATCTCTAATTTCCTTATTTGTAAAAAGAGCTAATAATTACAAAATCTATGCTTTGCAAAATCATTAATTCATATTTAGACTTCTTAATCCAACCATTCTTCCTATGGTAATAAAGAAATCAACACAATAAACAATGCATCCTGAAGAAATGAAGACGCTGTCATCTCTTTGCATTATATTACCCAGAACTGAGTCTCTAGCATATATTCACTACTTTGCTTAAATGCTCATTTGGAACACAAGAAATCCCTTAAAGCACAGTTCAAATTTATTACCAGTTGATTCATATCCCCTCACAACTACACAAACAAAAGTCTGACACAACCAATTTAGCCTATCACTATCAGTTCTGTCCCCCAGAGTCACTATTAGAGTGGTTTTAATTTTTTTACTTTATTCTCAAGTTTAACATAAGACAGATAGCAATAAATGCCAATGAGTATTATAAGAAATAAACTTAAGTTTGAGTGCATAACTGCATTTTATCATAATTTTTTTTGTAACATGTTCTCAATAAAGTTTAACTCTGGGACAGTAAGGTGATCCTACACATGAAAATAATATAAGAACTGGTTTCTAAATTCAAATTTTCAAGATAATTTTCCCAACCTCAAATTCCTCAATGGCAAGAGCACAGTTCAGGTGTCTGTTACAATCTACTGGAAACACAATACCCTTTTTCAAAACTGAGATTAGTAAAAAACAGGAAATCTAGTCAAATTTTTCTAAGGTCTCTTCTGGTCCCAACAATAGTCCTCTACACCAACTTCTACTTATGTAAGGTGTAAGCATCCAACTGATATTAGCTGATTCCACATTATTTAATTCCTAATAAATGTTTCCCTCAAATCCTCAAACCACTAAAAAAAATTTAAAACATGGAGATATATTGTTTTACGAGAAAAATTAATTTTAAAATTTTTCATAATTTTCAAAAGGATACGAAACAATTTTTAGTTAGAACAGAAATTCCCATCTCTTCTATGGTTTACCTTTTTAAATTGCTGAAAAACTACTCAAATGCTGAACATAAATAACCAAACTACAGGAGATGGGTAATTGCTTCTGATTGTATTATATTCTTAAATTAAAATTTTTTTAAAGCTTTAAAAATCACATTTTAGTCTTCACTAAAATATTTTGTTCCTCCTTAAAACTGCTTTTCTACAGTGTGATACAAAGCAATTTTTTCCGATCTAAATTAAGAGTTACACCTAAATAATATTCCTCCACTGTTTTATTACTTGTACTTTTTAAAAGTATTCTGCTTATATTTTTGCTCCCTCTGAAACATGGATCATACAAGTATGTAAAAATAAAAATATTTTCTAATTATAAAAATGGAAAATGAAATATATCCATCTCCTTTAATTAGGAAATACTATAATCAATTAGAGAATGTACTAAATCAAAGGGAAGAGATCAATAATGCCTGAGAATCTAACCAAAGTAAAAGATTAAAGCTCACATAATTTACTATACAATCCCCCCCAATACAAGAACAATTAATGCTATCTAAGAACGTAACGGAGAGGCTCCTAGATATTTTCTCTTGGGTGGTGTGTTTACAGACTGGGCAAACACTTGTCCAGAACGCTGCAGATTCCTGGGCTTGCTAAGGAGGTGTTCAACTAGACGAACTCTAAAGTCTCTTTCAATTCTAAGATTCCCAATCTGTGAATAAAATGTGAAAAATAACATAAAACACTGTGCCCACTGAAGGCTGATCAATTAACCGATATGCCTTCACTGCCACCCTAACTGTATGCCTGGAGACGAAAAAGTTCTTTCTCCTCTTTTCTCTGCAGTGATTTCACGAGATCCTGGTTAACAAAAGGCACGGAAAACATGCACAGGTGGGATAAAAAGAGGAGTGGCTGAAATGAGGCGGCTCCCGGGACAGCGCCCCCAGCTCCCCGTCCCTCGGCAGCACCTGAGAAATCACTGCCCTCCACACCTCCACCCTTCGGTGGAGGCGTCGCAAGAGAATTCTCCGACCTATTACAGCTCACCCGCACCTGGCCAGAGACCGGTCATTGTCTGGAGCCTTCAGCGTCCAAGACAAGCAAGGAGGAAAGAGAAAGAAAAGCGGGAGAAGGAGTGAGAATAATGGACAACGGAAAGGGAAGTAAAGCAATCGGGAAGCTGTACGCTCCTTTTGGCAAAATTGGCTTCCCCATCGATCACTCAATTTAATTCAGATCCCAAATGCCAACCCCCCCGGCCCAAGGCAGCAGCCAGGGGTGGCCCCGCCGAAGTCCCCGAAGCTACCCCGGTCAGAGAACGGAGACAAGGAGAGGGAAATGGGCGTGTGGGTTGGGCCTGGCTGGCCGGAGGCCGGGCTCGGAACAAAGCCTCCCGGCTCCCCCTACCTGGGGCGAGGGCGGCGGGCGGTGCCTCGCGGCTCCCCGCGTCGCCCCAGCCCGGCGACGCCCTCGCCCCGGGGACCCTTGCCAGGGCGAGGGGCCGCGGCGAGCCCCCTCCCCGCCCGCTAACAGCGCCCCTTCGGGACAATGGGCCCCCTCCCCCGCCTACGGGAGGGGAGATACAAAGGCAGAGAAGCGCGGCCCGGCATGGAGCCAAGCGTCCGGAAAGTGAAGGCGGAGGAGGGAGAGGGGACAGGAGAGGATGGCGGCGGACGCGGCAGCCCGCGGGCCGCTCCCCCAGCCGTCCAAGCCTCTGCCCTCAGCCCCACCGCCGCAGCAACGACGGGAGCGCGGACCAGCAGCCTCTCAAGTCCCGGCCGAGAGGGAAGAAGGGTCTGCACACAAAGAGGAGCGGGACCCCCACCCTCCGCCAACACCAGCGCCGGGGATGGCCCGACGCGCTCTGGCCGCCAACGGCCAGCTGCGCCTGCCCAGCCCGAGCCCCTCCGGGGCCGGGGTTCGCGCTAGGCGCCCCTCTCCCGGACTCACCCAAAGCTCCGTGCCCCAGCTCATGGCGGAACTCGAGGCGACTCGAGCCGTCTGGCTGCCCCGCTGTCCGTCCGTCTGTCGGCTCTGCAGTCAGTCTGTCCGACCTCCCACTGGCGGGCTCGCGGCTCAGCTGCTCAGCCTCCGAAGGTGCCGCCACCGCCGGTTTCCCCAGTGAGGGAGAAAGACGCGACTGGAGAAGCCGCCGACGCCGCCGCGTCCCCGCCTCCCGAAGCCTGCGGGGAGGGGGCCCGGGCTGCGGGGAGGCGGGACGCGGAGAGGGGAGGGGGCTGGGCGCGATGCACCCTGGGATTGGGGCGGACCCGCTCTCGCCTGGCGGAGGTTGGCAGGGTCTGCTCGCCGAAGGGTTTCGGCTCTTCCCTCGCGTCCAGTCTCTTGCTTCTCATACCTCCTGGCTCGGACTATCCCACCGCCGCCGTCATTCGCATATCTGCCTCCAAGAAGGAAACGGAGAGAAGGAAAAGTCGCCCACAGCCCTTCTCTACCCTGAGCCCCTTAAATGAGGCAACTCCTTCCTGCCTCTTGCCTCCTCCACTTGGGAGAAACCCAGATAAAGAAACCTCATCCAAATCCTTGGGTTTAGATTGTGAAGAGTTGTAGTCTATTTATAAGAAAAAAAAGTCTTAAATGGTTAAAGTGATCTTGGGAATCACCGAAACGTGTAGAGCGTCAAAGGAGAAGGCAACTTGCCCGATTCTGTTTTTAACAAAACATTTTAATTTTATAAGTCCTGTCAGGAAATCATAAAAAGAGGCAGATCTTTCGGCATTCATTTGGGAATGTTGCCATGACAGGAGATGAAAAACATGCACAAATGTGACCCGAGCTGTCACCTAAAGGGAAAGGAGAACTGAGCTTGCCCCCTTTCTGGAATGGGCACCTCGTGCGTGGAGGTGTTGGATGGGAGGCAGATTCCTAACCGGTAGTGCAAAGAGTCTCTTCCGAACTTCAGATATCTCTCACTCAGAATATCGGAACCCTGGATGCAGGTCCACCATTTCTTTTTTTCTCTGTGGAGTTACTTCCCGGCCTCTCTGAATAATCATTAACTGCAGTCGGCAAGTTTGACTTGTTGCTATTAAGACATCAAGTACGCTTAGCAACTCCCTAACTTATGCTTGAGCGTTAATTGCTTGTCTCCGAAACACCACACACACATACACACACACACAGTTCAGTCCAGTTACTAGTAGTAAAGTACTCCTCAGTGTGTCTTGACAGCTGTGTCTTAAGTTCTCCCAACCGGCTAGTCAGCATTCGAAACTCCCCCCCATTATAGGGCCTGCTCAGGTGCCCCAATCTCTTCCGCTTTAATCCTTGTCCCTGCCTAGCTGTACTTCCTCTTGGCCTTGAGGCAAATATCCTGAGCCCTCCTGACCTTCCAGCCACGACTCTTGCTAAATTGTTTGCTGCAGTTCTGAGTCCAGCTCCAGGATACAAATACCTCTTCCAAGTGGGTTGTCACCAATATTTAAATGCTCATGTGCCATGCACTGAAAAGGCTGTTAAGCATTGACTAAACACTTTCTCTTTCCAACATTTTTCTATTTCCTTCAAGGTTATTTATGTCACCTAACACTACTATCTACCTCTCCTATCCCTTTAAAAAAAATTGTGCTTTCCATTTCAAAGTAAAATAATCTACCATTCACAATAAAGATTATCCTCAACCATACTGTTTACACAATTCCCCAATTGAACATAAAGTTTTATCTCCTAGATGAGCATTTTTCTTCTTCCAAAATTTCTGAACAGAACTCCACACTTAGAACAATTAATTTCTCTTCAAAAAGTTAGGTTTGGGGGCATCAAATTCAGAAAAAAATTCTGTTAGTCTACATTATCATAAATTTAAATATAATTAATATAAGCAACTTAAATTGAGAATCCCCAAATAATTATTTAACTTACAAAATTCTTTCATGATACTGATATTCACTATTTACTTCAACAAACTCTTTAAGCAAAACTTATTAAAAGTGGAAACTATCACAAAAAATATATATGTTTTGTGTTATATATTTTGTTATGAAAATAATGAAGATCAATCAGATTTCAGAGTGTTCCTTTTCATAACAAATCTCTAAAATAGTATAGGGGGATTTTAGCTAACAAACATCCAGAGGTGTTTTCCACACACATATATAGTCACATACACAAATATATATTAGCATGGCAGTTTATAAGGCTGCTGATTTTTAACATAATCAGAATACATTGGGTACTAAATTATTTTTGTATATAAGATTTATTCTTTATGGACCCATGACAAGGTATTTTGTGAGCAGTTCAAACACATCATTTTTATCTCTAAAAAAGGTAAAACATAACTTTTAGCATCTTGAAAGCAAAATCTCTTTGGTATAACAGCAATCTATTATTAATACATTCCAGATACTACCCCCAAATCATATTTTGCATCAAGTGATAAAATTCTGTCCAGCCAATTATCTTGTATCTTTTTGCTACTTGACCTATTTTGGCAATCCATCACCACATAGTTTCTGTTTCAGATTACATATTTTATAAGGTAATCAACACTAAGAAGGAATCGAGGAAATAATATTCTTCTAACTTTCTCTATATATTTTTACAATGGAGCCACTATACCAAGTAAACTTGAAGGAGCTCAAATTACACAAGCTTATTGCAATTTTAAAAAGTATTATACTGTCTTTTTATTAATTATGAAAAATAACTTTCATTTAATGCATTTTATCCTCAGGCATATACTTGAACTCTACTCCATGATAAGCCATTAAAGTGTTGCATTTTCTTTTGCATATTTTTATCATGTATTAATTCAAATGTAAGCCCTTTTTATAATTCTTTATGTAATAAATATTTAGCTAATGCTCTTTTCGGTTTCAATTTTTCTTGGCATGAAAGACATACAGATGGCCAACAGGTACATGAAAAGGTGTTCAACATCGTTAATCATCAGAAAATGCAAATTAAAGCCATAGTGAAATATCATCTCACATCTGTCAGAATGGCTATCATCAAAAAGAACACAAATAACAGATGTTGGTGAGGATGTGGAGAAAAGGGAACCCTCACACACTGTTAGTGGGAATGTAAATTGGTGCAGCTACTGTGGAAAACAGTATGGAGGTTTCTCAAAAAAATAAAACTAGGGCTTCCCTGGTGGCGCAGTGGTTGGGAATCTGCCAGTGCAGTGGTTGGGAATCTGCCAATGCAGGGAACATGGGTTCGAGCACTGGTCCAGGAAGATCCCACATGCCGTGGAGCAACTAAGCCCATGCACCACAGCTACTGAGCCTGTGCTCTAAAGCCCACGAGCCACAACTACTGAGCCATGTGCCACAACTACTGAAGGCTGCGCACCTAGAGCCTGTGCTCCACAACAAGAGGAGCCACTGCAATGAGAAGGCTGCGCACCACAGCAAAGAGTAGCCCCTGCTCGCCACGACTAGAGAAAGCCCACGCGCAGCAACAAAGACCCAATGCAGCCAAAAAGAAATAAATTAAAAAAAAAAAAAACTAAAAATAGAACTAACAGATGACCCAGCAATTCCACTCCTGGGTAAATATCCGAAAAAAACAAAAACACTAATTTGAAAAGATACATGCACTCCAATGTTCATAGCAGATATAGATACAGATAAACATATACATATATATATATATATATATACACATATATATGTCACAATGGAATACTACTCAGCCATAAAAAAATACTGAAATTTTGCCATTTGCAACAACACGATGGCCTTGGAGGGTACTGTGTTAAGTGAAGTAAGTCAGACAGAGAGAGACAAATTCTGTTTTATCACTTATATGTGGAATCTGAAAAATAAAACAAACTAGTGAATATTACAAAAAAGAAACAGACTTACAGATATAGAAAACTAGTGGTTACCAGTGGAGAGAGGGAAAGGGGGAGGAGCAAGGTAGGGGTAGGGGATTAAGAGGTAAGAACTACTATGTATAAAATAAATAAGCTACAAGAATATATAGTACAGCATAGAAAATATAACCAATATTTATAATAAGTATAAATGGAATGTAACCTTTAAAAATTGTGAATCACAATGTTATACACCTGAAACTTATGTAATACTGCACATCAAGTATACCTCAATAAAAAAATTCCTGGCATGAATTTCCTTATTAAGTCAAATTGTGAAACACAGTTGTTCACTGCTACATTCTGGAATATAGAATAATTTACTTGTCCAAATGTATCAACCTCCAACCATAAATCAATCTCTTGTCAAAATTAAATTTTTGCAAAAGTTTATTCCATGTATAAAGTTAGTAATGTCTTAAACACTTTTTTGAAAAGTGTTAAAACACTTA
The DNA here is from genome assembly GCF_005190385.1 of Monodon monoceros. NCBI lineage: Eukaryota > Metazoa > Chordata > Mammalia > Artiodactyla > Monodontidae > Monodon > Monodon monoceros. Next base: position 99,300,142 of record NW_021703774.1, read on the forward strand.
AACACTTTTTTGAAAAGTGTTTCCAAAGAAAAAATAAAGCTTTAGATCAACTTAATATTTGGAGCATAGAGAACATTCCTATGCATATGTGCATCAATGTCCCATCCACAAATGGTTACCAATCATACATAATTTCCATCATTGAAAGGAAACAATCTCTGGCATAAACAATGGCAATTCCTTTCTTGTCATTTAAATATCTTAAAAATATGTCTTAAAAATAAAACTATGGAGGCAGTGTCCACAAATAGGATTATTACCTACATAGGATGGCCAGAACAATCAAGCTAAAATTACCTTTAGGAAGAATATCAAGGCAGTGTACTTGGCACCTCTGTTTTAATGCTTCAAATGGAGCACCACACCAGAAATGGGATCATACTAGAATACTGATCCACACAGCCAAATGAAGAATGGTACTGGCTAGTTAACAGTTATCACTACTTTCTGCACTAACAGTTTTCCTAACCAAGAATAGGAAGAAATTCAAAACGTCAAGAGCATACTTTAAGGTGGCTCACTGAAAAGAAAGAAAGAAAGAAAACCACCTACTGTTTTGTCTTTGGGGATTCTGCTCTCCATTATTGAATCCAGTTAAAGCATTTTATATAACGGCTCTAATGAAACTTGGCAAAAAGTAAAAGTAAAAGAAAATTCCACATAAATCAAACGGAATAGATTTGCTTAAAGGGGTAACTCATTTCCGGTTTTCTATGATGATTGATTTTTTCCCACTGGTCGTTATGGAACTTTGTAACTCTAAAAGCATTTAGGTATTTATTTAAGTTAAATTCTGCTTAGAGCCAGGAGACCTGATAGAACAAAAGTAGCAGATTTCTTCAGGTGTTTATTAAACCGTTGCAAACCCATCCAAAATTTCCACTGATTAAATTCTTAAAGTGCTCCTTTTCTTGCTGTTGCTGTTGTAGGGTTCTTTTGAGTGGGGGGCTTGTTGACAAAATTTCAAGATATGCACATCAGTTAACAAAAAGAACACCTAGTTCTCTATTTTCTTTTTATGAAATCCAATCAGGTGTATCACATGCACTTATAGAAATACGACCAGCTTTTACAGGCTCTTAAGAGCCACTGTTAAGTTTTCAGGAATTTTGCAAACAGGTTGTTAAAAATGTTAGATTAGCATCTGTCATGGTGAGAGTGCTTACCCCATGGAAATTGGCAAATATTATAAATCAGGGTTGGTTTTTCCCTTGGAGAACTAATTGCTAAACATCAGCACATCACTGTCGAAATCCTATGCAGATTAACAGTGAAGGAAACGAAAATATACTATTAGCTACTAAGTGAGAACAATTCCAAAATGGAATAATAAAATTTAATTTTACTGAGTCCATTCAGATGTATTTGGAATACTCAGGGTCTAACCAGATTATAATTTTTTCTTCATTTCCTGTGTAACAGAATCATACCCATTATGGTAACCCTTGTTTCTACTGTCTTCATATTAGGATTCTAACATTTGTAAGTCTTTGTCATTTGATATTTGTTATTTTTATTAATATGTTATTGATTTACTTTAAAAGTCATAAATCACAATTTTGCATCCTCCATGTCAGGATTTTATACTACCCATGCTTAATCAAGTAATATTAAGTCGATGCTTAATATTACTTTTGTTGATAATAAAAATGATTTAAATAATTAATAAGGAAAAGTTACCTCTCATGAGACATTGTGGTGATCATTTCACAATGTATACAAATGTCAAATTATGTTGTACACCTGAAACTAATATAATGTTGTATGTCAGTTACACTTAAAAACAACAACAACAAAAACTTACCTCTAGGCTGGTTCTCTTCATCCTTATCCAAACCCAATTAGCTAAGATTTTAATGCTCATTTTAAGGACCAAAACAGCTCAGACCTTAGATATTTTAACTTCTTTGAAAGTAAAATAATCTACTATATGTAAATTCAAGGTATTTTTATTTCAGTGATCACTTTACTGTATAATACAGTTGTATCTTATTAGATAAAACAGCAAGTTAAAGCCATGTATTTCGAAATAAGCCAACAGCTATCCAATTTCTGGTTAAACTCTGAGTATTTGGCTTTAGCCTGAAGAGCCTGGTCCTATAATTATAATCTAGGTCATCTCTAATACAGGACATTCTAGAGAGAATTAGTTGGAATAGCTTCCAGTGGATCAAAATTTTCTGTGGAGTTGCCTTATTTAGCAAATAAAAATACGGGACTCCCAGATAAATTTGTTTCAGATATTGCAAATATTACATGGGACATACTTATAGTAAAAAATTATTTGTTTTCTATCTGAAATTCAGAGTTAACTGGACATCCTGTACTTTATCTGTCAATGCTAAGTACTCAGGCTGATCTTGAACACCCTAGGTCAGGGACTTTTCACCAGATGAATTTAGACCATGGGTTTGAGGAAGTCAGTAAACACTTGAAATTGGAAGTAAAAGATTTTAAATAAATGTGTCTATAGCTTTTTCTGAGGAACAAAAGCATAGCTTTTTTCAGTCGCTCTTAATGAAGAATTTGCTTCAAAATCTCTTGGAGAGGGGGAAGGGTGAGCTTTGACAGGGCGAGAGAGAGTCATGGACATATACACACTAACAAACATAGTAAGGTAGATAGCTAGTGGGAAGCAGCCGCATGGCACAGGGATATTAGCTCGGTGCTTTGTGACAGCCTGGAGGGGTGGGATAGGGAGAGTGTGAGGGAGGGAGACGCAAGAGGGAAGACATATGGGAACATATGTATATGTATAACTGATTCACTTTGTTATAAAGCAGAAACTAACACACCATTGTAAAGCAATTATATCCCAATAAAGATGTTAAAAAAAAAATCTCTTGGAGAGTTTATTAAAAATTTTGTGCCTGACAAAGTTGAGAACAGTGGTTAGAGGATGCTATCATTTTTGTTTAAAGGGAGGAATTTTAAAATATGCATATATATGCAGAGAATACCTCTGGAAGGACACACAAGAAACTGAAGGTAGTGGTTCCCTCTGGAGAGGGGAATTTGGAGACTGGGGTGAAAAGATGTCTTACTTTTCAGTATTACTTTTTTGTACCATTCAATTTTATTATATTGTCCACATGTTATCTATTTAAAACTACAAAAATAACAACAGTGCCTAGGCCTCTAGGCCTATTAAGTCAGAATTTCTAAATTTCCAGTGGTTGGGCCATAATGTTTGTGTATGTCTGTGGTTCTTTTTTTAACTCCCCTAAGTATTTTGATTATACATCGAAATCACACACACACTGTTCTATGGAATTTGCCAAAAAAAAGGCAAATATACACACTCCACACTCACACACATACCATTCCCTGTATTTCCCAAGAAAGACCCAGACCATGAATGACTCACTTTAGCTATGCTGGAGGGTATCTGTGTAGAACTGACAGGGGGTGAGTCAAACCCGTCCACACTCTGCGGTGGTAAGACAGGAAACAGCTCGATGTTTAAGTTGAAGGCTCCAGAGAGCAGACTCCAGATTAACGTTTTGGGCCACTGGAGTACACCATGGAGTAATTGAGGAGTTGCTTACCCCTCTATTAAGTAACCTGCCTTTTCTGCACTTCTAGTGGGTGGGGCCAGGCTTAGCAAGAATCTGCCACTCCTGGAAACTCTTCTTAGTGTTCAGGAATCGTAGGAATTCTACCAGCCTGGGTCGGGATACAGCCCCACCTGTTCACAATTTACCTTGTTAAAACAAAAGGAGACCAGCCTTGAAAATTCCTAGCAGACAAAATCAGTTTGGCATAGAAATTAAGCTTAATTTAGCTTGTTTGGGGGAGACTAAGCTGACCTGGGTCATTTCTTGCTTATGCCTCTGGAAATCATAAGCAAAACTTGAACTGTTTCCCAAGGTTGATATGACGTTACCACTGAAAATTTTAATATTATAACGAACCACTGCAAAGAACAAATAGTATTGTTTTCTCACTATATAAACTGCTTTATAATAATATACCGCTGAGCCTCATTCCATGTTTTGGTTTGAGTGCTCCTGGTTTGCAGGCTGTTTTTTTGGTGTGTGCACAATAAACTTTTACTAATTACTACTTCAGTGATTCATTGGTTTTACTTTGGCTATTTCTGAACTTTGACAACCTCATCCTACCCGCTACTCAGCAGATGTCCTTCAATGTTCAGCGAATGACTACAGTTTTCAGGATTAAATCTGCAAAGAGAAAACTGCTCCCACCTGAGTGTGCTAGAGCAGTACTTGGGTCATTCTCCCGAAATCAGCCTAAAGAAATGGTGTCTCTTCTTTACCCATGCTTCTCTCCATTTCAGCAAAATTGGCAAACATAAAATCTGAGAAAAAATTAATTTTTATTCCCTTTTCTTAGTGTTCTATTTCAGGTCCATTGTATCCAGATGAAATGAAGGCCACAAATTACATGACTGCACCACAATGTATGCAATGCATTTGGTTCATTTACAAAAACAACTCTGGATGTTATTATGAACCTGTGTCGTAGAAAATAGTGTCTGGTATTCTTCTATTGACAGTAGTCCTGGGCATTCTTAGAAATCCTTCTTCAGCCTCCAAATTTAATTTCTGAGGTCATATTGGTAATATTCCATTGATTCTTTGGAAGAGAGTGGTCCAAATTTTCCCTTGATGGATCCTAAATATTTCGTTGGTAAAAGAGCGCAGGATGGGGCTTCCCTGGTGGCGCAGTGGTTGAGAGTCCGCCTGCCGATGCAGGGGACACGGATTTGTGCCCTGGTCCAGGAAAATCCCACATGCCGCGGAGCGGCTGGGCCCGTGAGCCATGGCCGCTGAGCCTGCGCGTACGGAGCCTGTGCTCCGCAACGGGAGAGACCACAACAGTGAGAGGCCCGCGTACCACAAAAAAAAAAAAAAAAAAGTTGACTATAGATAAAGGTAAGTCATATTTCCAGCAATGATTTTTAGATTCTTTTATGTCGAATACCTGTTATCTCATTCTTAATTTATTTGCTTTCAAATTACCAATAAATTAGAATTTTTTTGAAATTGCATGTAAAACGGCATCAGTTTGTTACCGTTTTAAAACTTGTTCAGAAATCCAGATTAAAAGAAGCTGTTTAAAAATTAATGAAGGGAATTCAGAAAGACCATGAAAGCAACCATGACTTCCACATTCCTGGCAAAAGATCAGCTGAGGTGAGTTAAGTGCTTATTAACTGCACAAAAAAAAAAAAAAAAAATGAGGCCAGCTTAAGGCTGATTATTTTTAAGTAGGGAGAAAGTCAATTCAACTATGACTCCCAAATTTCTAATCTAAACACGTTATCTTTTTCTACTGTTGCTTTCCTGAGGAAGTATATGTGCAGATATATACTGAATTAAAATAACACATTTAAACATATTTAAGTACAAGAGATAATTTGACAAGGCTTAAATAGAAAGAGCCAGATAAGGCCATCTGTGAAAATATACAATCATAAACTTCAAAAAACGTAAATGAGTTAATCTACATTCAAGAAAAAAATTATAAAGTACAGAAATAATTTTAGAATATAATACCTCTTGTTTAAAATAACACAGTCTTGTTTTTTAAACATTTGGGGACAGGATTCATGGTTGGTTTGTTTTCTTCTTCTTTACCAAGCCTACTGTGAAGAGGTAGGAATGAAAACACTTGATTTTATATTATTGTTTTTATATTATTTATTTTATTCTGTTTGTTTTCTAATGGTTGAATGTGTTCTTGTTTCCCCAACTTGATGGTAACATCTTCAAAGGTTTGCATCAGGTCAGTAATAAGGATGTTTAATACAAGCTTTGAGGTTGATTAATTGATTTTAAAGTGCCAACAGGATCATTTTTAAGCCTATATAATCTGCTTCACTTCAAGAAAATTGTTTGTTTACCCTTTACTTTAAATTCCCCCAAGAAAGGAGAGTTTTAAACTCCCCAGAAAATGTGATACATTTTGGATAATGATGAAACTATACCCTATTGTAATCAAATGTGTTCAGGTTTTGTCAAAGCCGTGCAACTGTCTACATATTAAAGGATTTTAATGGCATTTTTTTCCCCAGAAAAGCTCTACCAAATGATGAACTTTGTTAAATATGGACGTACTCTACTTTACACAAACCTGATACAGCTTAAAAAAATCTGAACATAAAACATCCATGTTGGCACTGCAGAGTAGAAAAGCTACAGCCTCTTTCACAAATGGTGTTACATCAACAAAATACCCATATGGAAAAAATAAATCTGACCCCTTCCTCATATGATATACAAAAAATTCAATTCCAGGTAGACTTTAGCTCTGTGAAAATTAATATAATGAAGCTTCTAGAAAATACCATATGAGATCATCTTCATGACTTGGTATAGGTGGAAATTTTTTAAACAGGATACAAAATGCACTAACCATAAAGGAAAAAGTGATAAATTAGGGTATACTAAAATTTACCAAAAAGTTCTTTTAAGACAATGAAAAGCCTAGAATGAGGGAATATTTAGCAATACAAATGCCCAACAAAAGACTCATATCTAGACTATGTAAAGACTACAAAACAATAAATAGAACACATGATAGAAAATTGGCAAAATACCTGAATCAGCACTTCACATAAGAAAATATTCAAGTAGTCTATAAATATATTAAAAAGTATTTAACCTTATTAGATATCAGAGATATGCATATTAAACCCCCCAATGAAAGATTGCTATATGTCTATCAGAATGGCTAGAATTAAAAAGATTGATAATACCAAGTGTTGGTGAAAATGTGGAACAATCGGATATCACATACTATATGACCCAATAATTCTACTTCTAGATATATACTCAAAAGTAATACATTCATATGTGCAACAAAAGGCATGTACAAGTATGTACATAGCAGCAATTATTTGGAATAGCTAAATACTGGAAACAACCCAAATTTCCTTCTGTAGTAGAATGGATAAATAGAGCTACATTCATATAATAAAATATATTACCACAAAGAAAAAGAATGAAATATATCAACAAGTAAAAGTAACAAAAAATTATTGAATGAAAGAAGCCAGACACAAAGAATATAAAATACACAATTACATTTGTATAATTTCTCAAAACAGGAAAATCTAAATTATAATGTTGGAAGTCTGGATATTGTTTATCTCTGGGGAGAAGGAAGAGGGTAATGATTGGGAGGGAACACAAGTGGGTCTTCTGAGGTGCTGGTAATGTTCTTTCATTTTATCTGGGTGATGCTTATACAGGTGTTTTCACTTTGTAGCGATACTTCAAACTGGCAGTACTTAGATCTGGGCATTTCGTATATGTGATACTTCAATTTTTAGAAAGTTTATTTAAAAAAAAAACTGATCTCTTAGGGACACTTATTTGCCTTGTAAAATAACTCTGGTTTCAAAAAATGTTGGATCATTTACAATGTCTTTCAAATTTCACAGAACTTTTCAGAAACATATCCACTGAATAACAAATTGCAAATCATTATTAAACATAGGTAGGGGAGTTTAATCATTACCTTGGTTTTGCCTGCCACCTAATGGCAAGAATGCTTCACTACACAGAAGCAAACAATCTGTCCCTGTGGTGAGCAAAAGAAACTTGACTTTGGCTACAATTTGCAGGACTGCTCTTCTGTTGAATTTATCATCTGCAAATATTAGATAAGTATTTGGATTTTATGTAAATATTAAGTATAATATTGGGACATGTAAATATTAGGACGTGATGTAAATATGACATTCATTTAGGAGTGTTAAATCTGAAATATAACAGAATTTTCCATTTCTTTGTGTAAGAAGTTAATGACTCTAATTTTTTTTAATTCTTTCTCTTGGCCATAATTTAGAGTCCTTACAGACTACAGCCCACTTGGTACGGCAAATATCAGGCAGCAACACAATATATATTCCTGTTGCCATGAAGATCCAAACAGAGAAATATGCACTATGATGAACTCTACAACTAAAAAAAGAAAAGTAAAGAATTCTAGGTGAGAATAAGCATTTTTGAGCCTCAAGTATTAACTAGATATTTTTGAAAGCAAAGAAGCTTTTCCCTAGACAGAGCTCTCTGAAAGAATCTTTAAGATAAATAGCAATCTTTCTGGTAGATTTCAACAACTTCTATGGAAAAACAAAAAGTGAAGCAAAAAATGAAAAAGAGGAAGTTTTGGCTACATTTATTCTATCACCCCTCTCTTTATCAAATTCGGTTTTATTCCTGAGTAGTCAAGAGGAATAGTTTCATCTTCCAGCAATGCCCCAATGCCTTGTTATATTTAATCCAAATAGAGCTAATCATTTTTTGTTTGTATTAAAAGCTTTATTGAGGTATAACTGATATATAACACTGTACATTTTTAAAGGGACATGTATATATATATATGGTCATTAAATAATCATAACAATCAACATAATGAATATATCCATCATCCCCAAAAGTGCCATGTGACCCTTTGTAATCCAAAACTTCTTCCCCCAATCCAGCTCTGTCCCTAGGCAGTCACTGGTTTGCTTCTGTTCATTATAGATAAATTTGTGTTTCCTAGAATTTTATATGAATGGAATTATGATATATGTACTCTTTACTGTCTGCCTCCTTCTGCTCAGTATAATTATTTTGAATTCATCTATGTTATTGCTGTATAAATAGTTCATTCCTTTTTATTGTTGAGTAGTGTTCCATTGTACGGACATAACACAATTGTTTTATCCGTTCACTTAGATGGACATTTGGGTTATTTTTTGTTTTACAAATTAACTATTTGTAAATATTACAAATAAATATACTATGAACAATTGTACAAAAGTATTTGTGTGAATATATGCTTTCATTTTAGGGGAATGATTATTTTAGTAGCGTTTGCTAGGCTGAATAATGACCCACCAAAGATGTCCATGTCCTAATACTCAGAACCTGTGAATATGTTACCTTATATGGCAAAAGGTACTTTGCAAATGTGATAGTTAGGAATCTTGAGATGGGAGATTATCCTGATTATCCAAGTTGGCCCAATGTAATCACAAGCATTCTTACGAGAGGGAGGCGGTAGAGAGAGAGTCAGACAGAAGGTGAAGTGACAATGGAGTAGAGGAACAGAGAGAGAGACTGGAAAATGCTGTGCTCCTGGCTTTGAAGATGGAGGATGGGACTATGAGCCGAGGAACGCAGGCAGCCTCTAGAAGCTGGAAACTGATTCTCCCCTAGAGCTTCCAGAACAAACCAGCTCTGCCAACACCTTGACTTTAGCTCAGTGAAATGGATTTTGGACTTCTGACCTCCAAAACTGTAAGATAATAAACTTAGGTTGCTTTCAGTCACTAAGGTTGTGGTAATTTGTTACAGCAGCAATATAAAAATTATGTAATAGAATGTAATGACTAGGTTATATAGTAGGTTTACAGTTAACTTTTTAACAACTTCCATACTGTTGTAAAAAGAGATTGTACCATATTAAGTTTCCACTAGCAGTGTATGAGAGGTCCAGTTGCATCACATGATCACCAATACTTAGAATAATCAGTCTTTTTAATTTGAACATTCTAGTGGATATATGCTGGTATCTCATTGGAGTTTTAATTTTCATTTCCCTGGTGAATAACAATGTTGAGCATCATGTTATGTATTTATTTGCCACTCATATATCTTCTTTGGTGAAGTAACCACTTAAATCTTTTGCCCATTAAAAAAAAACTGGATCATTTTTCTTATTATTATTGGGTCGTATGAGTTCTTTATATATTCTAGATACCAGTTCTTTTTTGGATATATGTCTTGCAAACATCTTTTTCCACCCCATAAAAGTGTCTTTAAAGAACAAAAGGTTTAATTTTTATGAAGTCCAATTCGTTGTTTATGGTAAGCAGCTTCTGAAATGGCATCTAATGATCCCACCTTCTGGCATTTATGCCCTTGTGTAATCTCCCCCCACTTGAGTGTGAGCTGGACCTAGTGATTTGTTTCCAATGAAAAGCCTGTGGCAAAAGTGATGAAATGTCACTTCCAAGATTATGCTACAAAAGTCTGTGACTTGTTCTCGCTTATATCCTCTCTCTGGCTCTTCTTTCATCCTTCATCTGATGAAGCAAGCTGTCCTGTTGTGAGCTGCTGTATTAAAAGGCCCACCTGGCAAAATCAAGGGTGACCTCTGGCCAATAGTCAGCAGGAAACTAAGGCTCTCTCAACAACCCTTGTGAAACTGAATCCTGCCAACAACCACATGAGTGAGCTTGAAAGTAGACCCCTACCCAGCTGAGACTTCAGATGAGACCACAGGTCCGATAGCAATTTCATGTAGCCTTGTGAAAGACTCTGAGCAGAGGGCCCAGCTATGTTATGCCTGGATTCCTGACTCACAAAGGTTATAATGTATATTGTTTTAAGCCACTGAGATCTGAGGTAATTTGTTACAAAACAGTAGATAATGAACAAAATGGATTTTTTTCTTTCATGCTCTTTGCGTCCTAGTCAAGAAATCGTTGCCAAACCCAAGGCCATAAAGATTTTCTCATATGTTTTCCCCTAGAAATTTTAAAGCGTTGGCTCTTACATTTAAGTCTATGCTTCATTTTGAGTTAATTTTTGTATATAGTGTGAGGTAAGAGTATATAGGGTGTGTATAGTGTGAGATTCATTCTGTCACATATGGCTCTATCCAATTGCTCTAGCATTTGTTGAAAATAGTGTCCTTTCCTCATGGATTTGCATTACTCATTTACGAAAAATCAATTGACCATGTATGTGTGGCTCTAATTCCAAACTCTCTACTCTGTTCTATTATCTGTCTTTACACCAATACCGTATCACTTTGATGTCTGTAGCTCTATAAGTCTTAAAATCAGATAGTGTAAGTCCTACAACTTTATTCTTTTCCAAAGTTGTTTTGACTGTTTTAGATTCTTTTCATCTTCATATACATTTTGGAATCAACTTGTCAATTTCTACACAAAATTCTGCTGACCTTTTTTAATAATTGGGATTGTATTGAATCTATAGGGGGAGAATTGACATCTCAACAATATTGAGTCCTCTGATCCATGAATATATCTTCCATTTATTTAGATCTTCCTTAATTTCTCTCAGTAATGTTTTGTACTTAACAGTATACAGGTTTTCAACATCTTTTGTCAAATTTATTCCTCAATAGTTCATATTTTCAATGCTATGAAAAACAGTATAGGGCTTCCCTGGTGGCGCAGTGGTTGAGAGTCCACCTGCCAATGCAGGGGACACGGGTTTGTGCCTGGGTCCGGGAAGATCCCACATGCCACAGAGCAACGAAGCCCGTGTGCTACAACTACTGAGCATGCACTCTAGAGCCCGTGAGCCACAACTACTGAGCCCACGAACCTAGAGCCTGTGCTCCACAATGAGAAGCCCGCACACCGCAATGAAGAGTGGCCCCCGCTCGCCGCAACTGGAGAGAGTCTGCACGCAGCAATGAAGACCCAATGCAGCCAAAAATAAAAATAAATAAAATAAATAAAATTATTTAAAAAAATGTTTTTATTCCAAAAAATTCTCGCATACACAGAAGTAGAGTTAACACAGAAGTTAGTATTAACTCCCATATACCCCTCACTGATTTAAATAATTATCAAGTTTTACCATATTTGTTTCATCTGTCCCTTTTATTTTCTTCATTGCTAAAGTATTTTAAGGGAAATCTCAGACATCATTTCACTCTCACATACTTCAGTCTATTTTTAAAGAAAGGACATGCTTTCACACGACCACTGTGCTCTCATCGCATTGCAGCACATGGTGTTGGAGCTTTCTCCCATAACATCTTCAGTGTACGTGCTCGGCTGAGGGCTTTCTCTCACCCCTGGAGCCCACTCTGCCTGCACAGAGCAGGCCAGAAGGTTAAGGGCCCTCCTTCCCTCCACTGGGGGAGCAGCATTCAACCAAGGTCTGATAGGAATCAGTGTATAATTTGCCTCAGCTCCCTTGGCCTGGGAGGTGGAGATTAGCTCTGAGGTATATTCTAAGTTATTTCCCAAAGCACATCAGTGAGATTAATTTCCAGTTGCCCACGGGGGTTAATTTGCTTAACAGCACAGCTTTTACTAGCTTCCATGCCTTCCCCATCTCACTTCCTTCTCCTCTTCCAGTGTTTCCTGAGTTCCCCTCTTGTATATGCTACTTGCCTTTGAATCTTTTCTCAGCGTCGGGAAGAACCCAAACTGAGAATCTTATAATAATTCTCTGGTGTCATCTAATACCCAGATCTTATTGAGATTTTCCTAATTGTATCAAAGTTATCTTTTTACAGTTGGTTTGTTGAAATCATATATATATATATATATATTTTTTTTTTTTTTTGCGGTACGCGGGCCTCTCACTGTTGTGGCCTCTCCCGTTGCGGAGCGCAGGCTCCGGATGCGCAGGCTCAGCGGCCATGGCTCACGGGCCCAGCCGCTCCGCGGCATGTGGGATCTTCCCGGACCGGGGCACGAACCCGTGTCCCCTGCATCGGCAGGCGGACTCTCAACCACTGCGCCACCAGGGAATCCCCATATTTTTAAATTTAAATTGCATTTGGTTGTTCTTAAGCCTCTTTTAATCTAGAGCAGTCTCTTCTCCCTCACCTCTCTTTTCTCATGCCATTGACTTGATTGCAGAGACCAGCTCAGTTGTTCTGTAGAATTTCCCGCATTCTGGATTTGTTGCTTCCTCGTTGTGTTCCATTATCTCCTCTATTTCCTACAATGGAAATTAGCTTTAGAAACTTTCAGACTCAACTTTTTGGGGAGCAAGAACACCTCATTAGTAGTACTGTCACTTTCATATGGATCATATTAGAAGGCACGTGATTGCCTGGTTGTCCTGCTTTAAATAATACTAAGATTGATAAGCAGGTTCAGCTGGGTTCAACAGGAAGCCATGTTCTGGGACTTGCCTGGTGGTCCAGTGGTTAAGACTCCACGCTCCCAATGCAGGGGATGAAGGTTCAATCGGGGAACTAAGATCCCACATGCTGCGGGGCTGGCCAAAAAACAAACAAAAAAGCCATGTTCCATGTGTGCATGACTGAGAATTTTCTATGACTTCAGAGAGCAGCTACTGAGGTCATTTTGAACATTTTGTAAGGGAAAATAATTTTAAACAGGCTTTAACTGTTGATGTCATGAAGACATGAAATTTCATGTCCTAGAACAAATCCCGAACTATTTTCTAAGGAAAACTCTGTCCCACCTAGAGAGTATTATGCTCAGTGAAATAAGTCAGAGAAAGAGAAATACCATGATTTCACTTACACGTGTAATCTAGAAAGAAAAACAAATGAACAAACAAAACAAAATAGAAAGACTCATAGATACAGAGAACATACCAGTCGTTGCTGGGGGTGGGGTGGGATGGAAAGAAATAGGTGAAAGGATTTAAGAGGTACAATCTTCCAGCTTTAAGATAAATAAGTCATAGGGATATAATGTACAGCATAGGGAATGTAGTCAATAATATTATAATAACTCTGTATGGTGACAGATAGTAACTAGACTTATTGTGGTGATCATTTCATAATGTATAAAAATATTGAATCTCTATGTTGTACACCTGAAACTAATATAATATTGTATTTCTTTCTAATAATTAAAAAAAGAACTCTGGTACCACTTGCAGCTTGGATCATAACTCGAGGCACTGTTAGAATGGGAACTAGACTCTCCTACTCCACAACACAAGGCCTCATGAATCCAGTTATTCAACAAATACTGAATACTGCCATGTGCCAGGCAACAGAACATGTACCAAGGATACAAGGGTAAGCTAATCACAGTCTTTGCCCTCAAAGAGCTTACAGTCTTGTAGGGATCTTACCAGTGATACAATGGCAAGCCATAGTAGTGGTACCAAATGTGGGAGGAGGTCATCAGGGAAGACTTCTTAGAGGAAGTGATCCTCTAAATTGAAACACACATGGTTAATTTCTTAGAGAATAAGTGCCAGGAAAAGCAAAGCTTTCCTTATTCTTGAAACTAACGTGTTTCTTCTTAAGGACAACATGAATCAAGTAATTGTTAACTCTTTTTGCTTTGGCCCCTAGTAATTTCAATTTTGCAACTTTAATTATGTAAGATCTGATAGTTTGCATATCTTCATTCTGAAATTCTTCCTGGTCTTGATTTTTTTATTCTTTTCCTGATGTTTAAACGTTTATTTTTATTTTTCAAAGTATAGGTATTTTTTTCAAAGTATATGTATTTTTGAAGCTACCTCAAATCCCAATCTCTTTTGACTATATTTAAAAACAGGAACAAAAAATTCCCATATTGAGCTTGACCAGGAATAAATCTAACCTTGGATATTGTTACCAAAAATGGTCTTAAGGAAGGCATAATTTTCATTCCTGCTCTCAGTCATTACTCCCTGAGGGAGAGTGGTGTAAGGGAAAGTGAAGTCAGTTAGAGATATCCTTAAATTCTGGATCTGCCAATTCCTACCAATATCACCTGGGACAAGTTACTTAATGTGAGCTTAACCAGTTTCCTACTACCTTAAGCGTTGATAACATCTACTTTACAGGGAATTATGAAGACTACGTAAATAACATATATAAAATGCCCAAATAAATAAATGTCCAGCACATACAATCATCATCACATGTTAGGCATATGGAGTTCTTTCTTGGTTGCTATCGAAGGATCTGTCATCTGTCAATTTGCTGAAAGCTTTGTTAAGTCTATTTGTTGGCAACCAGATCTAAATTAATTATATAAGTTAATTTTTCATTGTGCCAAGTAGTACTTCCCAAACAGAACCCATACTGTGTTTTCCCTTCAAAAAGTATTCCTCTTATTCCAATATTTTGGGCTTTAGTAAATTTTATATTTACTGTCATAATGTTCATAACTTTGAGATTGGGTTCACACCCGTCTTGGCTGAAGAAGGCCCTTAGACTGTTCATCGTAGAGCTGTTTTTCTTGCTCTGTTGTTCTCCTAATTGCTTTTCTCCAGGCTTTAATTCTACAGCTTTTCCCCAGTGTCCTTCCTAAATTGGAGATCACCCACAATGTTCTAGGTGTTGATACTCAATGGTTTTACTTAATCATAAAAGCAATGCACATTTATTTAAAAAAAAGCAAAATGCAAGTACAAAAGTGTGTGTCTTCCTTTGCACTCCCACTTCCTAGAAATGTTAACAATTTTAGGCCTTCTTGACCTTTCATCCTGTGCATATACAAATTTTAGGTCTATTTTTACACATAGGAGGTCATGGTATACGTTCTATTCTGTATCTTCCTTTTTCTCTCTCAAAAATAAATTATAGATAACTTCCACACTGATTTTCCACTTTTAAAAGATCACATAGTACAAAACGTGGAAACAAGCTAAGCGTCCATTGATGAATGAATGGATAAAGAAAAATATGAGACACACACACACACACACACACACAAGAATATTATTCAGCCACAAAAGAGAAGGAAATCCTGCCTTTTGCAACAACATGGATGGATTTTGAGGGAGTTATGCTAGTGAAATAAGTCAGACAGAGAAAGACAGGTACTGTATGTTCTCACTTATGTGGAATCTAAAAAAGCTGAACTCAAAGAAATAGAGTGTAGAACGATGGTTGCCAGAGGCTAGAGGTGGGAGAAATGGGGAGATGTTGGTCAATGGGTATAAACTTCCAGCTACAAGATGAGTATGTTCTGGAGATCTAATGTATAGCATGGTGATCATAATTAACAATACTGTATCATATACTTGGAAGTTGTTAAGAAAGTAGATTTTAGAAGTTATCACCACACACACACACACAAAAGGTAATTATGTGAGAGGATGAAGGTGTTAACTAACCTTATTATGATAATCATTTTGTAATATATACATGATCAAATCACGTTGTACACCTTAAACTTACCTATGTTATATGTCAATCATATCTCAATAAACCTGGGAAAAAGTAAATAAAAGATCACATAGTATTTTGTGGCACAGAGTATCACTGTTTGTTTATCCACTCTCCTAATAGTTAATTATTGGGTTGGCCAAAAAGTTCATTCGGTTAATGAATACATTGTTCAATAAAATTCTGGGTGACAGTGAAAAATATTTTTACTTAAAACTGAACTAACTTTTTGGCCAATCCAACAGAAAAGAGAACATCTGTTAAAAATGATTAGTTAGTGCAGTCACCAAATTTTTGTTATACAGATGTTTACTGCAGTAACTATATCTACATCTATCTATTATCTATCCTTGTGCACTTGGTTATTTCTTTGGAATGGAATCCCAGAGGAATTACTATGTTTTATTTGGTTTTAATGCCCCACGGTTTTATATAAAGGTGTGACAGTGTCTTCTTAACCCCTGACCCCTGGGATACCTGAACGTTTGTAACAATCTTAGTTTTAAGTCCTATGGAAAGAATTTTCAGGGACTCTAGGATCTTTTCCTGAATTACTACCAGTATCAATTATTACCAACTATTTCATATGGTTAGTTTGAAATTTTTAAAAAATCCTTACATTAATTAAGATATCTTTGCCTGCAACCAACAGAAGAATTGACTTACGGTTTGTATTACTTCCTGAGGCTGCTATAACAAATTAGCACAAACTGGGTGGCCTACAACAACAGAAATTAATTTTCTCACAGTTCTGGTGGTCAAATGTTCAAAAGCAAGTTGTCAGCACGGCCGTTCTCCCTCTGGAGGCTGTAGAGAATCCCTCTTTGCCTCGTCCAACTTCTGATGGCTCCAGATGTTCCTTGGCTGGTCATTGCATAATTCTAATCTCTGCTTCTGTCTTCACATTGTCTTCTTTGTGTCTATTTTCTCCTCTCCTCTGTGTATCTCTTACAGGACACTTGTCATCAGACTTAGGGCCCACCCAGATAATCCAGGATGATCTCATCTTAAGATCCTTAACTAATTACATCTGCAAAGATCTTTTTTCCAAAGAAGGTCACATGCACAGTTTCTAGGGGTTTGGACATAGATATATCTTTTTATTAGGGCCACCAATCAACCACATAGTGGCTTAAACAATGAAGCCATTTAAATTATCTTAAATAAAAAGAAGTCTGTATGTAACAGGCAGTTTAGAAATGATGTGGCTCAATGATCTCATCAAAGACCTAGACTCTCCATCATTCTCCCTCCACAATTCTCAGCATGTTATTTTTGTTTTCAAGCTTGCTGCCTTATCATTACAGAACAGCTGCCCCAGCTCCAGGCTTCACATCCCTTACAGAACAGTAAACATGGCAGGAAGGGAGAAGAGAGAAAGAAAAAAAAAGTGACTGTTTCTCCTTTTAAGGAAGAAGACCTCTCCCTGAAACTTCCACAGCTTCCCTCTATGCCCCATCATGCCCAACCCAGTTGTATTATTGGCAGAAGGGAATATGGGATGCCATGACTGCTTTCCATCTATCAAGTTACATGCCCTGGGGTGCACTGCCACATGGAAACTTGAGTTTTGATAACAAAAAAGAAGAGGGGATGGCTGTTGGGTAGCAACTAACCAATATTTGCTACAATTCCTAAATGTGTTTCCTGAAGATCACTAATAAAAAAACTCACCAGCCCTTTTATCTACCAATTTACACTGCTTCCTTCAATCAATATTTATAACATCTACTATATGTTGGGTACTGTGATAGAAGTGGGAGCCTCAAGATCATCAAGACACAGTCCACATCCTCAAGGGGCTCTTGGATGAGTTGAATAAAAATACACTTATAATTCCAGGACAGCATGACAAATGCCATGTTAGAGATACATGTATGGGGCAGTGGGGGAATAGAATAGATTGCAGCATCTTGAAAGGCAACCCTTGAGTTTTTGAGAAGCAATTAAACAGAGAAAACGTGGAGGTGGGTAATGGTGTTTTAGATAAAGAGCATGTAGAAAAACACTGATGATTGGAGACTACCACCATACCTACGTGGAACTACAAACATTTTAATGAAGCTAGAATGGAGAGTTGTGTGGAGGGCAGGTCAAGCTAGTGAGGTGGGTGGGAGCTAGATAGTGAAGGGCCCATATATACTGAAATAGGGAAGTGACACTTGATCTCAAAGTCTATTAGAAGCAATTGAAGGATTTCGATCAAAGGAATGATCAAATTAGATTGTTAGGATTACTCCTGACAGTGGCTGGATGTTTTTTTTTTTTTTTTGGCTGGATGTTTTTGATTGGGAGAATGGGAAGATGGCAGTGCCATTCCTAAAGAGGGCAAGTAAAAGTGGGGGAATGAGAATTAGGAAAATGATACTGAGTTCAGGTGTGTATTTTGAAGTTTGAAATACTTCACCCAAATGGATCCTTCTTTCCTTTTTTTATTCCTTCTAACTTACATGCAATCTGTCATGCGTTGTGACTTCCAAGGCCTCCCTTTGGGGGTTTTAATCTCCATTTTAAAATAAATATATATATGTCCTTGGATTATAAAGGAATACATAAAAATGTTATCAGTGACTGTCTTTGTGGTGAGATTATAGATCTTTTTCAAAATACTTTTCAGTATTTCCCAAAGTGAGTATTTTCCATACATTTAAAAACCAAAAAACCCTCAATTCTAACTGCCTGAGATGTTTTTCATTCAAGAACCAATATTTTCCCCCCTAGAAATGGCATCTTCTTGAGTACTTTTAAGTAAAGTCCAAGTTTCTCATTGTCAATTAAAATTCCACCATTCAATTTTTTGGTCCTACTTCCAATTTCGTATCAACACAAATCAAAATTTTGTGATCACTTGCTTACCAGTCTTTCCCTATGGATTATGAGGCCCTCACAGGAAAAAAATATGGCCTTATTCATCTTGGTAGACCTAGTACCTAGTGGATGGATATTTAATAAATATTTACTGAATTGGGGTGTATAATATGCATCTTTGTGTTCCTAGTTCCCGGCACAGTTCCTATGCCTAATAAACGTTAGCGGAGCTGTATTTCAACTTTTAACCAGTATTCTACCAAAATCATACAGTCACTATGTGGCAAAAAAATCTTTTTTTTTTTTTTTTTTTTTTTGTGGTGCGCGGGCCTCTCACTGCTGTGGCCTCGCCCGTTGCGGAGCACAGGCTCCGGACGCGCAGGCCCAGCGGCCATGGCTCACGGGCCCAGCCGCTCCGCGGCATGTGGGATCTTCCCGGACCGGGGCACGAACCCGTGTCCTCTGCATCGGCAGGCGGACTCTCAACCACTGCGCCACCAGGGAAGCGCCACCCCCCGCAAAATAAAAAAAAAATATTTTCACAAAATACAGTATTCTTTTTGTCACACAATATACTATGCATGTGTGTATCAGTACATTTATACACACAAGCACATTTATAAGTACACATAATTTTTTTCCCTGATA
The DNA here is from genome assembly GCF_005190385.1 of Monodon monoceros. Classification (NCBI taxonomy): domain Eukaryota; kingdom Metazoa; phylum Chordata; class Mammalia; order Artiodactyla; family Monodontidae; genus Monodon; species Monodon monoceros. The sequence goes on from NW_021703774.1 coordinate 99,319,426, forward strand.
AGCCTTAAAGATCCTTCCACCTCTGTATCTTTGAAAGACTGCCAAGTCACACAGCTTTTCTAATATACTAGTAAGAAAACTAAAGCTGAAAGTTGCCTAAGATCACTTAGTTCTCCAAAAGCATAACTAGTTCTAGATACTGGTTCAAAAGAATTTTTTACTGTATCAAATATTTAAAGCATAAGACAGAAACCCCTCCACCCTAAAATTCCAGTCTGGACAGAACTATGGCAAGAGCTTTAATCACTATATTCCTTTTATAAGCTATGTTTATAATGCCATGTTCCAGATACTGTGATGTGTTCAGCATCACACCCACACCTTTATCGCAGGGGCTGGGAAACCTAGAAGTTTCTTCAGACCCTCTTGGCAGCAGGGTTTTTGTTTAGAGTTCTGTCAACTGTGGCCATATGCAAGAGATGGGAAAGCTAAAGGAAGACAGAAACAATCTTCTAGCTCAGGCAGTGGTGGCACTGGCAGATTGTTGTACCCTTTCTCATAACAGTAGGCTCCTGTGGCATCTGGGTAGCAGCTAGACATGGGTTCCCTGTAGTGGTTGCATTAGCACCATGGAAGCAGAGGAGCACAATTCCGTGAAGTCGTGGGTAGTATGGGTTCTTGGATGAGTTGCATTTTACAAACAACTGTAGGCTCTGGGGGAAGAAGCAGCTTCCTATAGTTACTCATCACCTCCTTTTGCTCCTCCAGCCTTTGCAACAATTTTGCTATCCAATTTCCTGTATTAAATCCCTCCTTACTCGCAATACCTCAAGTAGCTTCCATTTTTCTGATTATGTGGTATAACATTTTATCTGGTATTCCTAGAACCAGAGAATGTGCTATTCTAGGAAAATTATTTTTCCAGATAAGTTAAAAGTTTCAGGACTAAAGTACCAATTTTCCTGAAAATTTTGATTAAATGATTCACATGTGGTCCTTTCTTCCAAATGGAATACTTGAAATGCAGTATTTTCTCCGTTTCTATTATTATCACCATTGAATATTTACTATCTCCCTTGTTTTAGGCCCTACATTAAAGCTCCAGGAATAGATGGTATGCAATACCAGGCTAATTAGTTCTGACCAAAAGCAGATACTTAAGTTAAATTGCAAAAACCTTTACTATGACAGTTACTAGAGACAGTGATGATATGATTCCTGTACCCAAGACATTCTCAAAGAAAAATATGTAAGAAAATTAATTATAAGGAATGATAGATACAAAAATAGAAATACGCACCACAGGCACAGACTGTACAAAGGAAGAGGTTACTGATTATGTATTGGCGGCATCAGGGGAGGCCCTAGATGTGGGCTGAAACATAAGCTGGATCTTGCAGTATGAATAGGTTTGTCAGGAAAAGGGAAAAAACGCATTCCACAGCAGAGAAGCAGCATGTGCAAAGACAAATGTGGTAGCTAGTCTCCAGAGACAGCTCCCAACAATTCATCCCTTTCCTGTATGCTATATATATCCTCTCTCTTTGAATCTGGGCTGGCCCTGAAATTGCTCTGACCTACAGAATGTGGTGGAAGTGATGTTCTGGGTCTTCTGAGCCCAGGGCTTAAGAGGACCAGCAGTTTCCACTTCCTTCCCTTGGGTACACTCTTGAGATACTCCTTAGAATCCCACTATGCTCTAAGAAGTCCAAACCACATGGAGTAGAATCAAGGAGCTGCAATTGACCACTCAGGCTGAGATCCCACCTGACAGTCAGTGCCAGCCACCAGCCATGTGTGTGAGACATCTGGACATTTCTTTCTAGTTCAGCCCCCAGATGACTATAGCCTCAGACGACATCATGTGAAGCAGAATTACTCAGCTGAGCCCAGACAATTCACAGAACTGTGACAAATGACTGTCGTCTTAAGCTGCTGAGTTTTAAGTGATTTCTCGTGCAGTAATAGGGCTCCTGCAGGAGCGAAAGTCAGCAGATGTCGGGATGTTCTTCATCATTGAGTAATATTGCCCCTTTTTTGCTCTTCCAATAATTGTATTACCTAATTCCTTGTATTAAATCACTATTTGCTTGAAATGCCTTGAGTGCCTTCTGTTTTTCTGGTTAATCATGTGGTATGACATTTTGTTATCTTACATTCCTAGAACCAAAGAAGTGTGCTACGCCCCGGGGCGGGGGTGGGGTTGGGGAGTGGAGTTTCCTGGTAATTTCCACCGTTATAGTTTTGAAATATGATTTTCCTGAAATTTTTCCTAAATGATTTATACATGAACATTGCTTCTTAAACAAAGCACATGAAATATAATTTTTCTCCTTTTCCATTATCGTCACCATCAAATATTTACTGAGTACCTGTTGTGTATTGTATAATAGCTCTAAGAGCAGATGGTATGAAACATCAGGTGAAATGAGGACTGACCAAACAGATATTTATAATTTCAACCGGAAAAATCTATCCTATGTCATTGCTAGGGATACTGAAATAACGATGATATGGTCTGTCCTTCAGGAGCTGCCACTATAATGGATTTGTAAACAAATAAATTATAATATGGTATTATGGATTCAAAAATAGAAATGTGTACCACAGGCAAAGACATTCAGAGAAAGGGTGACTACGAATGGAGGCTTCAGGGAAAACTGTTAGAAGCTAACATTTAAGCTGGCTCATGCTGTATGGTTAGACATTTGCCAGGTGAAGAAGAGAAAATGTCATTCCAGAGGGGGACGAAGCACATCAAATGTAGGAAAGTGGAAAAGAGATGGCATTATTCAGCTCAGATTTCAGTATAATTGAGAAAGTATAGAAAAAGTTGAATCAAACTGTGAAAGATACTTTATGTAGGAGTTTGGACTTTATACTATGATCACCAAGAAGCAGAGGAGTCTCATGTTCACATTTGTGTTTTAGAAAAATAACACAGGTAGCAATGTGAGGAATGGATCAGAACAAGGAGGGACTGGCAGCAAGGCCAGTTAGGAGGCTACAGCAAGATTCAGGTGAGAATATAGATAGGGTGTGAAATGAGGATTTATAGTTGTTCAACCTCCAAGGCACCATGACTGGACTACTGTAAAAATAAATACTACTTTGAAGGCGGAGGCAGCACTTTCCCCAAGCACTTCCTCATATATTAACAGCTGCTGACTTATCAGTACCATTAAGAACACAATCCTTAGTTTCAAAATTCTAACTAATAGGCCATAGCTACCAGATCTTGTTTCCTATTTGTACAATAGTAAGCTTGTTATTGGGATAAGAATAGGGGACTTGCAATTAAAATTTTTAATTTGGACTTGGTTTTTGAGAGCTTACTGCAAAAAAGTTCAAAATTCTACAACATTTGGGTAAGATGAAATTGTAAAAACATGATGCCAGGTCACATTTTTCTATAGGCTTCCAAGTATTTTGATCAAAAGAAACGTCCTATATAAAGCCTATACCATAAATGAACTTTATAAAATAGCTTGTGTAACAATACTTCATATTCTGCGTAACACTGAGTGAATCATTTGGACAACAGTGAACAGAAAAATGATGCTAAAAATATTACCAGACATTAACTCGGCTTCCTTAGAGTGAGCTCTACAATTATCTTGCAATAGCACACAATTTTGCTATCTTCAGTCAGACTTACAATTTTTAAAATGACCTTCAAATAAAGGTATAAAGATTCATCCCAGTATTCCCAGAACACTTTTGTGGGGAAAGCAGAATGATCTAGTGGAAGAAACATAATCCTCAGAACTACTTAGACTGGGGTTCAAATTCTGATGCCTTCACTTGCCAGATGTTATTGTATTACTTAGTTTCTTTTAACCTTAGTTTCCTTATTTATAAAATGTTTATAATAAAAACAGATCAAATTACATAGGGGCTACAATTATATGTATGATTCAACTGCACATATAAACCTAACGCTATTAGGCTTATAAAACATACCCTATCCTATGTAATACATTAAACAGATGCTTCTCAAAAAAATACCATTGTTGTCTCCTTTTATCTCAACTATACCTATATACTACTACACCCTACTACACACCCTAGAAGTTTATTAATGACATAAATATGAAGTTAATGGTATTTTTTATAGATTCAATAAGAGCAAGAAACTTATTAGAAGATACTTGCATAACCAGACCATTTTGAGTTTGCCATATTTTCCCCTAGTGGTCAGAGGAGCCAAGCCTTAGCTGCCTGAACAGCAAGCATAGTTTCTTCTTCCATCATGAGACATATCCTTTCTGATTCTCTCCCTCCACCCTCAATCCCCAGTAAAAACCTCTCAATCACACTAAAATTTTCTCTGACAATTCTTCTTCTAGCTCCACTACTAATTCCCTGTTGGTGACAAACAAGTGCTATTCATATAAAAGTATAACAAAAGCAAGAAACATACTAGATAAGATGAAATTGAAGATAAATAACCACGGACTATGCTATTTTCCAAGCTCACATTATGCATAAGACATTAAGTTTCAGAAATGAAATAAAATATTGCAGCTTGTACATCTACTATATTTAACGGTATAGCTATGTTACCAGTTTGCCACTCTGGACTATCGTTACCTACCCTTACAGAGGTGATGAGAAAATGAAATAACATACGTAAAGATCTAGTACAAAAGTGTCGGTTCCCTTTGTTCATGTCACATTTTCCATGTTGTAAATTTTTTTTTTAAGATGTTTTTCATGTGGACCATTTTTAGTCTTTATTGAATTTGTTACAATATTGCTTCTGTTTTATGTTTTGGTTTTTTGTCTACAAGGCATGTGGGATCTTAGCTCCCTGACCAGGGATCGAACCTGCACCCCCCTGCATTGGAAGGCGAAGTCTTAACCACTGGACCGCCAGGGAAGTCCCTACCATGTTATAACTTGTCTTTATATATATGTGCATTCATATTATACTGCTTTCCTTTCAGTTCTCAATACAGTACACTCAAAAATCATGCTTGTTAGGGACCAAACAGGTATTCGTAACCATGTTCACAGCAGCATTATTCATAGTAGCCAAAAGGTGGAAGCAACCCATTCATAGACAGATCAATAGATAAACAAAATATGGCATATACATGCAATGGAATATTATTCACCCTTAATAAGGAATGAAGTTTTGATACATGCTACAACATGGATGAACTTTGAAAGCATTATGCTAAGTGAAATAAGCCAGACTCAAAAAGACAAACACTGTATGACTCCACTTATATGAGGTACCTAGAGAAAACAGAATACTTACCAGGGGCTGAGTGGAGAGAAGAATGGGTAGTTATTGTTTAGTGGGTGCAGTGTTTCAGTTTGGGATAATGAAAAAGTTCTGAAAATAGCGGTGATGGTTGTACAGTAACAATGCACTTAATGCCATTGAACTGAACACTTAAAAATGGTTAAAATGGTAAATCTTATATGTACAGTTAACAATAAAAACATTTTAAAAAATCATGATTGTTAAAAGATATATATAGTAATGAAACAGTATACCTGATCTACCTTAAACTGGGCGTGGCTAGGATTTCTGAGTGAAAAACATCAAGGAGGTAAATTTCTAAGAACTGGACTTAGGGTCCTAGGGGATGCAGGAATCAGCAGATGTGAAGTTAAGAGCCACCTTTAAGATTTGACCTTCTGGAAATACATTTTAATCCTGAGCCTATTCTCTCCAAATCACCTTGTTTCTTTTTGTCTTTTTCAACCGACATCATTCATGTTTTGCTTCCAACAGAGGTTCAGTTTCAGTCTTTCCCCTAGTACCCTATCCTAAAAGTAAAAACCTGGATGTTCTGAGAAAGTGGTTCTCAACAGGGGGTGATTTCACAACCCAAGATGACACTTGGCAATGTCTGGAGACATTTTTAAGTGCTTACAATGGGGTGGAGAGCAGTGGTTGCTACTGGCATCCAGTACGTATAAGCCAAGGATGCTGCTAAACTTCCCACAAGACACAGGACAGCCTCTCACAACAAGGAATTAACTGGCTAAAAATGCCGATAATGCTGGGTTGAGAATCTTGTTCCAAGATCCTGTTCTAAGGTTTTACTAAGTTCCTTGATTTCTGGTAGAAATTGATCATAAATTAAAAGTTACCTCCTGATTCCCTACTTTCTCTTTTCATTTACATCTTTTACAGGAAAAAGCAAAAATAAGCACTTATGCTAAGGGTAGGTCTTTTATTTTGTGGAAACAGGATAAGGATCAGTAGTGATGCTTTTGTGACAAGTGGGGGTAGGTGAGAGGAGGCTATTTACATTTACGCTGCCATTCTCTTCACCCTGGCCAATCCTACCTATGAAACTCTGTGCCATGGGGCAAGGTGAAAAATAGAGGGGGACAAGGTGGTAGGGACAGAGAAGAAGGAAAAACAAAATCCACATGAAGCCAGGGGAAGGCAGGCATCTATCCTATCTGAATTGGATAATTCTTCCCAGTGGCCGTTTGGGTAAGAGGAAATATCTATGTCACCAAATAAAGTTGTAACAAAAAAATTTTTTAATTCAATTAAAAATTTAAATCATGGATTTTCTACAACATGCTATTTTTACGTTGTTTTATCTATTTATTTTTTGGCCACACCACACGGCATGTAGGATCTTAGTTCCCTGACCAGGGATTGAACCCCTGCCCCCTGCACCGGAAGCGTGGAGTCTTAATCACTGGACCACCAGGGAAGCCTGACAACATACTATTTTTAAACTCAACATACTGCTTATGATTACCTAAAACTTGCATTTCTTCTGAAGAGCAATAATCTAATGAATGCATAATACTACTGTGTCAATAACAAGAACAGAGGACTAGGGGAAGATGGCGGAAGAGTAAGACGCGAAGGTCGCCTTCCTCCACACAGATACACCAGAAATACATCTACACGTGGAACAACTCCTACGGAACACCTACTGAACGCTGGCAGAAGACCTCAGACCTCCCAAAAGGCAAGAAACTCCCCACGTACCTGGTGGGTAGGGCGAAAGAAAAAAGAATAAACAGAGACAAAAGAATAGGGACGGGACCTGCACCAGTGAGAGGGAGCTGTGAAGGAGGAAAGGTTTCCACACAGCAGGAAGCCCCTTCACTGGCAAAGACGGGGGTGGGGAAGGGGGAAAGCTTCGGAGCCGCGGAGAGCGCAGCCACGGGGTGCGGAGGGCAAAGCAGCGAGATTCCCGCACAGAGGATCGTTGCCGACCGGCACTCACCAGCCTGAGAGGCTTGTCTGCTCACCCGCCGGCGCGGGCGGGGGTTGGGAGCTGAGGCTCAGGCTTCGGTCGGAGCGCAGGGAGAGGACTGGGGTTGGCGGCGTGAACACAGCCTGCAGGGGGTTAGTGCGCCACGGCTAGCCGGGAGGGAGTCCGGGAAAAAGTCTGGACCTGCCGAATAGGCAAGAGACTTTTTCTTCCCTCTTTGCTTCCTGCTGCGCGAGGAGAGGGGATTAAGAGCGCTGCTTAAAGGAGCTCCAGAGACGGGCGTGAGCCGCGGCTAAAAGCGCGGACCCCAGAGACGGGCATGAGACGCTAAGGCTGCTGCTGCTGCCACCAAGAAGCCTGTGTGCGAGCACAGGTCACTATCCACACCCCTCTACCGGGGAGCCTGTGCAGCCCGCCACTGCCAGGGTCCCAGGATCCAGGGACAACTTTCCCCGGGAGAACGCACGGCGGGCCTCAGGCTGGAGCAACGTCACGCCGGACTCTGCCGCCGCAGGCGCGTGCCCCGCACTCCGTGCTCCTCCCTCCTCCCGGCCTGAGTGAGCCAGAGTCCCCGAAGCAGCTGCTCCTTTAACCCCGTCCTGTCTGAGCGAGAGCAGACGCCCTCCGGCGACCTACACGCAGAGGCGGGGCCAAATCCAAAGCTGAGCCCCGGGAACTGTGAGAACAAAGAAGAGCAAGGGAAATCTCTCCCAGCAGCCTCAGAAGAAGCGGATTAAAGCTCCACAATCAACTTGACGTACCCTGCATCTGTGGAATACATGAATAGACAACGAGTCATCCCAAATTGAGGAGGTGGACTTTGAGAGCAAGATTTATTATTTTTTCCCCTTTTCCTCTTTCTGTGAGTGTGTACGTGTATGCTTCTGTGTGAGATTTTGTCTGTATAGCTTTGCTTCCACCATTTGTCCTAGGGTTCTATCCGTCCGTTTTTTGTTTTAATTTTTTTTCTTAATAATTATTCTTTAATAACTTTATTATATTTTATCTTTATTTTATTTTACTTTATTTTCTTTCTTTCTTCCTTCCTTCCCTCCTTCCTCCCTCCCTCCCTTCTGTCCTTCCTTCCTTTCTTTCTTTCTACTTCTACTAATTCTTTCCACTTGTTCTCCCTTTTATTCTGAGCCGTGTGGATGAAAGGCTCTTGGTGCTGCAGCCAGGAGTCAGTGCTGTGCCTCTGAGGTGGGAGAGCCAACTTTAGGACACTGGTCCACAAGAGACCTCCCAGCTCCACATAATATCAAATGGCGAAAATCTCCCAATGATCTCCATCTCAACACCAGCACCCAGCTTCACTCAACAACCAGCAAGTTACAGTGCTGGACACCCTATACCAAACAACTAGCAAGACAAGAACACAACCCCACCCATTAGCAGAGAGGCTGCCTAAAATCATAATAAGTCCACAGACACCCCAAAACACACCACCAGACGTGGACCTGCCCACCAGAAAGACAAGATCCAGCCTCATCCACCAGAACACAGGCACTAGTCCCCTCCACCAGGAAGCCTACACAACCCATTGAACCAACCTTAGCCACTGGGGACAGACACCAAAAACAACGGGAACTATGAACCAGCAGCCTGCAAAAAGGAGACCCCAAACTCAGTAAGATAAGCAAAATGAGAAGACAGAAAAACACACAGCAGATGAAGGAGCAAGATAAAAACCCACCAGACCTAACAAATGAAGAGGAAATAGGCAGTCTACCTGAAAAAGAATTCAGAATAATGATAGTAAAGATGACCCAAAATCTTGGAAATAGAATAGACAAAATGCAAGAAACATTTAACAAGGACCTTGAAGAACTAAAGATGAAACAAACAACGATGAACAACACAATAAATGAAGTGAAAAATACTCTAGATGGGATCAATAGCAGAATAACTGAGGCAGAAGAACAGATAAGTGACCTGGAAGATAAAATAGTGGAAATAACTACTGCAGAGCAGAATAAAGAAAAATGAATGAAAAGAAATGAGGACAGTCTCAGAGACCTCTGGGACAACATTAAACGCACCAACATTCGAATTATAGGGGTTCCAGAAGAAGAAGAGAAAAAGAAAGGGACTGAGAAAATATTTGAAGAGATTATAGTTGAAAACTTCCCTAATATGGGAAAGGAAATAGTTAATCAAGTCCAGGAAACACAGAGAGTCCCATACAGGATAAATCCAAGGAGAAATATGCCAAGACACATATTAATCAAACTGTCAAAAATTAAATACAAAGAAAACATATTAAAAGCAGCAAAGGGAAAAACAACAAATAACACACAAGGGAATCCCCATAAGGTTAACAGCTGATCTTTCAGCAGAAACTCTGCAAGCCAGAAGGGACTGGCAGGACATATTTAAAGTGATGAAGGAGAAAAACCTGCAACCAAGATTACTCTACCCAGCAAGGATCTCATTCAGATTTGATGGAGAAATTGAAACCTTTACAGACAAACAAAAGCTAAGAGAGTTCAGCACCACCAAGCCAGCTTTACAACAAATGCTAAAGGAACTTCTCTAGGCAAGAAACACAAGAGAAGGAAAAGACCTACAATAACGAACCCAAAACAATTAAGAAAATGGGAGTAGGAACATACATATTGATAATTACTGTAAATGTAAATGGACTAAATGCTACCACCAAAACACACAGACGGCTGAATGGATACAAAAACAAGACCATATATATGCTGTCTACAAGAGACCCACTTCAGACCTAGGGACATGTACAGACTGAAAGTGAGGGAATGGAAAAAGATATTCCATGCAAATGGAAATCAAAAGAAAGCTGGAGTAGCAATTCTCATATCAGACAAAATAGACTTTAAAATAAAGACTATTAGAAGAGACAAAGAAGGACACTACATAGTGATCAAGGGATTGATCCAAGAAGAAGATATAACAATTGTAAATATTTATGCACCCAACATAGGAGCACCTCAGTACATAAGGCAAATACTAACAGCCATAAAAGGGGAAACTGACAGTAACACATTCATAGTAGAGGACTTTAACACCCCACTTTCACCAATGGACAGATCATCCAAAATGAAAATAAATAAGGAAACACAAGCTTTAAATGATACATTAAACAAGATGGACTTAATTGATATTTATAGGACATTCCATCCAAAAACAACAGAATACATATTTTTCTCAAGTGCTCATGGAACATTCTCCAGCATAGATCATATCTTGGGTCACAAATCAAGCCTTGGTAAATTTAATAAAATTGAAATTGTATCAAGTATCTTTTCCGACCACAACGCTATGAGACTAGATATCAATTACAGGAAAAAAATCTGTAAAAAATACAAACACATGGAGGCTAAACAATACACTACTTAATAATGAAGTGATCACTGAAGAAATCAAAGAGGAAATCAAAAAATACCTAGAAACAAATGACAATGGAGACACGACGACCCACAACCTATGGGATGCAGCAAAAGCAGTTCTAAGAGGGAAGTTTATAGCAATACAATCCTACCTTAAGAAACAGGAAACATCTCAAATAAACAACCTAATCTTGCACCTAAAGCAATTAGAGAAAGAAGAACAAAAAAACCCCAAAGTTAGCAGAAAGAAAGTAATCATAAAAATGAGATCAGAAATAAATGAAAAAGAAATTAAGGAAATGAGAGCAAAGATCAATAAAACTAAAAGCTGGTTCTTTGAGAAGATAAACAAAATTGATAAACCATTAGCCAGACTCATCAAGAAAAAAAGGGAGAAGACTCAAATCAATAGAATTAGAAATGAAAAAGGAGAAGTAACAACTGACACTGCAGAAATAGAAAAGATCATGAGAGATTACTACAAGCAACTCTATGCCAATAAAATGGACAACCTGCAAGAAACGGACAAATTCTTAGAAATGCACAACCTGCCAAGACTGAATCAGGAAGAAACAGAAAATATGAACAGACCAATCACAAGCACTGAAATTGAAACTGTGATTAAAAATATTCCAACAAACAAAAGCCCAGGACCAGATGGCTTCAAAGGCGAATTCTATCAAACATTTAGAGAAGAGCTAACACCTATCCTTCTGAAACTCTTCCAAAATATAGCAGAGGGAGGAACACTCCCAAACTCATTCTACGAGGCCACCATCACCTTGATACCAAAACCAGACAAGGATGTCACAAAGAAAACTACAGGCCAGTATCACTGATGAACACAGATGCAAAAATCCTCAACAAAATACTAGCAAACAGAATCCAATAGCACATTAAAAGGATTATACACCATGATCGAGTGGGGTTTATTCCAGGAATGCAAGGATTCTTCAATATATGCAAATCAATCAACATTATACACCATATTAACAAATTGAAGGAGAAAAACCATATGATCATCTCAATAGATGCAGAGAAAGCTTTCGACAAAATTCAACACCCATTTATGATAAAAACCCTGCAGAAAGTAGGCATAGAGGGAACTTTCCTCAACATAATAAAGGCCATATATGACAAACCCACAGCCAATATCATCCTCAATGGTGAAAAACTGAAAGCATTTCCACTAAGATCAGGAACAAGACAAGGTTGTCCACTCTCACCACTCTTACTCAACATAGTTTTGGAAGTTTTAGCCACAGCAATCAGAGAAGAAAAGGAAATAAAAGGAATCCAAATCGGAAAAGAAGAAGTAAAGCTGTCACTGTTTGCAGATGACATGATACTATACATAGAGAATCCTAAAGATGCTACCAGAAAACTAGTAGAGCTAATCAATGAATTTGGTACAGTAGCGGGATACAAAATTAATGCACAGAAATCTCTGGCATTTCTATACACTAATGATGAAAAATCTGAAAGTGAAATCAAGAAAACACTCCCATTTACCACTGCAACAAAAAGAATAAAATATCTAGGAATAAACCTACCTAAGGAGACAAAAGACCTGTATGCAGAAAATTATAAGACACTGATGAAAGAAATTAAAGATGATACAAATAGATGGAGAGATATACCATGTTCTTAGATTGGAAGAATCCACATTGTGAAAATGACTCTACTACCCAAAGCAATCTACAGATTCAATGCAATCCCTATCAAACTACCACTGGCATTTTTCACAGAACTAGAACAAAAAATTTCACAATTTGTATGGAAACACAAAAGACCCTGAATAGCCAAAGCAATCTTGAGAATGAAAAACGAAGCTGGAGGAATCAGGCTCCCTGACTTCAGACTATACTACAAAGCTACAGTAATGAAGACAGTATGGTACTGGCACAAAAACAGAAAGATAGATCAATGGAACAGGATAGAAAGCCCAGAGATAAACCCACGCACATATGGTCACCTTATCTTTGATAAAGGAGGCAGGAATGTACAATGGAGAAAGGACAGCCTCTTCAATAAGTAGTGCTGGGAAAACTGGACAGGTACATGTAAAAGTATGAGATTAGATAACTCCCTAACACCATACACAAAAATAAGCTCAAAATGGATTACAGACCTAAATGTAAGGCCAGAAACTATCAAACTCTTAGAGGAAAACACAGGCAGAACACTCTATGACATAAATCACAGCAAGATCCTTTTTGACCCACCTCCTAGAGTAATGGAAAGAAAAACAAAAATAAACAAATGGGACCAATGAAACTTCAAAGCTTTTGCACAGCAAAGAAAACCATAAACAAGACCAAAAGACAACCCTCAGAATGAGAGAAAATATTTTCAAATGAAGCAACTGACAAAGGATTAATCTCCAAAATTTATAAGCAGCTCATGCAGCTCAATAACAAAAAAACAAACAACCCAATCCAAAAATGGGCAGAAGACCTAAATAGACATTTCTCCAAAGAAGATATGCAGACTGCCAACAAACACATGAAAGAATGCTCAACATCATTAATCATTAGAGAAATGCAAATCAAAACTACAATAAGATATCATCTCACACCAGTCAGAATGGCCATCATCAAAAAATCTAGAAACAGTAAATGATGGAGAGGGTGTGGAGAAAAGGGAACCCTCTTGCACTGTTGGTGGGAATGTAAATTGATACAGCCACTGTGGAGAACAGTATGGAGGTTCCTTAAAAAACTACAAATAGAACTACCATATGACCCAGCAATCCCACTACTGGGCATACACCCTGAGAAAACCATAATTCAAAAAGAGTCATGTACCAAAGTGTTCATTGCAGCTCTATTTACAATAGCCCGGAGATGGAAACAACCTAAGTGTCCATCATTGGATGAATGGATAAAGATGTGGCACATATATACAATGGAATATTACTCAGCCATAAAAAGAAACGAAATTGAGCTATTTGTAATGAGGTGGATAGACCTAGAGTCTGTCATACGAGTGAAGTAAGTCAGAAAGAGAAAGACAAATACTGTATGCTAACACATATATATGGAATTTAAGAAAAAAAAATGTCATGAAGAACCTAGGGCTAAGACAGGAATAAAGACACAGACCTACTAGAGAATGGACTTGAGGATATGGGGAGGGGGATGGGTAAGCTGTGACAAAGCGAGAGAGAGGCATGGACATATATACACTACCAAATGCAAGGTAGATAGCTAGTGGGAAGCAGCCGCATAGCACAGGGAGATCAGCTCGGTGCTTTGTGACCGCCTGGAGGGGTGGGATAGGGAGGGTGGGAGGGAGACGCAAGAGGGAAGAGATATGGGAACATATGTATATGTATAACTGATTCACTTTGTTATACAGCAGAAACTAACACACCATTGTAAAGCAATTATACTCCAATAAAGATGTAAAACAAATAATAATAATAACAAGAACAAATACTTTTGCTTTATTTTCCTCTTGCTTTCATACTAAATAACAGACCTGCTGTAGCAAGTATAACTCATTTGGTATAATTTAAGAATTTCAAGAAATTCATTAACATTCTCAGGCCACTAGACCATTATAGTAATTCATTATTATAGTACACATTAAAATGGTGTCTTCTTACAAACACTTTGGAAAACTGACAGTACATAGTAAACACCAATACATGCACACCCCATGACCCAACAACTCCACTCCCAAGTATATATCCAACAGAAATGCATATATACACTCACCAAAAGACATGTATAAGAATGTTCTCCACAGCATTATTCATAATAGCCCAGAACCAGAAACCACTCAAATGCCCATCAATGGTAGAATGGATAAATTTTGTATATAATAAAAGTAGATAATGAAATACTATTCAGCAATGAGAATGAATGAACTACAAATACATGCAACAATATGAATGAATCTCACTCTAGTAGGTTGAGTAACAGCCTCCTAAGATATCCAGGATTGAAGCCCTGGAACATGTAAATGTTACCATATATGACAAAAGAGACCTTGTGGATATGATTAAATTAAGGATCTTGAGATGGGGGATTATCCTGGATTATCCAGGTGGGCCCTAAATGTAGATGTAGAGGAATATTTGACTATAAACAAGAGAAGATGATGTGATGATAAAAGCAGAAGCTTTGAACATGGAGGAAGAGCCCACAAGCCAAGGATTATAGGCAGACACTGGAAACTGAAAAAAAGACAAGGAAACAGATTTTCCACTCACAATTAATTTCCAGATTCAGGAACCAACCTCAGCTTTGGCCTAATGAAACTGATTTTGGACTTCTGATCTTCAGGACTGCAAGAGAATACCTTTGTGTTGTTTTAAATCACTAAGTTTGTGATACTTTGTTACAGTGGCATCCGGAAACCAATCACTCACAAATATAATGATGAGCAAAAAAAGAGTGTATTATGTATGCATTTACATAAAATAAAAGACAGGCAGAACTGATTTTAGAAGTCAGAATAGTAGTTACTTCTGGGGAGGAAGAAGAAGATAGTGCTGAGACAGGGGCAAAAGGAGGGATTCTGGGATGTTCTTAACACTCTGTTTCTTGATCTGAGGGCTGCCAAAATGAGTATGTTTAATTTGTGAAAACCCTTATTTATGTACTTATATGTATGGTATATGTAAGTTTAAAAATTGATGCCTTTTCAACACTTACCTGATAATCTGCTGAAAAAGACATATATTCAAGGTGGGGAAAATACTTACTAAACAATAACTTTATTTCTCAACAACCGTAAAGATTTTGTTTCTCTCTCCAAAGGATTTTAAAAATCTCAACAGACAGAATGTAATAGTTAACTGCTAAAAAATAAGCTAAGAGTAAAATACTGCTTAATTAGCTCTGTTACGCCTGCACCCTAGGACTGTAAATTACAAAAATACAAGTAAAACCACATTTTCTGAAATAACAGCAAACAGAGGAGAAAGTCAAGTACTATATACCAAATGATCAAAATGTCTTTTGGGCCTAGGATTCTTGAAACTAGTAAAAATGGTAATAATAGAAATCTCATGCCATTAATCTATATAGATTATTAAATATAAAAACAATTTATAAAACACATCAGATTTTATTGCTTGAAGAATATAGCATATGAAAATCACAAGAATGTCAAAATGAAAAGTCACTAGGATTCAAACATATAATACATTATCAGATGCAGTAAAATATTAATTAACCTGAACTCTGCATCAAAAAAAAGTATGGAAAAATATCTAAGTTGTTTACATAAGAAACAGATATACTTAAAATAGAAAGTATAAGGATGTTACAGTACAAGTTAGAAAAGCCAACACTTATTAACTTATTATTTCTTAGACTAGACTACCTTTGGTACTTAAACTTTTAAAAAAACAATCCCTTCTATTTTGTCCAAATGCACTTCATGGATTCAATACCAACTTCAACTCAAAACATGAAGCAAGATTCACTTAGTTGTGGCATGGAAGAAGTGTATTTAATAAATGTATGACAATATTTCACTTTTTCTAAAACTGCAAAATATGATCATTAAAAAATCTAATGCTTGTAAACTTCACTTATTTAGCTCTTCAATTAAAATTGGAATCCTGGCATCTGCCATCTGTCTTTAGACCTGGTGAATATACAAATTTAAAAGATTTAGCAACTGACATAGGAATTTAGATTACTTCATACTATCTTAAGTGGCTTTCCATTCAATACAAACAATAGGCCAGTTCTTCAACACACTGGATTCCTATAAAAATCACTACCATAGTTTATTTATTGGAACCAAATTAAAGCTTTTCCCTTGTAATGAGCAGGTTGAAACTATGTTTCATATAGGGCTGATCAATTATGATACACTTTCTTAAACAAAATAAAACAATCATTTTTTTAAAGCTCAATTATGATGGAGACAATGATGCCATTTCAAAAGGAAGCACTGGACACTCTAGGCCATCTAGTCAAGAAATTGTAAAAGTAATGCTAAAAACAAACAATAAGTAAACTATGACTACAAGTTAAATTACAAAAAAATCCGTCTTATAGCAAGCATGCTCATTAACTTTCATTTCTTTCCCCCAGCAAAGGTTTGAATATTCATGAACCTTAGTTAAACCAACGGAACCTAAGCAATTGTTTCACAAGTTCCAATAAACATGGATGGACTAAGCAAGTAATACTATTAACAATCACTGGAGTGAAATACTAAGAATCATGACAGTCCTCAAAACGGGGCAGTCTTTGAAATGTAATAGTGTAGCTCAAGATGAATTATGCTATAATAAAACTTTAGTTTTTACCTCTACATAAAACAAAAACAAAATCAAAACATAACCTACCAAATTTTACAACTACTACTGAACATACTCACCCTAGTTTCTGAACGTCTTGTTTGAGATTTTTTAAAACAAGTATATTCATCTGAGCATATATATTTAGTGCCTGTATATATACTCATTTTAAAAGACAAAAAATCCAAATACTACAGAACTGAACTGTTTGTTTTTTCACCAGCCTGATCTAATATCTACTGCATCACATAGCACCTCCCCCCCAATAATTTAAAATTCCCAATTTTTAGTTTAGTTAAAAGGGCAGAGGAAATGCAAATGAAGATTTAGAGCTTCTGTATAAATTTCACTGTATTTTTATAAACTTGAAGTTTTCTGTAACACTGTTTATTGATCAAATAAAGGACTCACTGCTATCTAAAATTTCATAAACACCATTAAAAATTCAAAATTGATATTATACTGAGCCTTAAATTTTCAATAGTTAGAAGAGACAGTTTTTACATGAATAGCACACAATAGATGAAACTTAACGGCAGACAACCCTAGAATACCAATGGCAAGTCCACCAAGATGCATACAAAATTACAGATAAGCATTTCTTTCACTGTTTTCTTGTGCAGGGAAAAACATTTATAGAGGAAATAGAAACTCAGCTGGTGAATTTCAGATATCATCATCATCTTCTTCATCCTGAGAAGATCCTGCCTGGTTGGATGCACTTGCTGAAGCAGCAGCAAGCTGTGCTTGTTGGGCAGCTTGCTGCATTTGAAGCCATTCCTGTTGGGCTAATTCTGCTTGTTGCTGTCTAGCCTAAACACAAAAAACATAAAAAAAAATAGTAATTTTTAAAAAAACCTACAACATGCACACTTTCATAAACTCAGTCATTATCAAATTTGGATATTTTCCAACCATGATATAGTTGTTGTACATGAGGACAACATGAACTCTATAAGAAAATATAATTAGAGGTTGCTTCTTCTCAATTTTCTTAAGGAGAGTTTCCAAAAGTTTCCATAAAAATTTTCGATAAAAGTTTCCTTTCATGCTACATAATGGTTCAACTGAAGAACCTAAAAAAATTTAAAGAAAAATCACAACATTCACTCTTTGGTTCCTTTTCCCTGTGTTTCTCTCTCTTTTGTTTCACTTGATTCTTCTGTCCTCTCAACTCATAATTTTGATGTAAACATTTGCAATCCAAAAATTATTTCTGTGGCTTAAAAGTTCACTAGTACAATACCTCTGTTAGGGAAAAGTACTGTACGTGAATGCACCAGCTACCTTGAATTTCTTTTAAGTTTCTATCACAGTTCCCTACTCTATAGATACATCTCTTTCTTCCTCTGTCCCTCTCCCCTCTCTCTGTAAATACACACGTATGTACACACAAAGAACATACTCTTCCCACATACACACTAGTGAAAATTATTTATCCAGTACTGAATTTAAGTGGGATAATTAAAATCCATTCATTTGAAATATCCTCTATAAAAACCACCACAGGATTTGAGAAATCAATATGCATACATATGCATTACATGCCCTATTGCACGAGCTAAGGCTCCTTCCCAATTTAATTTCATCCATTAGCAGAAAAACCACACCAAGAAGGGAAAAATGAATCTGTTTTTGAAAAGATCATATAATTTCCCATTAGAGTTTACCAAAACAATGTTGTTTCTCCATTTCTGTCTTTTCTCAGAAGTATTCTTTAAGCCTCGCTCATACCCTCCTTTATGAATGGCCAATTGCTAGTCATCATTTAAAACACACATCAGTTTTCAGTTTTTCTTGGTCCTTCTAGGTCACATTTTCTGCTCTATTTCATATTCTGTAATTCTCTATGCATTCCCATACCTATCCATTTTGTTCTCTAATTACGTAAGTATACATCTTTTTTCTCCACTAGAGTGGAGAATAGAAAATGTTTCCATATTCATTGTTGCATTCCCAACATACAGGCCCCCAGTAGTTTCTGACTGGATGAATGTTTTGTGGGAAAACAATGAGGCTCAGCACAACCTTAAGATTTTACCATGTAAATTCCTAACTTTTCTTAATAATCTGTCATGAATGTATTATCCAAACATTCCTAGGGGAAAATTACTACACTTAAAAAAAAATCATTTAGGGACTTCCCTGGTGGTGCAGTGGTTAAGAATCCACCTGCCAATGCAGGGGACATGGGTTCGAGCCCTGGTCCTGGAAGATCCCACATGCCTCGGAGCAACTAAGCCTGTGTGCCACAACTACTGAGCCTGCGCTATAGCCTGCGAGCCACAACTACTGAGCCCGCGTGCCACAACTACTGAAGCCCGGGCGCCTAGAGCCCATGCTCTGCAACAAGAGAAGCCACCACAATAAGAAGCCTGTGTACTGCAGTGAAGAGGAACCCCTGCTCGCCGCAACTAGAGAAAGCTGCGCTCAGCAATGAAGACCCAATGCAGCCAAAAATAAATAAATAAAAATAAATAAATGAAATAAAATAAATTTGTTTAATCTGTAATTTTAAAAAAATCATTTAATTGTTACCAATTAAGTCCAAATTTCTCAGCCTAGAGTTCAAGACCCTCCAAATTACTGTCTGCCCCAATGTATTTCTCTAATATTCTTTCAAAACATTTGTCTTGTGCTCCAAAAAACAACAAACCAAAAAGACCCCTAGATAAACATAAAGTGTTTCCTAAATACACATCATACCCTCCCACTTTTGCTACCTTTACTCATGCTGATGGTCATTCTATTTGAAATCTGATTTTCACCTACTGAAATTCCACTCTTCCTTCAAGTCAAACTGAAATACTAGTTTCTCCATTAAGTTTGTTCCTGATTCCTTCCAGTATCATGCAGGGTCTAATCAGGAGATAGAAGTTACACTAGTCAGGGAAATAGAAAGAATGTCATATAAAAGATTATTAACCAAGTATAAAGGTGGTAACTAGGTAACTGAAAAGGCAAGAAATGAACACTAAGATACGTGGGTGGCAACTACAGGAAGCAGCCACCAACCCTAAAACTGGGGGAAACAAGGGAAGAGGCTGGGATTTTTAAAACTTGGAAGCTTAGAGGAGCAACCCATGGAAATGAAACTCAAGACTTCTGAAGAAAGGGCATAAATTGGCTGGTACTACTACCATCTCTGAGCTTAGAGGAGGGCCTCAAGGTTTGAGACCCAAATCCTTGAGGAAGGGGATGCATGTTCAGGCTGCTTCTGTATTAGAGAAACTGCAAACCAGATTCAGTTCCCACTACAGGAAAAAAATGATGCAGCCAGGGTGATGCATTGCTGGGTTGCTCAAAGGAACCTGAAGCCAACCGAAAGTAAAAGAAAGGAACATGTGCCTTCTTTCACCCAGCCCTGTAATCTCCCTCTAGAGCCACCTACTGGCAGCACAGTCTAAAGGAAGTCAGCTAGAAAACAGAAACGTGGTTTGCAGAGTACTGTGCCCAGTCTCAAAGCGGAACATAGAAAGGATGGTTTCATGCTGAGATAATTGCTTAGTAACTGGCACACTCCTATATCATTAAAATCTAATGTGATATCTCTGTACTTGGGGATCTCTTTACATCTTCCTCATGAGACTAGTCAACCTCATAATACAGCTGTTAATATACCTATATTATACCTTCCCTACAAGACAAAAACGTTATTTGTGTTTTTTTAGGAAATTAAAGACCAGGTATTCTAGTAACTACTTCTACCTATTTTTATAAAGAAATATGAAAATATTTCCATAAAACACAGGCATGTTTACTTTTATGGCAGGAATACCCAGAGTTCAAAATAGACTAAGAACGCTTCACAGAAAATACTTGAAAATGGTAGGGCAAACCAAATATATTGATTTAATCAACTTAATAATACCTACTTTGTGGCCTAATCAACTATAAATAGATACAATTTTGTGGCACATACAAGATAATTCAAATAATTTCAAGTCTCTACACAGGTCTTATTGCAAAGTTGCTTTATCTTGTAGTTTGCTCAATGATCTACAAAGACATGTACTGGTTACACTAAAAATTTAACTGACTTTTAGGTATCATCACCCCATATCAGCACCCATACTTTTCTCTCTGAACATAAAAGCATTCCAGTGTCTTTAAAATCAACGTTGATTGGTAAATATTATTTGTATTCATTTCCACAAATTAAAAATTTCAGTGTATTTATTCTGCTTCCTTTTTTTCCCTTTTGCTTCTCACCCAATCCATCCCAAGTATTTTCCTTCTAAAATGGAAGAGTGAAAGAGAAGTAAGTAGGCATATACTTCCTAATTCACTTCTTCTGGAGATTTTCATTGTGTTTTAAGTTTCCCACTTCCACACACTAAAATAACTCATTTATAATTTACAGCTAACTTTAATCTCAACATATTAGAGATTACCTCCTTTTCAAATATTTGCTGCTAACAGTGAAAGATAGCTTCAAATGAGGCTGCTATTGTTTTGGCATATAAAATAAAGTCTAAATGATTAAGTGAAATGAAAGTTACGTAAAAGATGTTATAATAATTTATCAGTTCCTTTTATATTTAAGACTAAAGTACTTTATGCTCTAGGAAAAAAAGTACTAAGCGGCTGCTATAATTTTACTTCTCTTCTGATTTTTCTCACAATAGCAAAGAAATACTAGGGTATTTTCACCCATAGGTCAGGGAAAGAAAGAAGGGAGATAAGGGGAAAAAAACAAAACAAAATAGATGACAAGCGTAGAGAGCTGAAGACAGATATGGCAGTCAATTATTTTTCATTCATCTTTTTGCCCTAGAAACAATAAAGCATGTTCATTTCACTTAAAAGTTCCAAAATAAATTTAAGCAAACAAAATGGTGGCTAGAGCATTAGCACAGTATAGTAGAAAGAGCACAGGTTTTGGAGTCAAAAGGTACTTACCCTTTCATTTGTTTAAGTCAATCCTTCCCAGTACTAAGCTTCATAATGATAGGAACCATGTCTCTTTTTTATACTGTTAGAAGCCTAGCACCTAGCACTATATCTGGTAAATACTGAAGACTTTAATAAATGTCTGTAGAACAAATGATCTGATCTCATGCAAGCTTCTCTATCTCTGAGTCTGTTTCTTAAGGCATAAATGGGTATAGTAAAATTTGTATTACTCATTAAGAACTCTGCAAAGTATATAACATATTTAGCAGAGCATCATTTTCCTTTTATCAAATATTTCCTTTGGCACCCTGTAGGTGATCTGCAATAGTAGAGACTCAATAAATAATAGTCATTAACTTTTTTTTTTTTAAGACATCTTGCTATTTCATGCCTCTTTTTTTTTTTAATAAATAAATTTATTTATTTATGGCTGTGTTGGGTCTTCGTTGCTGTAAGCGGGCTTTCTCTCGTCTAGCTGCGCGCGGGCTTTCTCTATTTGCAGAGAGTGGGGGCTACTCTTCATTGCAGGGCGTGGGCTTCTCACTGCGGTGGCTTCTCTTGTTGCAGGGCACAGTCTCTATGCGCACGGGCTTCAGTAGCTGTGGCACATGGGCTCAGTAGTTGTGGCTCGCAGACTCTAGAACGCAGGCTCAGTAGTTGTGGTGCATGGGCTTAGTTGCTCCGCAGCATGTGGGATCCTCCTGGACCAGGGCTCGAACCCATGTTCCCTGCTTTGGCAGGCAGATTCTTAACTACTGAACAACCAGGGAAGTCTGCCATTAGCTTTTTAAAAAAATTATCACTCCTCATTTGGTACCTCATATTCATATGGATTATAACACTGTTTGCATGTGCTCATGCCTGCCTCAAAGGCTTTTCCACTTTAGCACCTATTTCATAGGTTGTTGTGAGGATTAAATGAAATAATACTGGTAAATTACTTGGCAACATGATTAACACATGTTTAGAACTCAAATGTTGGTAAGCTTTTATCTTCCTTATTAGTTTAAACGGTATCTGCTGTCTAGTGCTTGATAACACTTAAAATTCAAATGCTTTTAAATATAAACCAAACTGGTTGTTATGACTGCAAAGAGATCAGTTATGGTACTAATCTGGAAGAGATGACCTAAAATGGTATTTCCCAGTTCTAATGGTAATTACAGTAACTGGTAGCAATTCTTATTCTATTCAAACCAAACCTGTCTTTCAATTTCAAATGAGAAGCCAGAACTTTGTAGGGAAAAAACAATATCACCTTCTCCCCTCTTTTTTTTTTAAATAATGGTGAATAGGTTCTTTAACCTCCTTGAACCTCAGAATTGTAATTTGGAACATCAAGGTTGAAGTAAATGATTTTCAAAAGTCTCTTCCACCCCTAGAGTTCTGTGATTCCTTGACTTACCAACCCAACTCAGTCATCCATTCAACAAATAGTTATTGAACACTCCCCCTGTGCTAGTTACCATGTTAGGTGGGTGCTAGAGATACAACTAATAATGGGTCCTGCCCTCAGGGAGCTTACAGACTAATGGTAGGGACAGACATTTATAAATGACCATACAGCTCTATTCCCATGATGAAATAAGTATCTCTATGGAACTGAAACACTCCATATTTTACATCCTGTTTGCCATAGAACAACCTCTGGCCCAACGATTTAGGTCTAACTTTCAAGATCTTCCCACTGGCAAGTCAGTCAAATGCTTTATTTCAAAAAAGTATTTACATATAGACAGTTTGCTTGAGCAATCTGAGCATTTTAGTAGTACCCAAAAATGGAATGGATTATTTTTTAAGCTGTTATCATAAATTTTCAAGTTCATAATTCCTTGCCCCTGCCTTTGCAGGGTAGGTGGGGAGGAGGTACAGAGAAGAGAAAGTAAAAATACCGTTAAGGTACCTCAGCCCCAGCCGATAAGTTTTGCCTTGAACAGTGATTTGCATTCTTAATAATCAGGTTATTAAGCTCTCAGTCTTATGTGGAGTAAATATTCAGTCACATTCAAGAATCACTGTACTCTGTAACTGTCTTCTCCCCAGCTTCAAGGAACCTGGTAGAGAAGAAGGAAACGCCAATTTTTCTCTCTCAATTTCTTCCTCTTGTTCTTGCCCTACATACCTGTAGGTATTCTAGGTGTTGCATCCCATCCCTGAGTAGAAAGGACTGATGGAAAGCTTTTTTGTGTTGGTCTTTGCCATCAGCATGGGGTATGTGTGCATACTGGTTGTAGTGTCTATTCACTCCATGTGGAAGCTGTGCTGTGTGGGCTTCTGCATCCCCTTACCTTCATCCCTAGGTATTTTTATTAGGTAATAGATGCTGCCAGCCTTTGTTGCCTCTACTATAACACCAAGGAACAGTGAACCATGGGGAGAGCACGAGGGGTGAGATATACTATAGCAGTCATCTTTGGAAAATATGATCTTCCACAGAGGATAGCTCCAAAATGTGTTACAGAGCTTGCTTCTATTTTGCCACCAAGGGGACCTGGAAGGGAATGAAGAAGGTACCCAGGATTCTAAGGATGGGCCAAGGCAGGCCCAGAAGATGGTACAGAGATAACATTGGTGAAATTCTAAGAGGCTAGCCACAAATTCCATTCAGTCCCAGCTCCCTGTGGTCCCCTCCTTTCTTTTTTTTCTTGCGGTATGTGGGCCTCTCACTGTTGTGGCCTCTCCCGTTGCGCAGCACAGGCTCCAGACGCGCAGGCTCAGCGGCCATGGCTCATGGGCCCAGCCGCTCCGCGGCATGTGGGATCTTCCCGGACCAGGGCACGAACCCTGAGAGTCAGCAGGCGGACTCTCAACCACTGCGCCAGTAGGGAAGCCCCCCTCCTTTCTTAAAAAATAAAGGGATATTAGTACTTGTTGCTAACCCTTCACAGACTGGACATTAGAACTGTGACAAGCAAGAAAGGAGAAAAGTTTTCTCCCTTTCTCTGCTCCACTGGCCCTTCAAAGTTTTTAAGATTAGAATGTTTTAAAGGTGTATTAAAGTCCTAATTTAACTACAAAGTAGATGTTAATCAGATTTTTCTTATATGCCATTCGTCTAAAAATTTGATACAATATTTTCTCACCAGTCTATCATTTTAAATCTTAAGAATGTTTAGGTATACTTTTCATGCTTTTAAATGGCCATTCTGCCTGAGAAAACATCAAAGTAAAATCTCAGTAGTTATTTGGAGTTGTTCTCAGAAAATAGGCTGCTGCAAATATTTGCTTTTATATAAAGTAAAAAACTAGCCAGACCTAACATCAGGCTCTATGATCAAACAATCAGCCACAGAAAGAAAATTTTTGGGGTACGTATGTTGACTAAGGAAACGATTTTAGAAACCAGTATGATTTTGGTTAGCAAAAAGGGTCAGATTCAGATGAAAATAATTTAAAACGTGTTACTTACTTTTGCAAATAATTCCTGTTGCTGTCTCAATAACTCTTCTTCAGGAATGCCAAGGTTTTCCAAACGAGAACTGGCCTTTCTTCTTTTTAATGCTACTGTCTTGCATTCTTGTAAGACTTCTTTTACTTCACTGATATAAGAGCCAAAGCCTAAACTTTCTAGTGCTGGGGAAATGAAAATATGAAAACATGAAAAAGTGGTAAAAACACAACTTTTTCTCTCACCTATGGAACATTAAGTTTGGTGAGGGTTTTGGGCTGGGTGTTGGAGGGGAAGGTTGTTGCTTTCTAATAATTTTACCTATTTTATAGCTGCACAACAATCATCCGTATGGCTAAGACAAAATATTTTATCAAACTTTCTTAATATTAGATGGCAAATTAGTTAAAACTTAAGGAACATTTCAAGGCACTGGCCTTCACTTTTCCTTTTCTTTCTAATTTTTTAAAAACCAAAGCATTTCCTGGAGGAAAAAAAAAGTCCAATATAAGAACATGTGGTTTTAGTAAGAAAACATTTTTCCTATACCACTCATAGTAAATCAACCATTAAGTCATCGCTTTCTCAAAGAATACAAAAAGAGCAAATGTTTGGAATATATTTGTTAATAAAACATATTTTGTACCATTTGGCTTAGAAAAAGTAGGCTGGTAACACATGCTCTAACTTTCAGCAGGATAAGATGAAAGAACAGATAAGTTCTTTTGTCTAATATACCAACAGGAAACTAGTATTTTTAGCAAAGACACTCAAACTGCCAAGTTTAAGAAATACTGGTGGAAAGAGCTTATGAAATTCAGCATTTATATTCAACCAAAGTTTCCCTTGAAAATAAAACTTAACAAGAAACACTATAAAAATATTTAAAGTGACATGGCAGAAAAACTGGGATAAAGGAAGACTATAAGGATGGAAGAAACATTAACAAAAAATTATCTCCCTTTATTTTTTCACATTTAGAAAGAAGAATTTGTAAGAAAAAAAGGCCTTCTGTAATCCAGAAAGACAAAGCATAAAATTTCCTTTTGGCTCACGGTATTTAAGATTATATAGTTTTCTAAATGTTAAGGCCCCAAAATCATATTTTGCTTTCTGAGCCCCTGATGAAATATAGGTGGTGAAAAACACAGTAAATGAACTTAAGTTAGTTCATCAGTTCTTACAGTCTTTCAAAAACTATGATGAGCCAGACTCCCTCAGTAAAGATGCCCTAAGTTCCAACTTTAGGAATTTGCTCTTCAAGAATACCAAATATACCTTTAAAATCTACATTCCCATATAAGCTGTTTTTTTAGGCATTTTGAATGACTTACAACTTTAATTATTTCATATATTAAGCTGTTTTCATAAACCGTCTTTAGAAATAATGTGATGCCAAAAAGCAGACTGCTATTACTTGAATTTTAATTAACTTACAGACCCTCCCCTTGTTTCCCCCAAATTTCAATAAGACATTATTCTTATTCTGAGTTCTGTTTACCAAATTAACCACCACCTAATCCCTAGTCTCAAGGAGTTTGGAGTATAGTAGGAAATTAAGTGAAAATTAGGCAGCCTGAATTTTTTACTTGAATTGACAGACATTATTTTTTAAGTGTCAATGCTAGAAGCCAGAGTTTTATCTTTTCTCTCTCTTTTTTTTAAATAAATTTATTTATTTTTGGCTGCATTGGGTCTTCGTTGCTGCGCGCAGGCTTTCTCTAGTTGCGGCGAGCAGAGGCTACTCTTTTTTTTTTGGCTGCGTTGGGTCTCTGTTGCTGCGCGTGGGCTTTTCTCTAGTTGCGGCGAGCGGGAGTTACTCTTCCTTGCGGTGCACGGGCTTCTCATTGGGTGGCTTCTCTTGTTGCAGAGCATAGGCTCTAGGCACGCAAGCTTCAGTAGCTGTGGCACTCAGGCTCAGTAGTTGTGGCGCACGGGCTTAGTTGCTCCACGGCACGTGGGACCTTCCTAGACCAGGGCTCGAACCCGTGTCCCCTACATTGGCAAACGGATTCTTAACCACTGCGCCACCAGGGAAGCCCCAAGCAGGGGCTACTCTTCATTGCGGTGTGTGGGCTTCTCATTGCGGTGGCTGCTCTTGTTGCAGAGCACAGGCTCTGGGCGCGCAGGCTTCAGTAGTTGTGGCTCACGGGCTCTAGAGCGCAGGCTCAGTAACTGTGGTACACGGGCTTAGTTGCTCTGCAGCATGTGGGATTTTTCAGGACCAGGGCTCGAACCTGTGTCCCCTGCATTGGCAGGCGGATTCTTAACCACTGTGCCACCAGGGAAGTCCCTCTTTTCTCTTTTTTAAAGGCACAAGCATAGTAGTGCATTTTCAATACTGGCTGGAGACAGTACCAAAAGAAATCAGTAAATGATTTAAGGTGTCCCACCACATTCTAAAGAAAAGTCTTATTTTCTTATTCTAAAGAAAAGTTTTGGGCTTCCCTGGTGGCGCAGTGGTTAAGAATCCGCCTGCCAATGCAGGAGACATGGGTTCGAGCCCTGGTCCGGGAAGATCTCACATGCCGCGGAGCAACGAAGCCCGTGTACCACAACTACTGAGCCTGCATGCCACAACTATTGAGCCTGCATGCCTGGAGCCCGTGCTCCGCAACAAGAGAAGCCACCGCAATGAGAAGCCCATGCACTGCAACGAAGAGTAGCCCCCACTCGCTGCAACTAAAAGAAAGCCCGAGCACAGCAACGAAGACCAAACGCAGCCAAAAAGAGAAAAACAAATACCGTATGCAGGCAAAAAAAAAAGAAAAGTCTTATTTCCTTAGCCCTACAACAAGGTTCTCCAAGATCTAGCCCCACTTACCTTCCCAGCTTTATTTCTGCCATTAAATCCCTGCATACTTTGTTAAACCTGACCGCTCAATGTTTCCCAACAGGCACCAGTTTCCCACATTCGTGCTGACAGTAATTCATTCAAGGCCTGGATCAAACTATATCTTCAAATTAAGCTTGCCTGATCCTCCTAGACAGAAGTAATCTCCCCCTTTTGAAATAAGATAGACTTAGAATTTGGAACTTGGTTGTCACTGTATTTGTATAACCTTGGATATGTTGCTTAATATCTCTAAGCTTCAATTTCCCATCTGTAAAATGAAAACAGCATCTATTTCCTAATATCTTCCTACAGCCAGAAGCACTATAGTGGTTAAGCTTGCAGCCCCACAGGGACTGACTCCCAACTCTGCCTCATATTAGCTGTGTGAGTCAGGGTAAGTTCCTTCACCTCTGTTCCTCTAAAACAAGAATAACAGTACCTACATCTCATCAGATCAGGTTGCTGTGAAGAATAAATGAATATAAACAAAGAGCTAAGAACACAGGCTGGCCCACAGAAGGAGCAAAATTAAGTATTCACTATTATATTTTTAATACTTTAAGGACTGTGGAAATCAACAAGTGATTAACCTATGGCATTTAACAACACAGTGTCTAACATGTAAGAGTCCCTTAACTCGGACATATTATTCATCTTTTATTCATCTTTTTGTTGTTGTTGTTCAGAAAACATTTAGGGGAAATTTAGGGTGAAATTTAGGGTGGGCACATTTCTTAGTTTATAATTCTACCACTTCAGAAAGAGCAATAATTTTACTGAAAATATTTAATTTAAAAAACATCACTCAAGAACTACTATGACTTTTCAGATGGGGAAAGCAAGCCCCTGGGAGGGCGAGAGCCCAGTCGGGCAGTTACTGGGGGAGAGGCTGGGTGCCACTGACGTTTGTGGCTTCACTCAGCAGGCCAACTGCCCCCTCCCTGAGGCCACTCAGAAGTCACTGGGTGGGGAAGGGGCGTTCAAGAGGTAAACATGATTCCAGCAGGGGACAGCCCCAAGGTCCCAAGGGAGGGTTGGTCGGGGCAACGGCTGCCTGGACAGGCATCATCTTCACGTGATGAGATGAGAAGGCTGAACGTGAAGACCTTCTTCCAGCCCCTATGTGAGCGAGAGTAGATTCAGAAAACTGCCGCTACGTGGCAGCAGTCACGGCTTTACTGTTCACCAGCTTCCCAGTTGAAGGGTTGTCAGGGCACACAGGTGCACACGGCCACAAAACACGGCATCTTAAATAACTTCCAGAACATGATATAGCACAGCCCCAGCCTCTCCAGCAGGAGACTTTGCTACAGTTTAGGGTAATATTCTGATGATGTGGGGCTTCTTGCAGCTCCCCAGTCACCTTTCATGAGTCGGGGGGAATCATCTAAATGGACCCCGCTTCCCGGAGCAGAGGCCTAGCCGTCGCACTGCACTTCCGCCTGGAGCTCCTTGGTGACGTAGTTGGCCAGCATCGCCAGCAGCTGCTGCTGCAGGGCCTCACTGCCCATGACCAGGATGGTCAGCTGCACGGCGTCTGTCCATTCCAGGCGCCTGACGATGGCAGTGGCTTCGTTAAGGAGCTTCTGCTGCTCAGGAGGTGGCAGCTCCATTATGATCTGAGGAACTGGCTTAAACTGTCCACTTGTCATCCAAGCGCCTAACAAACCCCCGACGGCCCCCCCAACGGCTAGTCCTGGTGACCCGCCCACCAAACCACCAACGAAGGCCACGGCCCCTGTGACCAGGCCGCCCCTCCCGGAGTGCTTGACGGCCGCCCACATTTTCCTCTCCTCGGAGACGGAGCACAGGAGCCTCATGATGTCCTCCACCGCGACAGGCATCGCAGCAGACCTGCAGAGGCGGCGCTGCGAGGTCACAGGCTGGCAGGCGCCGGGACTTTTTTTATTCATCTATATCTTTTCTCTTACACTTAAGAGTATGCTAGTAAGTATACAGGACCTAAATAAATGTATAGCTATGCATTATCACACCATTAAATTCAAGCTGAACAAGTATATTAAATTTACTAAATTAACAAGTCAATACACTTGAGAGAACTCTTCAAAATGTCATGAATCACTAGACTAGACATTAAAAACTTCAATCCAATCTACCTTAAACCATGGAGGGCTTGGGTTAAAAATTAAAAAACAGAAACAAAAATCTCACTTTTAAACACATCTAAGGTTGAAAACACTGTTTTCAAAAAAAAAAAAAACTGCAAGTAAGTTCAAGGTTAATATTTAATATTATTGAAAAAGCTATACTCTCAATGCTGAGTACACTGTACTCTCAATAAAATGGTTCAACAGGAGCAGCCATAAATTTAATTTCAAAACTGCATTGACTTTAATCCTAATTTTAAACACATTTTGGCTAACGGATATGAGTAACTGGACACAGCATTTTCTAAATGGGGATATTTTACATCATCTGTTATCATGTAGTAATAATATCCATATTTTACATAAAGGAGAATCTTGAAGGATAAGGAAAATGGCTCCTAAGCAGGGCCATCAGTTAACAGTTGTGCAGGTGGTTCAGTGCACAACAGCAGCATATCTGAGGAGAGCCATTCATACTGTAAACATCATAGATTTGTATGCTTATTATAGCACTTTTTCTGGCAGATGGTAGTAAAGGTTTTTAAGGAAGCAGTGTCTCAACAGCCATTTATAATAAAAACTCTCCAGAAAGTGGGCACAGAAGGAACCTACCTCAACATTCTAAAGGCCATATATGACAAACCCACAGCAAACATCATTCTCAATGGTGAAAAACTGAAAGCATTTCCTGTAAGATCAGGAACAAGACAAGGGTGTCCACTCTCATCACTATTATTCAACATAGCTTTGGAAGTCCTAGCCATGGCAATCAGAGAAGAAAAGATAATAAAAGGAATCCAAATTGGAAAAGAAGAAGTAAAACTGTCACTGTTTGCAGATGACATGATACTATACATAGAAAATCCTAAAGATGCCACCAGAAAACTACTGGAGCAAATCAATGAATTCAGTAAAGTTGCAGGATACAAAATTAATACATGGAAGGAGTGCCTTTTTCTAATTTGTACAAAGGGATTTTATGGACTATTGATGGCCCTCGCTATAAGGATCTCAGAGTAAAAGTCAAAAAATATATATATATATATTTTTAAATTTGTGGATAAAACACATATCACTTGTTTCTCAGAGGTCTGTCTGCTACCCTCTGCCATCTACCTTAAAACTGTACCCAGAAAAGTGCATGGCATATTAAGGGAAAAAAAAAAAACATTTAGCATGTTTTTTTCAATTTGAAAGACAGATATTAAGACAACTACTTAAAAAAAAAAAGGTAAAAATGTCCACCCAACAATTTTAATACAGTCGTATCTTATATTTTACCAAAAATGATGTACTCCTCAAAAGTTTTGTTATAGGGCTTCCCTGGTGGCACAGTGGTTGAGAGTCCGCCTGCTGATGCAGGGGACACGGGTTCATGCCCCGGTCCGGGAAGATCCCACATGCTGCGGAGCAGCTGGTCCCGTGAGCTATGGCCGCTGAGCCTGCGCGTCCGGAGCCTGTGCTCCGCAATGGGAGAGGCCACAGCAGTGAGAGGCTCGCGTACCGCAAAAAAAAAAAAAAAAAAGTTTTGTTATAACATGAATTTGTGTGAATTACTTTATACTTCAAATGCATAATGCATGCTTTTCATTTGAAAAAACTAAAATATAAAAAAATAGCGTTCTCTAATTTCTCTATTTTCTTTTGTTTGTATGTTAGGTGATGGAGGTATGGAGGTGATGTAGTTAGCTTAAAATATATTAAGAGGATGTAGGCCAAAGTGACTTCTTGGCTTACTGGCCTGACAAAGACCCTTAAGAATCATGCCCTATATGGTATCACCACTCGTGGGAATCTGGGACAACAATGAGAGACGGATGGCAGAGCAAGAATCAAATATCATTCATCTTTATATCCTTAGCAGTATCTAGTACAGTGCCAAGTACACAGTAGTATTCAAAAGTAACTGCTGGGTGGCAGAAGGAAAACAAAAACAAAAGACATATCAGTTTTAAAGAAAACAGTAAAATCCTAACTTGAAAAGCACCTGATTATGTGATAAATTGTGCAATGTAAATTACATGTCCCTTCAGAAAAAAATTTCAGTATGGATGATTATTTAGGCAATACAATATCATTCTTATTATTATTACAACTTCTCTGCAATCACTCAGATCCTCTGATTTCAAAACTACTCCACATCCACTTTCCAAAACAGACTGTGGTTTAGGCTTTAGAGCAAGATTCTCAAAGTGTGGTCCATGGACTTGTGCCAGAAATGCCTGTAATGGTCTGCAATGAGTTAAGTACGGAAATTCAAAGTAAGCATTTTAAGAACCTTCACGGCAAAACTGTAACTATGTGAAGTGATGGCTGTGTTAACTAATTTTATTGTGCTAATTATTTCATAATATATACACACATCAAATCATTACATTGTAAACCTTAAACTTACACAATGCTACATGTCAATTATATTTCAAAAAGCTGGGGGGAAAAAAAGAAACTTCATAGCAATTTGACAAAGTAATTTTATTTCTATTGAATGCAGTATCAAAAAATTTCATTTTGTTTTTCTAGTGATCCATTTTTTTTGTATTTTACCAAAGTACCAGTGTGAGAGGGATTATAATTTTTTTTTAAAAAGTCCTTCAACACAGAGCTTGGAGCAACACAACTGCTGAAGAAGTGAATCCTTGGAGACTTTTTCAAACTTTCACTACTTTCAGTTACTATTCTCAAAAACATGAGGAAAAAAAAATGTAGCAAGAGATTTAAAATGCAGAAATAAAATAATATCACTTAAAATATTCTTATTTACACTTTGTCTTTACAAATGGCATCATGATGTAAGGTTAAACATAACAGACTTTCAGCTTTATATTTCCATCAGTATCACTATAAAGTTTTTAAATTATTATTTATTGTAGCATATTTCATGTAAGTTCCTCAATCCTGACAGATTCTCAGTAATTGCTAATTATACCTGAAACCATTAAGTATTATTTATACATAAATGGGGAAACCTTAGTTAACAGATTTGCCTAAGGCCAGACTTTCTGGTACAGAACCTGCAGCTCCTCTCAATGTCAATTCTTTCCATAATGCAACAGAACATGTTAGTACTCATTTAAAGATATGTGTTCACAGAAACCCAGCAACGAAATAAAAGGAACACCTTATAAGCTTAGAACTCCCTCTGTTGTGTGTATGTGATCTTCAAAGTCCATGTTCTTAAACTAAAAATAAGCAAAATAGTTAGATAATTTTTTAAAATTTTAACTAGGTTATATAATTTCAGATTTACTGGCAATAAAATTATTTTAACTTCTGCATGCATTTTACAGAACTGCCTCAAATGCTTAATTTGCCCTGACAAGGTAAAGCAAAGTGGCAAGTGAACAAGTGAAATGTTCTGGAGCAAAGTTTAGTTCATTAAACTTATTACCAAAAAAATCCAAACTTCAACATGTGAAAATCAAACCACTTTAAAACGTACATTATTCCACTTGGCTATATCTTACATTCTTAAATAATCAACATTGACAGAACAGCATAAGAAATGTCATACCCAGCTTTCTAGAGTTAGTCTATAAACACACACTTTAAACACCTAAAAAAATACACACCTTAAGGATTTCTTTTAAAAAATTTTAATCATTCAAGACAAAAGTTTCTTTAAATGATTAAGCAATATGATATCAATATGAGATTATAAATGTATAAAATCTATTCCCCTAACTGGGGAGAATTTGGGGCTAAAATGTAGGTCCTTATCCACTTAACAAAGGCAATGTTAAAAGAAAAAAAAAAAGGTAAATTTATAAGGCTGTAGCAGGTTAATGCATGATTTTTTTTTTAATTAATAAATCATCCTCAGTACACAAGGAAAATGCTTTCACTGGAACTTTTTGACTCATATGTTAAACTGAATTTAGCATATTCCAAAGTTGAGCTGTTTAGCATACTGTTCACTACAGCTGCACTTTTCTTCCATCATGTCAATCAGAAATCTAAATATATCCTAGAAAAGAATAAACTCTACCCAAGAAGACAGATTGTAATGTGTTTTTAGATTTTTGGAATGATCCCCACTTCTGTGGTGTAAACAAATGTTTAGGCAGATCCTTTCGAAATCTTTTGCAATTTTCATTAGAAAGACAATGTTGATAAAAGATCCTTTTTCTCTTTTATGAGTTGTAAAAGGTAATTACAGCTATTTGTGTTGGATAATCTTGTGAAAGGCTTGCGACAACTGCACATACAATGTAAAAATAAAAACACAAGAGGAAACATAGACAACTTGGCTTTCATTTTACTTCAGAGTACACCAAACAAGTAGAAGAAAACACTAGCTTTAAAATCAAATATACTTCTTCCTAGGGATTTTTTTTCTCCTTATGTACTGAAATGGAAATGGCAGAGTATGTTTTAAATCTACCTCCTACACATCATTAAGGATCAAAAACGAATCATTTAATCCTTTTGTCAATATTGACCATAAAATACTGCATATGGTCAATATGAGCAGATGTGTCCTCTACTTCAGAGTAACAGGGAAGTCACCTTTTAAAAAGTTAAATTTTAAAAATAAAATGGTAGACAACCGCCTGCCTACCAAAATTAAATTAATCATGATTTTTTTTCTGACTTCAAAAGCAATCAAGAAATTGTTAGAATTTTAATTGGGTTATTATAAAAAGCAAGTTATCACCTCAAACAGAATGCAACCTTTTCATAAGAGTATATGTACAAGTCACAGAAAGTGCTTCCCAAAACATTATGACTAGTAAATGTCTCCCCATCCCTGAAACAAACCATCAGAATATGGTCCCCCAAATCCCTATTAACTGAACTAAATCCTTTCCAAGATGAGAGAAGAAACTGTTAAACTTTCAGAACTGCTGTTCAATAAAAGCTGAAGCGTTTACATCTAAATGGGGATGACAGCAGGAAACAACTGGGAAATATTCCATGAAAAACATCTCACAATCTTTCAACCCAAGCTTTAAAAATCTATCTCCATGGAACAAAGCAAGC
Organism: Monodon monoceros; assembly: GCF_005190385.1. NCBI lineage: Eukaryota > Metazoa > Chordata > Mammalia > Artiodactyla > Monodontidae > Monodon > Monodon monoceros. Next base: position 99,354,400 of record NW_021703774.1, read on the forward strand.
TACAGAAAAAAGGAAGAAAGTAAGGAAGGAGGGGAAGGAAAATTAAAGAACACTGCCCCTTTTCTTACAGAATAGAACTGGAGTGCTTTGGCAACTTGTTGATTAACGTTAGGACCATGAAACCATTTTTAAAGCAGAAAATATACTCTATCCAACACTAATAAACTTTACAACGTTGAACATGCACGTTAAGAATATTTTTACTCGTGTTCTGAAAATTCATCTTTTCCTCTACACTGGTGAAAAGGTCGGGTGGGGAAGGGGTACCCTTTCCACTCATGCTTGAACTTCCGGTCTGAATTCTAATTCTCCAAGGCAGAACTTCTGGGTTCCTCTCTCAGTTGTCATGATCTAGGTTCCACTTTAGGCAGGCACTTTCTCAGTTGTCACGTCTAGCTTCCACTTCAGGTAGGCAAAATTCTTGTTGCTTGGGCTTACCTGGCTGTAAATTGAGATCGCTGCTACTACCTTATTTGGGGGGATGTTAGCTGACCTAATCGTTTGAAACCCTTACCTGCATTCGCTGTTTGAAAAGGACCACGAGAATATTACACAGGGATTTTAAGGCACCGGCTGCTTCTATGCCCGCGCAGCTTTTTCAGTTATCAGTACTAACCAGGGGACAGGACTGAAGGCTTTGACATGAACGAGTCACGCGATTAGCACTGTCCCCGGCCCCTCTTTGAAACAAAATCCCACACATACCACTTACCTTGTATGACGTGCTCTGGCGAGATGGTCTTCTTTTCCGATTTATTGCAAATCTCATTGGCTTCAGAAGATATAAGGTGAATGAATTCAGTGCAGCAGTTCACCACCAGCTCCCGGGCATCGTTGGCCACCCGGACATTGGGGAGAGTCTCTTTAATCATCTTATTGATAGCAGCTCTGGGTATAGTGAGATCATCATCGTTTCCAGATGAGGAAGCCATCGTACCTTCCTATCTCTCGCGCCCGACTTTGAAAACTCCCCCAGTTCTGGTCCACTGCTCCACGAAGATTTTTCAAAAAGCTGCCCTCGGAGAGCAATCCGGGGGGCGCTATCAGACGAGGGTGCAGAAAATTAAGGGGCGAGGGGTTGGCTCGAGAGGGCGTGGAACACCCGCGTGTGTGAAAGATTCAGGGCGAGGCTTGGAGCAAATTTGGGGGGGGCGGGCTGAGGATTCTGGGGACAGCACTGCCCAGGTCGCAGAGGGGAAGGCTAGGTGGTCCGGAAATCTGAGCACTGGAGAACCCCCTTCGTGTCTCCTCTGCGGGGCGTGCGCTGTCGCCTAACCGGTTCCCCAACGGCGCCGGAGCAGAGGCAAGGTCCAGGGGCACTGGTCTGGCCGCGGTACAGGACGGACACCCAGCGGGCTGGGCTCTACAGAGCCGGAGCCCCCGCTGCCAATGCCGCCGCCGCCAGCAGCCGCTGCTGCCGCCTCAGCCAAACCATCCTTGAGACACCCGCGCCGCCGCCTCACAACATGTCGGCCGCGGCCGCTGCTGTAACCGGGGCGGCCTCCGGGGAACAAATACGGTCAGAACCAGGCACAAGGGAAGCGGCAGTGGCGCCGCTGTGGCCGTTTAGCCTGAACGCAGATCGCAGAAGCCAAAGCCGCGGAAACGGTGGTCCGTCCCTCCAGAAGCCAGAAAAGGTTTGCTGGAAGCCTCTCCCGATACCCTTTGCGCTACCGGAAGCCTCGCCCCCACATGTTCCCCCCTCCCTTCCAGACCGACTTCCGGGTGTGGCTGCCGCCCTTCCCCCACCTGCGCTGGCGGGAACCGCCCGTTCTCTCCGCCAGCGGCTTCCGCCTGCCGGTGTCCCGGCACGCGTCCTGGCATCCCGCCCTTTACCAGGAACAGTGGCCGGGCGACCGCGCGCCTCGCGGTACCGGGGAGCCCCAAGCACGCACCGGGGTTTCGGCGCCAGACTCGGGTTGGGGTGGGTGGGTGGCCCGGCGAGGGTGGATCGCCGCCACTGCCTTCTCTCAGCCAGCTGAGGCCTCGGAATCCTTTCCTAGCCAAGTTTGGAGACAAAGGAGCGCTGGATTTCGTTAAAAGAACTCTTTGCTAACCTTCAGGAGCCCGAATTGAGGTTGAAAGGAAGAGGAACGAAGCCGAGGCTCGGGAGTGGGATGCGGGCAAAGCAGAACCCCGTGTGCCTGGGTTTGCATCGTCCGGAGGAAAAAGCTTTTGATGATATCTAATAGACGTTATTCGGCTCAAAGCTCTCTATGGTCCTCCACCCATTTTCTGGTTTTATGGGAAATGAAACATTCAGAGAAGTGACTTGCCCTCCCAGCCACTACTAATAGCTAAGCTGGAAACTAGAAATAAGATCCAACGTAGTGGAAAGGCGTAGTGTACAATGAGCCAAATTACAAGGTTCCAGCTTAGACATTTTTCATGTTGTATTGCACGTTGGCTTCTGATGAGGCGGAAAAAAAGTGTGTTAAAGTATCTTAACTCTGATTTTTGCTTCTCTCCAGGGAAGCAAACGTGTGTCAAGTTCTTAACAAAAATTGCATTATTTTTAAAAACTAAGTTTGCCATACTGTCATTTTGAAGAAGAGGCTGTGTTATATAAATATTTAGCAGCGTGTTGCAATTTCTAAAAAGTAACCAAGATACCATTTAAATCAGTTTAGGCACTTTAGTTAATGGGATACTTTGTTCTCCATACATTGGCAGCAGCTGGCTTGTTTGAAATGTTTTAAAGTTTTTTATTTCGGTGTAAGACCCTAGATGTGGCACCTTGAGGAGAACTTACTTACACTTTTTTTTTTCATTTAACGTTTTCTCCAGTACACTTGCAGGTTCTTTAATTTCTTAAGTGTAGACACTTGTTTTTCAGTGTTCCTAAGTTTAGTCAAAACAAAATTTCTTTGATAAAACAATATTTTTAAATTTTTCTTCAAAATAGGAATGTGAAGGAATGTGTTGGCGCAGATGTTGGCTCTCTATTGTGTTTTTGTAAGTCAGTTTACTGTTAATTTAAAGAGTTATAGTGTCTAAATTTATCTCAGCCTTACCAAGTTTGTCAGACTGAAAAAGCTAGCTAGCAAAAAATGTCCCCCAAATTATCACATTATTATCACTGACCCAGATATTATCATTCCTGAAAAAATGTAATAGTGATAGTTATGCTTGTTCATGTAACATTTATGCTACGTAGGCTTATAGAGTTATGATAACATAAATCAGTAGAGCATATGTGTTAAGTTGTTATTCCAGTAATGGTTTATCACTACAGGGTTCTGTGGTAGCATAAACAAGAAATGTGTAGTAAAGGAACCTAGGTTCCAGTCCCAGTTTTTCGTTACTTTAGACAGGCCACTGTCCAAGTCTCCTTTTCTTCAACTAGGAATGGAAATAATATATAACTCAGAAGATTCAAAGTCAAGTGAGACTATGCAAAAGCACTTTTAACATTATGAATTATTATATAGATGTGTTTATGACTGTCATCTTTACCAGGTCTGGGCAGTCTTCAACTAATAATAAGCCATACATAACATGGCTGAGAGAAAATTTAATTAAATATAAATAGTGGGGTGATATTGTAACCGAAAGTGGTGTCTGGCTGCTTGCCGCTCAAAAGCCAATAAAGGGGCAAGGTTGGTGGACAGGAAAGTTTGCTTTGTTTTGGATGCCGGCAAACGGGGTGGGGGGGGCGGGGAGGTTGGAGGGCAGACGCCTGTCCAAAGACCGACTCCCCCCCCCCCCCACAGCCAGTGAGCAAGAACTTTTATAGGTTGAGGGAGAGGGCTACATGCAGAAACAGTACAGTCAGCTGACAGTTATCTTGAAATTGGCCATGCGATGGTCTGACCAGCATCATCTTGGTTTTTTTAGGTACAGTGAATCTTCAGTTCCATGGTCGGTTCGTTCCCATTTCCTTGAGGCCAGTTCTTGGAATTGTGGCAGGGTATGTCATGGCTACAGTCTGGGCATCATGTAGTTAACTTCTTACACCTGGTGTGGGTTTCAGTATCTAGAAGACAGCTCACAGGATACGGCTCAGAATATTATCTATAGCCCTTGAGAAGGAACTAAAGGCCCTTGACTATGCTCAATGACTAAACTATTATTATTTGGTCTCCTTTGACTGTTTTCTTTGTCTCTGCATTTTCTCACTTCTCTGACTAAAGTTATTATTTGGCTAAAGTTTTTCCACAGACTAAAGGCAGGCTGAGGACGTGGGGCATAGACCATAGGGTCCTGCTCCATTTCAATATATCATGAAATATGCTCATCTGGATCCCAAATTTAAATAGTTATTTATAGAACAATATATCCCTATTATAACTGGGCTTTTGAAAACAAGGGTAACATCTCTTTAATAAGCTTTAAAGGTTTTAGAGAGAATGCATATATATGAAACATTTTTTTCATGGTATCCAAAAATTCATGATATGAAAAGAAGAAAAGCTGTTTCTTATGATGAGTTAGGCTAACTCTATAGTAGTTATCTTAAAATGTTAGTTTGTAGATGCCTAGGTTTTCAACTAAAATTACTGACAAGAATATTATACCATATGTAATTTGAAGTTAACACTTGAAAAAGCAAACAATACTCTCCATTATGCTCATTTGTTATTACTAACACACCAATTGCTAGCTGGTGATAATTCAAAAGTTTTAAAGAACATTTGTGTACTTCTTTTGTGCTTAGCACGGTGCTAAGTACCTCTTCCTGTATTTTACCCACGTACTTTTACCTGTATTACCTCATTTAATCCTCAGAGCAACCTTATTTGATAGATACTGTTTTAATCTCTCTTTTACATATAAGGAAAGTGAAACTTGGTAAAGCTAAATTACTTCCCTGAAGTCAGTAGATCAGTCAGGATAGGCTAGATTATGTTGCAAGAACAAATAACCCCCAAATCTCAAAAGGTTTATTTCTTATTAATGTTACTGGTTCATCATGGGTCAGCAAGAAGACTTAACGCATAGTAACCACTCAAAAACTCCATTGGAACTGTTGAGAATAAGTAATGAAGGAGCTTTGAAGTACAGGCTTTTGACTATATTTTGAGGTAGAAAAGAACAAAATATTTGTGTTCAAAGTAACAATGTAAAGTTGTGGAGACAGAAATTGTTCTGGAAACAGTGAGGAGGTTGCCTTAATTGGAGTAAAGCGCTTGTGTTGCACAATAGTGAGAGAAAAGTAAGATAGCCAAACATACGAGGCAGCAGAAGTCACGAAGTAATAGAAGCCAAGAGGTAGAGGGGGAGGAGAGAAGTCAGTCAGTTGTAACAAGGGCAACAGAAGCAAGGAGAGAAGCCTTAGGGCCTCAAATGCTGATGTCAGAGAGCTCCCCAAAATAACTAGATCGCTAGAGTGTGGGTGTATTCTGCTTTCGAAAAAGACAGTACGCGTCCATGATGCAGTTTCCTGTGCTTGTTTACTTCCTGTATATCTTCATAATACTCTTCTAAAAATCCTATTTTTGTTCTACACAACTTGAAAGAGTCCAGCTCTAGGCTTTGGCTTCACATCTGGGTTTGATCCCCACTCTGCCACTTAATTAACTGTAACCTTGGGCAAAGTATGTAAGCTGTGTCTTGATTTTTCTCATCTGTAAAATAAGAGTAAGAGTACCTGCTTCACAGAGGTGTTAAAGATCTAATGACATAATGTATACAAAGTAGCCCAGAACGTAAATGCTCAATAAATGGTGATAGTTGTTAAAAATAATGATTGATAATCCTAGGAATGGAATAAAGAAAGATGAATCCAAGAACTATTTCACAGAAGGAGCTGGAAGAACCTGGTAGTTTGGCTCCTAGGTGGTCAAGGAAACAGATCAGTCAAATACAATTCTAAGATTTTTAGCCTCAGAAACTGAGACTAGGGATTAGGGTAGTATCAAAAACAGCAAAATTGAAAGGGAGCAGTTTAGGGAAGATGTGCTTGCTTTTGCACATGTTTGGGTTTGAGGCAACAGTAGGCATTTAAGCAAGTGATGTCCTGTAGCAGTAGAAAGAGAAAGACAGCATCCAATTCTACATTCATTCAATAACTGAGTGTCTACTGTCGTAAGTATAATGTGACAGAAATAAACATACAACATACAACATCCTCCTTGTTTCCGAGGCCCCTACATTCTGTTGGGAGAATCAGAATATAAACCAGATTGAAAAAAAAGTGCTCTAATCAACATACAAGCTAAGAGTGTACAGAGGAAGGAGAGATTAACACACCAGTTGTGAGATACACAGGGCTTTAGGGAAGACAACATTTTAACTGAGCCTTGAAGACTTGAGTAGAATTTTAATAGAGAAGGAAAGAGTATGCAGCTGAAGAAGAAACACAAAAGTACATCATATGAATTAAGAAAATCAAGTAGCCTGCAGTGGTAGGGTTTGTGAAGAGGTATAGTGGGATATGCTGCAGGAAAAGTAAATTAGGCCCAAAAGAGAATCAATCAGTGCCTATTATAAATTACACACTGTGCTAGAAGTTTTCATATTCACCATTTCATTTAATTTTCAGACAGCCGTACAAAATGAGTGTTTTGACAGGTGGGAAGAGAGTTTTAGAGAGGTATACTAATTTGTTCAGAGTCTTATAGATAATGAGTAATAAAGCTGAATTTGAAACCAGGTTGTTGTTTAACTGAAGCTTAGGCTAGTATCAATATGGTAACTATCTCTAAACAAACTAAGAAAAAAGAGTTATATTAATTTTAGCACTTTAAGAATATAAAGCACTTTCATGTGTATTTGGTCCTTATTACTAGTCATTAGTCCCATCTTATAGGTGGGAAAATCAAAATGCAGCAAGGTTATTTAAGGTCATAGAGTGAATAAATGGAAGATTGGGAATACAACCCAAGCTTTCTGACTCCAAAGCCTCAGGTCTTTCCAACATCATTTTAAGGAGTCTAGTGTTTCTTCTGCAGGCAGTGGAAAGAGCAAGTGAACATTTTTTAAGGGGGATGACATAAATGTTTAGAAAGATTAGTCTGGGATAATATGTGGGATGGACTGGAATAGAGACGAGGACACTAGTTATTAGGCTGCTGAAAAAACAAGTTAATAATGATGTAGACCTGAACAAAGAGAGTTTAGTTATAATAAGATAGAGGGAACAAATCAGAGTCATTTGGAAACAAATTATAGGATTTTGCTTCTAATTGCATCTGCAAGTGAGGAAGGAAAAGTAAGTACTACAGAGCCAGTGAGCATCTGGTTTGTTCATCCCTGCATCCCTGGGGCTGCACAGTTCCTGGCACATGATAGGCACTCAGTAAATATTTGTTAACTCTGGAAGTGAATGAGGACCTTTAAGGATAGTAGAGTAAAAAAGAAGTCCAAAGACAAAAAGCAGCAAGTGTGTCAGGGAATACTTGATAGAAACCAAAAAAGCATAGTGCAAAGGAAACCATGAGGGGAGAGGTGGAAGGGTGTGAGATGCCACAGAGAGGCATTGTTGGAAGGCGATCAAACAATCACTGAAGTAAAAGGTCAATAGGCAAAAGCAGAAGTCAACGTGCAAACAGTTACAGAGAGGAATGAGGGAAAGAACTGGATGCAAGGAGCACAGAGTACACTTTCCAAAAATTGGGTGGTAAAGGGAAAAGGGCAATGGGATGACAGCTTGGGGGAAAAGCTGGGTCAAGGAAAAATTGCAAAGGCTAGGAGACACGTGTAATTCAAAAGAAAAGAGGTGTAGGTTGAAAATACAAGCAAAATAAGGTCTTCAGGAAATGGAGGTGGATGAGATTGAAAAGGCACAAATAGAGTGATCAGGATTAGATATACAGATCTGGGCATGTTTCACAGAGAGGAGAGGCTGAAGGCAAAATTATAAGTGGGTGATTATAGACAGTGATCGCAAAAGGAGATGACCAAAGGAGAAAGGATATCTTTAGAGAATGACCACTGGCAAGGGCAAAAGAGGGGTCAGAGAAATAGCAAGAAAGTTGTATAAATTCACTGTCACATAAAATGATACATGACAGAGTTTAAGAAAGAAGTAGCCAAAAGTGTCAAGAGTTGCAGAGAGGGGAATAAGAACTGAGAATAAATGGTGTTCATCTAGTGATATTTGTACAAGCAATTCATGAATAAAAACCTTGGAATTCCTTCTTTTGTCTACTCTATGGGTCAACTTTGTAACCAACTCAGAATTTTTAAGGTGAATAACAAATTCCTTTGTCTATAGGTGATAAATTTAAGATGTGATGCAAATAAGTTTTTCTTTCAAATGATATGACTTTTGAATACAATTCAATTGTGCTAATTTAAAAAGCATTTGAAGCACATGAAACTAGGAAGCCTACTTATGTAAATTCCATTATTCATTCATGCGTGGCGTTCATTCAGTGAATGTTTATTGGGTGTCTACAATACACTTTGCTAGGTACTTGGGATATAACTGCATTGGCAGTAAATAAGAAAGACACCATCCCGGCCTTCGTACCTAAAGCAATAATACCAAATAAAGAAAAAAGCTGTATTTTGCCATCTTCTTTTCTTTTCTTTTTTTTATGGGAAAATGCTTATGATATTGTTCGGTAGGGAAAAATGTTTATGACTCCACTTTTTTAATGTACAGAAAAAAATGAAGACAAATATCAGAGAGTCTTTTCCTTTGATTCTGGGAGGTGAAATTATAGATGACACTTTCCCTTCTCTTTTTACTCTTCTGATATCTTCTTGATAATAGGGGAAAAAAAGTAGTCTAAAATAATACAGAAATAATATAGTATATATGTTTGAAGAGTTATTATGTAGCTATTAAAAGTATTATATATGAATTAGCACTTTCCCTTGAATATTAAAGCAAAATGTAACTATTGTTATTAGAACTATATAAAAATACATATGTAAATGGATAAAAACTGAAGAGAAACATTCAACAGTTAACAGTTGTGTTGGAATAGAGAAATTATTGGTGATTTTACTTTTGATTTTTCCTTTAAAGTTTGAAAAAAATCTTAATCTAGTTTTTTTAATGTCATATTAGCAAGTAGTGAGAAGTTTATTTTTCTATTGATTTATAAATGTATCCGTTCTTCACATTCACAATGTGACTTGAAAAAGCAGTCCTTGGATTTTAACTCTTTTGTTTAGCAAGCAAAGCTCTTAAGTTGGTGATCCCCAGGTGAAATCTAACCCACAAATATCGTACCAATTATTTATTCCCACAAAAAATGCTGCCTAACAAGCTACCGCAAAGGTCAGTAGATTAAAACACTAACAAGTTATTATTTCTTAGGAATTTCTATGTTAGTTGGGCAGCTCTTCTGGAATTGGCTGGGTTTACTCATTTTCTGGGTCAGCTGTGAGTGAGGTAAATGGCTCTACCAATTTTGGCTGGACTCTCATGTGTTTGGGGACCAGATGTCGTCAGATCTAGAAAGGTTCCATTGTCTTTCACATTCTTCCAGCAGGTAAGCCTGAGCATGTTCTCATGAGCAGAAACTGTTCTCATGAGCAGAAACTGTCTACTCATTTATACATTTACTCAATGAGTCTCCTATGTGCCAGCCTGTAACAAGGAACTGGAGAAATAAAGTAAACTAGAAAGTTACCACATCTATCAAGGAGCTTGCCGTCTAATGGGCAAATAAACCAGGGACTACAGTGCAGTGTGTTACGTGCCGTGATTGTGGCGTAACCGGCCCTATGGGCATAGTGGAGGATCTTGCAAATCAAAGTGTCATAGAGGAGGTAATGGTTGAAAAAGTTTTCAGAAAGAAAGGAGAGGGAATTTCATGCAGGGGAACAACAAAAGCTCGGTTAAACAGAACATCACGGCATTCTTGGTGAGCTGTGATACTTTGGTGGAAGGTGTAGGGAAAGGAACATATGAAGGAGTAGCATGAGAGAAAGCTATTCACGGAAGTGTAGTATTTAAGGTACTTCCAGTTGCAAATAGCAACTCTAGCCAGTTAAGCTGACCTTACCAGAAGGATGCCGGTATATCTCACAGAATGTTTGTATTGTTGGGTAATCAGGGAAACTCAGTAGTAGGAATCCATAAACTGTCCTCCTTGTGGGCTGTAAACAACTCCGCATCTCTATGCACCTCAGTTCAAAATTCCAATTTCCCAGGAGAGCAAGTCTGTTTGGCCAGTTTGGGTCAGATATCTACCCCCGTGTCACTCAGCCATGACTAGACTACAAGTTACATGTGTGAATATTGCTGCAGTTCTGTCCCTGTGCTGGGGAGGGAGATGGCACTGTGAGCTGTGTGTCTGGCCTAAGAGGTATCCATTGTATTTTATTATTTAGTTGCCTTTCCCCACATGTACAATGACAAAAACACCTCCAGCCTACTTGATACAGCCATTCTAGTCCAACAGCCCCTGCTCTTGTCCTCTTCCATGCCCCAAAGTACATCCAACTGCTGGAAAGGACATCTTAGAGTTATTGTTCTCTTAGTCCTGATCTCTGGAGGTAAAGTGCCCATTCTTCTAGGTCTCATCTAGGTGTGGGTCCTCATGGTCTTGCAAGCCAAGAAGTAAATGGTAAGTTTAATCACTACCGGTACACTGTAAATAATTTGGGGGCCAGGGGTCTCAGTGGTTGCTACAGAAAGAAAGGAAGGAGAATAAAACAGTGACAGTTGTTTTATTTATTTTTTTAAATTTTTATTTTTATTCATTTGTTTTTGGCTGCTTTGGGCCTTCTCTAGTTGCAGCTAGTGGGGGCTACTGTTTGTTGCAGTGTGCAGGCTTCTCATTGCAGTGGCTTCTCTTTGTTGCGCAGCACGGGCTCTAGGCATGCAGGCTTCAGTAGTTGTAGCACGCGGGCTCAGTAGTTGTGGCACAGGTGGTCAGTTGCTCCGTGGCATGTGAGATCTTCCCAGACCAGGGCTCGAATCCGTGTCCCCTGCATTGGCAGGCGGATTCTTAACCACTGCACCACCAAGGAAGTCCCAATGACAGTTATTTTAAAAGGGGAAAAATTGGGTAATTTTTCAGTCTTCAGATATTCCAGCAATATATTCCCGCTACTGTTGAAGCCATAACTGATACGTATGACAGCCCATTACAAGCTTCCTTGCTTGTAGCTAATATCTCAGCTGACTGAGAACTCTGCCTACTAGGGTAATTTAAGCCTTCATTTGTAGAGGTCTAAGCCTTTGGTGATCTTCAGCGCCAATTGTGTCAAACTAAACAAAGGCAATGTAGAAGATTGGAGAACAACACTGAGGTAGAATGACTGGAAACCAATGAATGTTTTTTCAGTAAATGGTCTCTACTTAACAGATAATGAAACTGAAGCACAGGAAGTTTATTAACTCTTAAGCTACAGATTTAAGATTTAAACCCATGCTGTCTGGCTCCAGAACAACCGTTCCTCATATTTATGTTATACTGCTTCTGCACTGATAGCATGGAGATTGCGTATTGGGGGTGAGCCTTCCATACCTGGGATTAAGTCATGCTGTGGTTCTTCAGCTTTAACTAGCCTTGTGACCAAAACAAGTTATTTAATTTTTCTAAGTTTCAGTCTTTTCATCTATAAAATGGGCATATCCTTTGTGCATTGCACCATACCTGTCATTTGATAAGTAGATTTATTAAATGGTGGCTATTATTAATTTAATAAAAATATATTGAGCATTCTGTGGTAGGCACTGCATGTACAGTGGAACAGAGGATGGACATAATTCCTGTGCTCATGGATCTTCCAATTAAAAGGATCTGAACCAAGCCATAAAATGATAACAGGAGGGGCTTCCCTGGTGGCGCAGTGGTTGAGAGTCCGCCTGCCAATGCAGGGGACACGGGTTCGTGCCCCGGTCCGGGAGGATCCCACATGCTGTGGAGCGGCTGGGCCCGTGAGCCATGGCCGCTGACCCTGCACGTCCGGAGCCTGTGCTCTGCAACGGGAGAGGCCAGCCACAACAGTGAGAGGCCCGCGTACTGCAAAAAAAAAAAAAAAAAAAAAAAGAACAGGAATGTGTGGTCCACACAATTGCCTCCCTCGCCTTGCATTATGAACACCAAGACTGACATATGGGAACATAACGGTGATTGGGAGCTGAAGACGACAGATCAAGAAAGAAAACAAGCCTGGAACAATCAAGAGTAAAGGGAGCAAGACAAGGATCAGGCATGAAATCAGGAAAACTCCCAAGAGAAAGAGTACCCGCCTGGTTTTCTAGTTCGTAAATCGGGATTTTACAAGAAAAGTGGAGGGAATGGATCAAGAAGTTCTTGTCATAGCACAGGAAGTAGAGTAGCTGAAATGGTAAGTGAGAGACCTGTGGAGATGGAGTGGTATATATTCACTACACACTGTAGAAAGCATGATTAAAGAGAAGAAAATGAGAAACATTAAAAAAAAATTATCCTCCTGATTTGGAGAACAGCCATACTTTGTAATATGAGCCAAGAGATAAAGTCAACTTTGTCTCTCAAGGGGGGTAAAATAATAAGCCTTTTTTCAGGCTAAATTCCCTTGCTACCCAGTTTGTTTTCTTAACTGTAAATGATCACTGGGAAAAGAACAGGCTTTAGAGATTCTGCCCAAGCAATTCACAGACTGTTTTCTTGATAATAACTATGTAGCTCTTTTCTCAGTCAGGCTCACAGGCAGGATTTAATCTTGGTTTTTGATGGAAAGTATCTTTAACATTTATCAAATGTACCAAAATAGCTCTAAAAGTGTCTTAGGAAGTATGTGGGGGAAGAAAAGTGAATTATATATATCCTTGGGGTGACCTCATATAAAATTATGCAGATTTACCCTTATGATCGTGGTTATATAATTTGACCTAAATCATTGTCAGGGTTCAGGCCAGCATTTATCACAGTGAGATAGGAAATGGATTCATTGGTTATGTATAGTATTTTCAGGAGCACCTAACGGTAAGTAACTTAATTTGTGGATAAATTACAGGCAAAGTGGTTGAGAAAGCCATAGTTCCCAAGTAAACCCCAGTTTACAGTGTTCACCATCTGTGAACATCTTTCATCTTCAGTAAAATTAAAAGTAGGGTTATTGTTTGGACTGGAAATATGTACTTTTGTGATTTGTTTGTTTGTTTAGGTGACAAGGACATCTAAAGCACAAAGCCTGTCTTTTACACAGATGCTTTTCTATGTGTTTGCAGCTTCAATTTAAAGGACAGCAAAGTTGATTTCAATTTCTGTGCTGTAATTATGTTGATTATATTGGAAAAACATGAACCAATACATTTAACTTTACGAACTGGTTACAGAAACTTATCCATGTATATGAAATTTGTTAAGCATTTCATAAGTTCATAAATAATATTTACCTTCTGAATAATGATAGTATATACATTTATGCACATATCCCATATAATACATTGATTATTGGCTTGTTGAGAAAAATGTGATCATAAAATATATGTCATTACAGCCCAGATACAGAGCAATAAAAAATTTAAAATATCTGACACCACAAGTCTGTATTAGCAATAACATTGTTATAAAATACTTGTAGCATTCTTGATTTATTTTTAAAAACCCAGAGATTCATTCAGTATCTTTCTGGCATTTGAACCAACGTCTCTTCATCTTCCACACAGTTGCTGACTGAGAAGGAAAATGGTTAGATTTGTCAAGCAGCTTTATAGTTTCACATTAAATTTCAAAGTTATTGAGACCCAAGGAGAGAAATAACAACAGTGGCATTCCTAATCAGCAAGAAAAGTATAAATTATACACTAAGTGAAGGAGCCACTGGCCAATTGTTTAGAGGGAAAAAAATACACCATGTGTCAAATTAAATTCCTGGTGGGTTAAAGATTTTAATGTAAAAATCAAACCATAAAATTACTAAAAGAAAATATAGAAAAATACCTATATAGTCTTGGAAATGGGAATTATAGCACATAAAATGTAAAGCAAAGATTGATTTTTAAAATACATAAAAAACTAAAAAGTGTTTTGGAGATCACCAAAAAATTAAAGGGCAAATACCAAACTGGAAGGGGAAAAAAAACACCAAAAAAGTAAAAGGCAGACACCAAAACTGGAAGGGAGAAAAAGGGACAAAGGGTTAAGAAGTCTTACAAATCAGTAAGAAAAAGATAAATAGCCAAATAGGAAAATGGGCAAAGGACTTCTGCAGGTAAGTCAGAAAAGAAGGAATAGAAAGGGTCAATCAAGATGAATTTTTAAAATTTTTGTCAGTAATAAAAAATACAAATTAAAACAATATTAAAATGCCTTCTTTGCCTGTAGAATTGATAAGGATTACTTTAAAAGACTATCCAGTGTTAGAGAAGGTACTACAGCTGTTCTCAATAGCTTTTTGGCAAAGTGTCTGAAAAGCACATACCTTTTAACTAGAAATTCCACGTCCATATAATAAGAAAATATATGCTACGGAAATTATTAATGATGTTATGTCACAAGATATTTGTTGCAGTTTCCTTCCTTGCTCCCTCCTTCTGCCCCATCCCCTTCTCTCTCTCTTTCTTTCTATCTCCTTTTTCTTTTTTGTTTCATGTTTGGTATTGGTGAAAATTTGAAAAAATTAAAATGTCCAACAAAAAGGGGCTGGTTAAGTAAAATATGGTAAGTTTATTCAATAAAACATGTTATTCAACCAATAAAAATGACAACACAGTAAAATATTAGAAAAATATTCACAATATATTAGGTTTAAAAAAATGGGGTACAGAGCAAAATGTACTGGGAAAGCATCTCCTGTCTCTTTCTCTCCCCCCACCTCTCCCTGTCTCTCTCTCCCTCTCTCTCTCAATCCCTCTCTCTCTCTCTCTCCCTCTCTCTCTCCCTCTCTCTCCCTCTATCCCTCTCTCTCCCTCTCTCCCCATCTCTCTCTCCCTGTCTCTCTCTCCCCTTCTCTCTTCCTGTCTCTCTCCCTCTCTCCCTGTCTCTCTCCCTCTCTGTCTCTCTCTCCCTCTCTCTCTGTGTCTCTCTCCCTCTCTCTCTCTCTGTCTCTCCCTCTCTCTCTCTGTCTCTCCCTCTCCCTCCCTCCCTCTCTCTCTGTCTCTCCCTGTCTCTCCCTCTCTGTCTCTCTCTCTGTCTCTCCTTCTCTCTCTCTTCCTCTCTCTCTCTCTCCGTCTCTCTCTCTCCCTCTCCCTCTCTTTCTCCCTCTCCCTCTTTCTCCCTCTCTCTCTTTCTCCCTCTCTCTCCCTAGCCGCCACCATCACACCCACATACACAACTACTGGAAAGGTTTTGGAAAAATATAATAAACTGTGGGGAAGAGTGATTACTGGATTGTTAAATGTTCTTCCTTTTGCCTGTCATTTTTTTTAAATTTTGCTACAATGAACAAGAGTTATTTTTTGGTAGATAAAAATATTTTTAAATGAAATATGTAATGTTACTTAGTGGTTGCCTTTTCAAAACAGGTAAGAATCATCAGTTAGCCATTTGGTTACAATGTTTTAAATCTCAACATCTTAATAATCATGATGCAAAATTGAGAAAAAAATTTTTGAATCTTAAAATGCTATAGAATTGGTAGATCATTTTTCATTTCATAAGGTATCACTTATAATCACTAGTTTTTATTGTTCCTATGGCAGTGTTTTATACACAAGAATGGCTGAGGTTAGGAACTTGTACCCTGAACAACATATTGGAATATAAAATCTGAAGTAAATAATAATTTCCTCCTTTAAATATAATGAAGATGTGGGAAGAAGTAGTAGGCAAGAAGGCTCAGTGTTACCATGGGGACAATTAAGTTCTCCATGGTACAAACCAACCCACTCCAGCTTCTGGGTCAGTGACTCACTAGCTCCCAGGGAAGTTGCTAAATACTTAAGTGCATACCTACTATCTGCACAGAGTGATTTTCATTACCCAGAGAAGTGCTGTAAAAATACTATTCAAACAAATAAGGAAAACCAATCCAAGTTAGTATTTTAAAAATTCTACTTGGGGAGCATTTACTATGCATGAGAAGACAAATTTTTATCCCAGGTCACTCCAGAACTGTCACGTAACAAATTAAAAATTGATATGGATACTAATTAAAGTCATTAAAGCAAAATTACAAAACACTTCTATTAGTACTTCCATGGTTTTTTTAAAGAAAACAGCATTTCTTAAAACAATCCCCAAGGTAGTCTTGTAATTTGTTAATTTTAAGGATCTGTGTTAAACTTTGGGGCCAATCAAGGGAGCCAACAATTTAGCTGAGGAACCAAGATAGCCATTCATCAATTCATTTATTTGTTCAATAAAATAGATCGACAACCTAGTATATGCAGACCTTTAAGCATTAAAGAATACCTAAAACATGCCTCCTACCTTCAAAAGCTCACATTTAGAAGGAGAGATATTTATAAATAAATCACCACTATAGGTCAATCTCAGTGACTGCCGTACCCAGCGCTCCTTCCAGCAGAACTCTGACCATGCCACCTGGTGAATGAGCAGCCCTGGGTAGCCATGTTCTGCATCGAGTGACCAACCCACATCCCCTTTTCACCTGCTTTCCCTGCCATAGCGGGGAAAAGAGCTTTGGCCCAAAAATTTCAGCCAGAGAAAGACAGGGTAGCAGTCAGATTGTCTCTTTAAGACTTCCAACAAGAGATACAGAGGGCTATTTAGTAAATTGGTAGTAGAAATGAAGCTGAAGCTGAAAGGATTCTTAGAGAATCTAATAGCCTATTGTTGACCTGAAGCCTTACCAATAACACCATCAATTAACATATATTTTGTATATGTACCATATACTGTATTCTTAAAATAAAGTAAGCTAGAGAAAAGAAAATGTATTAAGAAATTCATAAGGAAGAGAAAATACATTTACAGTATTGTACTATATTTATCAATACGGTAAGTTTATGTCATGTGTTTACAAAATGAATCGTCTGTCAGTACCTAAATCAATATTGTCCTATATGATACAAAACACTGTAGATGTTATATGTATTACTAACACTAGACATCAAAAATGGAAAGGTAATGTGAAAAATAAATCTGTATTTATTTACAGGTATAATAATACATGCATTGATAACAAAGAAGCAACAACATTGCTTTATGGTAGCCTAGTGTAATCGACACGATTGCTTCACAGCAGCCTAGCCTATACACCAATGAAGGAATTTTTATAAAATTTTTATGGCATACAGTATTACAGTCATATTCATAATACAGTATTGGAAACATTGGTACATTTTTTTAAAAAAACACTTACCTGTGATGATAGGCTGATATGCAGTTTCTCCAATTATGAGAGAGACATACTATATGGGAATATATTCTTTAAAAAAAGCAAAGAGGGGCTTCCCTGGTGATGCGGTGGTTAAGAATCTGCCTGCCAATGCAGGGAACATGGGCTTGATCCCTGCTCTGGGAAGATCCCACATGCCACGAAGCAACTAAGCCCGTGCGCCACAACTACTGAGCCTGCACTCTAAAGCCCACGAGCCACAACTGCTGAGCCCGTGTGCCACAACTACTGAAGCCCGCGTGCCTAGAGCCCATGCTCCGCAACGAGAAGCCCCCTCAATGAGAAGCCCACACACCACAACGAAGGTGGCCCCCGCTCGCCACAACTAGAGAAAGCCTGCGCACATCAACGAAGACCCAAAGCAGCCAAAAATAAATAAAATAAATAAATTTTTTTAAAAAGCAAAGATATAAAGCAGTAAGAAAACTAACATATTATTAATTTTATAGTAAATATCACTCACCATAAGCCTATGTAAGGAAAGAGTAATATCTGCATATATTTTATACATTCTTGACATACCTTTTTCTTAATTTTTTGGCTATTTCAAAGCTACACAGTTCATCTGTGAGTTTTTCAAGTTGTCACAAATCTCCAAAAAATTTTCCAATAGATCTGTTGAAAAAAATTCCCATGTAAGTGGGCCCACACAGTTCAAACCTGTGTTGTTCAAGGGTCAACTTAATGGATTTACCTTTCCACAATAAATAACCATAAAACTGGATAAAAATAAAACAGCAAGTAAATTATATGGTTAGATTTGAATTCAGTGCCGCCCAGTCCTTCCCACTCTGCTTCACGTGTATGTTCTCAACAACTTGCCCAGCAGGATTGATGAGTGAAGCTAAGGAAAGAGCAGCTTGAGCACCACAGGATGGCTGCAGGAAAACTCTCACCAGAGGTGTTTGTGGGGATGGAATGCCCAGCCCTCAGGATTCATCAGGATGTTTATGTTTACAAGTAATAGAAACAAACTTGAACTATTTTAAGTAGAAAATGGGTAGTTACCAGAAGCTAGGGGTGTCTCACTGAGCCAAGGGCAGGAATGTAAGCAGCCAGGCATCCGAAGGACTGAAATTGGAACAGGAACTTCAGCAGAACTCAGAGAACTGACTGCTTCTCCCTTGACTGTTTTCTCAGCATCTGGCTTCTCAGTTATTCCAACCATATGGCAGCTAGCAGATGGCAGCCACAGCCCCCAAACTTACTTTTACAGTTCCAGCCACATGGAGAAACTCATTCTCTCTCCTCCCATCCCCACTTCCAAATTCTCTGGGAAAGAACACTGCTTAGCTTGAGTGAGCAGCTATCCCCAGTACAGTCTGTGCCACCAGGGCCTGGGTAATGTACACAATTCTGCCATAGGTGAGGGACCAGTTAAAGGTTCATTGTGAGCCACCAATACATTCCAAAATACATCCACTATGCAAGGACAGTGCTATAGATCCTGTGGATCCTGGCAGGAATGATCTTCCTCCCTTGGGGAAAGCAAATGAGCTGAGGGGCAGCCAGGGATGTGACTGTCTGCAGCTACACAGACATACCTTCTTTTTTTTTTTTTTTTTTCGGTACGCGGGCCTCTCGCTGTTGTGGCCTCTCCCGTTGCAGAGTACAGGCTCCGGATGCGCAGGCTCAGAGGCCATGGCTCACGGGCCCAGCCGCTCCGCGGCATGTGGGATCTTCCCGGACCGGGGCATGAACCCGTGTCCCCTGCATCGGCAGGCGGACTCTCAACCACTGAGCCACCAGGGAAGGCCCAGACATACCTTCTTGATGCATCTCTTGACCTTGAATGTCAGACTAAATGAGAGTTAAGAGGGGTATTGGTAATTTTTTTTTATCTGTGACAACGTTCCCTAGAAAGCAGTTATCTTTCTCTACAAATGACAATGATCGAGTCTGTTCAAAAGAATTGATTTTACCACCCTAATATCTTGCCCAACTGATTTGGTGGTAACAAGTTTAAACTGCTTACAAATGGGCTGATTGAAGTAATCTATTTACTAAAAAATATAGAAATATATTCTGGTATTTTTGTACTCCTTATGGAGAAGAAGTAATGGTTGGTTTCTTTATTGTTTTCCCCAGAAACAGCTGGCATCCTTACAATGCACATTAGTCAGAAATAGCATTGGAAGAAAGACAGAGAAGGACAGAAGAGACTCACACAGGGAAGGAGGTGGGGTAACATTTCTAGTATATATATTTTTTAAAGTCCTTTTTTTTAAATCAAAAAGTACTCTACTTAGAGGAGATACATAAATAATTCATTCTGAAAATTATACCAACAATAAATAGATTGTGTGGCCTAAATGGGTATGGCCGTAAGTGGTAAAACCTTAAAATCTTGAGCTGCTATAACCCAGAAGGATACTATACAGTATTACATGGAAGGAAATTACATGGTGGCCATTTTCTGTCAAATGGGAAAAAAGAATTTCCAACTTAGACTCTAATTAGAAAGTTACTCTTTTACATAAAAAGAGAAGAGTTTAAAAGATCTTCCACTCTTCATCCTATGAGAAAAACACTTTGGAGAAAGAGACAATGGCCATATTCCAAGAATTGGCAGAAGGCATTTTACAGAGAGAATTGAATCCTACTTAGCAATACCCTTGATAAGGACTTGGTACATAAAGTTTAGGTTTCAGTTTAAATATCCCTTCTTTTAGGGAACCTTTTCTCATCCCTTTAAACTAGGTCAAAATCTCCTGCTCTGAACTTCCACAGAGTTGCAGATTACATGGACATACTTATACATTATAATTTATCTGAAATTCAAATTTAACTGGGCAACCTGTATTTTATCTGACAACTTTATCTATATTTCATCTTTTCTTTTTTGAGCACCTACCACATTCCACTGTGACTGCTCATTTAAGAGAATAAGCTCTCTAAGGGCAGGGACTATTTTTATCTGGTTTACTTTGCATCTCTAGGGCCAGGCATGGTGCTGGTCAAATAAAGGTATTAGATAAAGATATATTGAATGAAAGAAAAAGTTATTGCAAATGAATACAAAATAGAGAGTGAGCCTTTTTGGTAGAAGGTTATAAAAACTCAGATTCAACAAGGGACACATCTTAAGGTGGAACATCTTGAAGATAAAAAGAGTGGATTATGCAGAGTGGACTACACAGAAGAGGATTAATTGAATCTGGGGTTGATTAAGGTAAGAAAAGAAGGCATTATATTAGACTAGACTAGAAATAAGTCCCTAGGTGTACTGGCTTCTCATTGAGGGGAAATACAAATCCCTCACCGAATAGTAATTATGATTTATTGATATATTCTGGAATTGTGCTGAAATTAATTGTCTAGTGAACGGTTTATAATTCTCATTCCACAGTAGGCACTCACGCTGTTTCTGGTCATTGTTATAAAAAGGCCCTCCTGGTATTGTGATACATGAATAGATGTGGCTGAATCAGACACACCTAAATGCCTCCTGTGGTGGGATTCCCACAGCTCAGAGTCGGAAGACTCGGGGAGAAGCTGACAACAAGCCTCTTTATTTCAGCGTGGTGTGCTGTGCATTTCACTTGCAAGTGGCCAGTGCCAGGCTGTTTCTCAGCTTTTTGGGTGGACATTGGAGCCAAATGAATTGCTTCTGATTACTAAAATATTTCTTTAGTGTATTTACACATCATGTAATTCCAAGCACTCAAACTGTTTATACTGTTCCCTCCCCCTAAACAGAACTTCCCTTTCATCTGTGGTTAAATTCAACTCTCTGACTACTGCATGCTTGCATCACCAACTGAACAGGTAGCACACTCACTGAACCCATTTTAATACTCCCTTAGTGCTGCCCACGGTCATACTACATTTCCTTAATCCTTTCACTCTTCTACTACTGCATGCCTTCTCCTCTCCTCAAACCTCCAACACCTCCTCCCCGTCGTCATCCTCAGCAGGTGATCTTGCTTCACTGTAAACGGAGAAGCCATCAGAAGAAAACTGGCCCAAAAAGGAGAACCCACGATGTTCTTTTTGGGCCTGATTCCAAACTCTCCACTCATTCCCTTCCACCTCAACTCTTACCAGACTCCTGGTCATTTTGGCCCTAATCTGTTGGACCAAAGTTATTGTGATATAGGAATAGAGAAGAAAAGTAATGAAGAAATAATAAAGAAAATAATGTTATATTTGTTGTATTTGCAGTTTATTTCAAATATTCAAATAGCTGACGTGGTCCCCATGCTTCTAGGAGATTTTTCTAACGGTGTTTGCAGGCCGCAAGGCAGCCAGTGCTTTCGTTTGAAGTATGGCAGAATTATTACTCTCATCCACCTCAATCCTGAACAGCTCTGGAGCTCTGGCTAACAGGGCTCAGGAGGTAAACTCAAATGTCATCCTAAGACTACCACATAATCTGCTTTCTACTGTAAGACACTGAATTTTGTTCATTTAGGCAGTGGCTTTCAGACTTTTTGTTGTTGTTGTTTATTTCCTACAATAAGAAACATATTTTACATCAAGACATAGTACACACACATACACACATTCACATATATGACTGAGACCAAAGTTTCACTGGACAGTACTTATCTTTAAAAAATGCAATGTACTCATATTTTCTAATCTATTCTTCAAATGCTGATTGTGATGTAATAAATAGATTTCATTACTCACTAATGAGTCAAAGCCCATGGTCTGGAAAATAATTCACTAAGGGATAATTAAAGATGTTAATAGTCAAAATTTTTAAGATTTCACGAACAAATACATGAACATTAATTTAGAACACACTCAACTATCACCACCTCCAAGGGAGTGGCCACATTATTAGCTGCTTAGCTAAGAATAAATGACTCATATGACGACTTATCTATGTTGTAAAAAGCAAAACTGGGCTTCCCTGGTGGCACAGTGGATAAGAATCCACCTGCCAATGCAGGGAACACGGGTTCGAGCCCTGGTCCGGGAAGGTCCCACATGCCGTGGAGCAACTAAGCCCGTGCGCCACAACTACTGAGCCCGCGAGCCGCAACTACTGAAGCCTGCACACCTAGAGCCTGTGCTCCGCAACAAGAGAAGCCACCGCAATGAGAAGCCTGCGCACCGCAATGAAGAGTAGCCCCTGCTCACTGCAACTAGAGAAAGCCCGCACGCAGCAACGAAGAGACAACACGGCCAAAAAATAAACAAATAAAATAAAAAAGCAAAGCTGATATCAGAATAAGTAAGGTAAAATCAATTAGGGAAAGGGAAACAGCTCCTTCCTATTGTTCTTTTTTGTTCTCCACCAGCATAAACGCCACTATTCAAGTAGCCCCTGTATTACAGAGGGCTGAAAATTGAAGTCGTGGATTGGGGTAAGGGACTAGATGGATTAGGTGACTTCTAAATTACTTTCTAATCCTATGATCTTATTCCTTCAACAAGTATTTACTAATTGCCTGGTATGTATGCCAAGCATGATACCAGGAGATAGGGACCCAGCAGTGAACAAGACATGCAATGCTCATGCTGTGGAGAAACTAACATTCAAGCTGAGGAGACAGATAATAAACAAATAAACAGATTGATAGGATATAACTTAGTTATGAAGGAAATAACAAAGATCAATGATAGAGAATAATAGGGGTGACCTACTATTCTTCCTATCTATTATTATTAATTATACTACTGCTGTATTACTGTAGAGGTAGTAGCAATATAATAGTTATCATTATCATTGTCAAGGAAGGCCCATCTGAGAAGGCGACATTGAATCTGAAACCTCCAGAATGAAGAGGAGCCAGCTCTGGACTGAGCCAAGAGAACAGCCTTTTCCGTCAGTGGAACAGCAAGTACAAAGGCCCTAATTCAGGAAAGAGCTTGTCAGGGCCTAGCAGACAGAGGACTGGCATGACTGAGCTGAGTGAGCAGGGGGAGAGTGCTTGAGATGAGTTTGGAGAGGTAGGAAGATGAGGGCCTTGGAGGTCAGCATATGGATTTCAGATTCTATTCTGTGTCAATGCGCAGCCATCAAAAGGACTTAAACAAGGAAGTGACATGATATGATTTTCAAAGAACACTGGATATTTTGTGGAGAATGTGTTGGAAGTAGGGAAGTTGTTCTAGGAGTCCAGGCAAGAGATGATGGGGCCGGATTACGCTGGTGGCAAACTCTAAAATCCTGTTTCGTTTGCAACTAATAGACAATAAGAAAGTAATTCTGCTTATTTGAAAATGTTGCTTATTTTGCCTCCAAAGCAAACATTTTTCCATCTTTGCTAAATAATTTAAATCCAAGGGCCCTAAACTTGTGTGTATGTGTGCACACAGGTTGGGGTGGGGTGGTGGTGGCTGTTTTTAATATCCCAGAGCTGCTTTGTAATCATGGATGTGTAGCAGCTGGTTGGAGGGTGGAAAGACTGCAGTGAGTTGAGACTCACTGTAGCTCCCCGGGAATTCCATCAAGCTTGGGAAAGTGTTAAAGACGCTGTATATACAAGGCCCACCTCGGTCACATAGGGGAAAAGAAAGGTGTATAATCTTCAAATTCACTTGGGAAAATCTAAGATAGCAGAGTAAGAGAATATCATTTCCATAAGGGTCTCAAAGCCTCAAAACCTCCTGTACGGTGTAAGAATTTGAGACTGACGGTCAGTCCCCTAGGATACCATGATGATATTTCCTAAGCCAAACAACAGGAGACTTTTTCTAACAGTTCTGGGGGGAAAGGGCTGGGGCTGCCTGGGAGGGCAAGAAAGTTAAGCTAGCAGAGAACCTAGAGATGCGACTGTCTGCTTGTGAGGAATTGCTTATTGTGACACAGATTTTTTTTAACATCTTTATTGGAGTATAATTGCTTCACAATGGTGTGTTAGTTTCTGCTGTATAACAAAGTGAATCAGCTATACGTATACATATATTCCCATATCTTCTCCTTCTTGTGTCTCCCTCCCTCTCTCCCTATCCCACCCCTCTAGGTGGTCACAAAGCACCAAGCTGATCTCCCTGTGCTATGCAACAGCTTCCCACTAGCTATCTATTTTACATTTGGAGGTGTATATACGGATGACACAGATTAATGCTTCTCTGTCCCAGTCTCTGAGGAAACTGTTTTAAATTCTTAATAAAAAGAACAGTGAAGCTGAAAAACAAAAACAAAAAAAGCTGACTCTTGGAGGCTTAAACTGCATTAGCCCGTTAGCCCAAGGGCTGGTTTACGTCTAAAAGCTCTGTACTATTCACCAGAAGGAAGGGCTTGGGAATTCCTATCCCCTCCTCCATCACTTTTGGGCAGAACCCCTGCAGGAGTAGCGGAAGACTGCACAGTGTCCCACCTGGAGCTCTGGCAGGAGGCTGATCCTGAGCATGAAGAAAAAAAGTTCCCAGAGGCCGTGAGATCACTTGGGGCCTATGAAAATGAGAAAAACTTAGGAAGTTGAATGGCCTTATAAGGAAACCAGAGTGGGAACTTAGAGCCAGATACCACTGATGCTGTCATCCACTTATTAAAAAACCCCCAATGGCCTGGGAAGATGAAGCTGACAACCGGTGGGCTGGAGTAAGCCTTGCTGCATCCTAAAGCAAGCTGTGGAATCTTATTTGGAAATTCACAAGAATCAATTAAACCAATATATAGTCTAGGAATAGTTTATATCCAGATCTGCTTAGAGGTGGGAAAACGGGTCAGGGAAGCTCCCAGCCCCACAACAGTTGTTCAAAAAAAGAGAACGATCACAGACCCACACTCAAAGTGATATTGTGTCCTTTCCTCCTGCACATGTGGTTGACCCAGTGTGAACGACTCTAAAAGTAAGCTCCCTAATCAAGATTCCAGATCGGGGGAGGGTGGGAGGGAGGGAGACGCAAGAGGGAAGAGATATGGGAACATATGTATATGTATAACTGATTCACTTTGTTATAAAGCAGAAACTAACACACCATTGTAAAGCAATTATACCCCAATAAAGATGTTAAAAAAAAAAAAAAAGATTCCAGATCAGGTGTAGGCTAAAAGAGGCTTGAGCTATGTCTAATTTCTTAGAGCCCTTTGCTCTGTAGACACACATGTGAGTAGGGGCTTGCTCTTAAAAGCCCTCGTTTGGACTAGGTGCAAGGGCCCTACAGGAGTTTAGCTGGCTGCTGATCACTTATGGTTGTGTGTCCACGTCCATTCTGGTTCTTTAGTCACACTTGTAAACAGCATACAGGGTTTTGCAAAAGGGCACGTCAAAAGCTCGCATGAAGTTCTTAACATGTGGTATCACACGGAAACACATTTGGTTTCTGAAATGCCTCGGAAATGAATCACACACGTTGCTTTCTACTTTCGGAATAGGCTGGAACTGGCTCAGCATGTCCAGCAGGTTGATCTGGCTCCCCAAATCTGTGTTGCTATGTACATATGTGCATTTCTCTAAGGAAAAATAATTAACAGTGTTTTCATCTGTCAGAAGTTGTTCTTTGTTTAATTATTCTTTTTATCACCTTCATAAATTCACATTCAGTTCACAGCATCATCCTGGAGAAGTGATATATGTGAGCCAATAAAAATGAACTAACGAAAAAATGTTGAGTCATTTTAAGAAAACATCGTTAAAAAATTGAGTAAGAAAATAAATTTTGCAGTCCAGATATACCTTGAACAGAACTTTTTGTTCAAATGAAGAAATAAAAAAAAAATGTAGAAAGTGACAAACACGTATAAGAAAAACATGCCTATGTAATTCTTGCAAAAACATAGACTACTGATGGGAAAGAGAGAGAGAAGCATGGATATCAAAGCCTGAATTTAATTCTTGTGAAACACCTAGACTTTATTGATGGGAAACAGAAATAGACGCATGGATGTGGGCACATGCAACGATTCACTTAAGGTTATGAAAGGCCATGAGGAAAGAAAGCATTGACACTTATACTTTCCTGAAGTTGTTCCTATATTGTCAGGGCCAGATACAACAGATCCTTTAAAAAGAGGGAGGAAGGATTTCCCTGGTGGTCCAGCGGCTAAGACTCCGTCCTCCCAATGCAGGGACCCCGGGTTTGATCCCAGGTCAGGGAACTAGATCCCGCATGCCACAACTAAAAGATCCTGCATCCCAAAAGGAAGATCCCGCACGCAGCAACAAAGATCCCATGGGCCACAACTAAGACCCGGTGCAGCCAAATAAATAAATATTTTTTAAAAAAGGAGAGACAGAGGGAGCACAACAAAACCAATGAATTAAGGGAAATCAATTCTAGGCCAGAATTGTAAAAGATGAGAGATTAGTGTTTTTGAAAGCCAATGCTATCTAAAAAGGTAAAAAATCAAATTCTTTCTTCCATAAAATTACTTTTTAGGAAACATTAATCAGAATCAAAACAACAAAACTCAACAACTGATTTTTTTAAGAAAAAAAGCACACAGAAGCACACCATTTGAACAGTGAGAGAAGAATCTAGAATGATTCATTACCCTTCTGAAATTCCTGCCCCACCTGTTTCTATCAGCCAAACACTTTATGTCCCATATCACAGAGAAAAGAGGATTTCCCTTCCTCTCCCCACCTTCTCTCAACCTACTTGCAGAATAAAGAAATAGCTAATTTAAATGAACACTTATTGTGTATTTATTTTGCAGCCTATATTGTTCTAAGTACTGAAAAATCAGCTGTGAATAAGACAGTAATAGTGCCCCCAAGGAGTTTATGTTCAAGTGAGGAAGGACAAACAATAAACATTAAAAAAATGAATGAGAACTTCAGGTACCGATAAACGTTATGAAGGAGCTATAATAGGATACTGGGATGAAGGTGACTAGGGAGTTGTAGTACTACTTTAGCTACAGTGCTCAAGGATGGCCTCTCTGAGAAAGTGACATCTGAGTCATTTTTTACCATCTAAGTGATAAAAAGGAGGAACCACATGAAGATTTGGAGGAGCTCTCCAAGCAGAATGAGTGATAGGTGGGATGGCCTGAGGCAGGAAGAAGCTTCCTGGCCTCACGGGACAGAAGGAAGATCAGAGTGATTGGAACTCAGTGAACAAGGGGAAGAGTGGAGGGAGATGAGAGCAAGATTTGGAGGGCCTCGCAGACCCTGATGAGAAGTTTGTAGGTTTTCTGATTGCAGTAGGAAGTCTTTAGAGGGTTTCAAGCAGGAAAATTATATTATTTGATTTGTACTTTGTAGAGATTACTCTGGTTGCTATATGGATAGAGGAAGAGCAATGAGGGATCAAGAGTGCAGCAGGGAGACCAATAAGAGGTGTTGATGGCATTGACTTAGATGAGAAGAGTAGAGATGGAGAGAAGTGGTTGGGTTCAGGATATATTTTGGAAGTTGGAGCCAATATTGATGAATTTGAAGTAGAAACTTATTGACGGGCTGAAAGTGCTATGTGAGGAAAAGAAAAGAGCCAAGTAGGGCTCTTAGGTATGTGTCCTGAGCAATTTAGTGTTATATGTATTATTTACTAGGATGGGGAGGCTGGAGGAAGCAGACTTGAGGTAGGATAGAAATCAATGACTTTGTTTTGGCCATGTTAAATTCGAGATTCTCATTAGACATTTTAGTGGATATGTTGAGAAGTGGGTTGGATATACAAGTCTGGAAAGCAGGAGAGAATTTGGAGGCTAGAGATATAAACTTGAAAGTCATCAGTATATAAAGGTCTTTGAAGAAACAGGACTAGAGGAGATCACTAAGGAGACAGTATACAGAGAGCTAAGGACAGAGCTCTGGATACTCCAACATTTAGAAGTCCTGTAGAGGTGGTCTCCCTTCATGTCCAAGGCAAGTCTTTTACATGTTCTCTGATTTTATCCAACCCATCCCTTCTGTAGTTGAAGACTTAAAATGGCTGTAAATTCTCTGGTACTTCTCTCACCAAGAGGTGGAGTCTAATTACCTTCCCCTTGAATCTGGGCTGTCACTAAAGCCAGTGATTTATTTGACCAACAGAAGTCATCGGAAGTGACATTTTGGACGTAAGAGGCTAGGTCTTGCAGCTTCTGTCCAGGACATTTGGAATATTCTCTTTGGAAGCCTGAGCCATCATGTAAGAAGGACAATCACCCTGAGACTGCCCTGGAAAAGGCCACCTGCAGGTGCTCTGGTTGACATTTTCAGCTCAGCCCAACCTTCTAGTCACTCTTTCCAAGGCATCAGACATATGGGTGCAGCAATCTTGTACCTTCCAGACTAACCCATACAGCAGCCGATCTGGCAAGTGACCTCATATGACATCACATGGGGCAGAAGAATTGCCCACCTTAACTCTGCCCAAATTGCTAATGCTAAAATCATGAGATATAATAAAAGAGTTACTAAGTTGGGGATAATTTGTTATACAGCAACAGAAAACTGTGACACCTTCCTTCTTCCTCTGGGACCTTATTTTGTAATCATTCTCATCCCTTCTGGATCATTCTACCTTCTCTCACACAGGTTATTTTGTTAAAACTTTTCCTTCCTTACTGTTTTTTTTTCCTCCACTTGTAAGTATACTCAGTCTTTCCCATCTTGATAAAAATCTTCTTTAACCTTCAGCTCCCATTTGTCAACATACTGCAAAATCTGGCTTTTCCCTTCAGCACACCCCCGAAACTGATCTCATTGAATTCAACAATGTCAACTCCTAATTGGCAAAACCATCATATATTTTTCTGTCCTCAAATTGAACTATATCTAGTTTTAAAAGCTCTCATGATTTTGTAAGGATGAGAATAGCTGATGTGGATGGCCTGAGAAATAAGGTGAGAATCAGAACTAGTCTGCACAGCCAAGGACTTCAGGATGTCAAAGGCATGAGTTTCTTGTGCTGAAATATGAGAAGCACCTCAAAACCAGGAAATCTCCTGGAGACAAGGTGGATCCAGAATGAATGAACCAGGTAGAACAGAGTTGGGTAGGTGAAAGGAAAATACCAACAATGAGAAATTATTCCATCTAGAATTTTGGTTCAGCATTTGGACAATGAGCAGGGTCAAACTCCTGAGAGTAGAGCAGTAGATTTTTAGAAAGCAGGGTAGGCTTATAAGAGTGTGGAGAATAAGCAAGAGAAAGCCCTTAAGCAGATTCTTAAACTTTAAAGCGCTTATCATTCAATTGGGGAAGTCTCATTTAAGATGCAGGTTCCCCTCCCTTGCCCAAGAGGTTCTGGGTTTGGATCAAAATTTCCCCTTTAGAATAAATACCCCAGGTCATTCTGATACAGGTGGTCTTCAGGCCAGACTTTGAGAAATACTACTAAAGCAAGAGGAAGGTCTTGGCTAGGGTGTTCCAGGATGAGGCCATTTGGTTATTTCTTTTTACATAGTTAATTCATTAATTTCTCATGATTGTGTAATCAATGCTTGGTTTAGCTGGGACACTGGGACCCCTGAGTGGGGTTTCTCTCACTCTCCATGTAGTTTCAGGGCCTCATCCTCTCTACATGGCCTTTTAATTAATTAATTAATTAATTTTTGATTTTTATTTTATATTGGAGTATAGTTGATTATATTGTATTAGTTTCAGGTGTACAGCAAAGTGATTCAGTTATACCCATACAAGTATCCATTCTCTTTCAAATTCTTTTCCCATGTGGGTTATTACAGAATATTGAGCCGAGTTGGCTGTGCTGTACAGTAGGTCCTTGTTGGTGATCTGTTTTAAATATCTCTACACGGCCTCTTTATGTGGCTTCATTCCACGTGGTCTCTGCAGCAGAGTGGCCAGACTTCTTAACAAGGCGGCTCAAGACTCCCAATAACACAAAATGGAAGCTCCTAGGCCTCCTTAAAGCTGAGGCCTGGAACTGGCATGGTGTCACTTTTGCTACATACTATCCGTTGAAGCAAGTCACAGGCTTAGTCCAGATTTAAGGGACAGGGACTATACAGGTGTGTGAACACTGAAAGATGCCATTCAGTAGGGGCCATGATGTAACAGATTAACAGGGAAAATAAAGGAAGAAAAAATAAGATAAAGCTGGGGATGTTGGGAGCAGGAATGTGTAAAGTTAGGATATAACATGCATACCACAAGGCATGTTCACTTTTCATAGGTGAACTACAAATTGGGCTCTGAGTTTCCCAGCAGCCAAGACCAGTTAGAATTAAATGAGTTAATAAAGAATGATTATTGTATTAATTACTATTAATATAATAAATCAAAATAATAGTTATTATTGCAGTAGTCTAAGTGATAATAGAAATAGGAATAATACAGATGTGAATAAGATGCCTAAAAAAATTGGAGACAGATTTGGCTTCTAATTAGATGTGGAAAGTAAGAGAGAGAATTATCATCAATTTTATTAGGTATAGAATGGCAGTGGAATTAGGTAGAAAGCTGTCATTTTTTTTTATAGAGGTATACTGAAGTATTAAGGATTTACCCTCATCATATCTATAATTTACTTGAAGTGCTTAGGAAAAAATGTAGAACAAACAAATGTGGAAAAATACTAATAATGGTTAAATCCAAAAGTGATAATTGTTGGTTTATAATACTGTCTTTTCTGTTTTTTAATGCTTGAGATACTAATAAAAAGTAAACAAACAAATAAACCTCAAATGTATGAATTGTCTTCTATATTCTAGGTTCTGTCTTATGGGCTTGTGAACATCAGCAAACAGAATAGACCAAAATCACTGTCCTCAAGGAGCTTACACTATAGCAGAGAGAGACAGGCAATAAACAATAAAGAAAATAAATAAGAGGAGCAAAGTACCATGGAAAAGTAGAACAGGATTAGGAAGATGGGGAGTGCAAAGATGGGGAGCAGGGCTTCCCTGGTGGCGCAGTGGTTGGGAGTCCGCCTGCCGATGCAGGGGACGCGGGTTCGTGCCCCGGTCCGGGAAGATCCCACATGCCGCGGAGCGGCTGGGCCCGTGAGCCATGGCCGCTGAGCCTGCGCGTCCGGAGCCTGTGCTCCGCAACGGGAGAGGCCACAACAGTGAGAGGCCCGCGTACCAAAAAAAACAAAAAACAAAAACAAACAAACAAGCAAAAAAAAAAAAAAAGATGGAGAGCAAGTACAATTTTAAACATGATGGCCAAGGTCAGCATCATGGAGAAGGAGACAAATGAAAAAAGACTTAAAGGATGTGAGGGAATTTTTCATATGTATAACTGAAAAGAGCATTTGAGGCCGAGGAAGCAAGTGCCAGTGCATCTGAGGTGTTTACGTTCTACGAACAGCAAGGAGGCCAGTGAGACTGAAGCAGGGTGAACCAGCAGGGGAGCAGTGAAGATAATCAGAAAAGTCCCAAAGGGGCCAGATCACATAGGGCCTGGTGGGCCACTGTGAAGAATTTGGCTTTTACTGTGAATGAAATGGGGAGTCGCCAGCGTTTTCAAACAGAGGAATGACTGAGCTGAATTCTGTTTTTAAAGGGTCACTGTGCCTGCCGGCTTGAGAAGGGACCATAGGGAGAACAAGGATGGAAGCAAGGAGACAAGTTTAGCGGCAGCTGCAGTAATCCAAGGGACTGATGATGGTCTTTTGAATCAGCATTGTAAAGCTAAGTATGAAAACCAATGTCCTAAGAGAAAACAGGGGAAAAACGACAGTGCCTTGGCACAAAGCTTTCTTAGACAGGACACGTAAGGAATTGTCCATAAATGAAAAATCTGATAAGCTTTACTTTCTCAAAATTTAAGATTTTAGCTCATTAAAATGTCATTAAGAAAGTAAAAAAGGAAGCCATAAACCAGAAGAAAATATTCATAGTACATATATCTTACAAAGGAGTCATATTCAGAGTCCTACAACTCAACAATAAGTTTAACAGAACTATAAATACAGGCAAAAAATTTAAACCATTATTTCATAAAGAAGATATTCGAATGGTCTTGCTCAACATCACTTGTCACCAGAAAAATTCAAATTAAAACCACAATGAGACACCACTATACACCCACCAGAATGACTAATATGTGAATGACTGGCTCCATAACTCCCTTTGAAAGTTGTCCAGTCCTTCAGTGCAGTAGTTCACAGGGAGACTGAGGGGACAAGCTGGTGGAGCAGAGGAAGGCCTGGCCCTCTCCATTAATATGCTGTGGCCAGAATGTGGAACGGCTGGAACTCCTGCACGATGCTGGTGGGAGTGTAAAGTGGTTCAACTGCTTTGGAAAACTGTTCGGCAGTTTTTTATAAAGTTAAACATACACCTACCTTATGACCCAGCAATTCCACTTCCAGACACCCAAAAGAAAAGCATATGTCAGCAAAAAGGCAAATGTTAACCGTAGCTTTATTTATAGTAGCCCAAATCAGGAAGCAACCTACTTGTCCATCAACAGAGTGAGGAAACAACTGCAGTATGTTCATACAGTGGAATACCACTCGGCAATAAAAAAGAACACACTACTGGTACGTGCAACAACATGGACAGATCTAAAAACCATGTGGGTGAAAGAAACACATGACAAAAATAGTATACACTGCATTACTCCCTTTATATGAAATTCAAGAATAGGCAAAACTCATCTTTGATGATAGAAAGTAGAAAAATGGTTGCCTTTGGGTTGGGGTGACTGGAAAGGGGCACAAAGGAACTTTCTGAGGTGATATATCTTGATCTGAGTGTTAATTACACAGGTATATATGCCTGTTAAAAGTCAGGTTTGTGCATCTTCCTGTTTACAAATTATACCTTAATAAAGTACTGAAAGCATAAAAGGAATGATTCCATAACTCCCTTTTAAAGTCGTCCAACACTTCAATCTGTGGTTTGCATGTACCTTTTGATCTGGCATAGTTTCCTTAAGGAAATGGAGGGGACAGAGGGATGCCACCCCTCTCCCATCTAGAAAAGAAAACCAAGAGGGTGTAGTGTCTCTGAAGCCAAGTGAAGAAAACATTTCAAGGAGCAGGGAGTGGGCAACTATGTGAAATGCTGCTGGTAGGTC
Source organism: Monodon monoceros (assembly GCF_005190385.1). Classification (NCBI taxonomy): domain Eukaryota; kingdom Metazoa; phylum Chordata; class Mammalia; order Artiodactyla; family Monodontidae; genus Monodon; species Monodon monoceros. Next base: position 99,387,366 of record NW_021703774.1, read on the forward strand.
AAGTAAAGGAGGACTCAGGATTGACCACTGGATTCGACAACGGAGACATCAGTTACTGGTGACCAGGACAAAACCAGAGTCAGAGGGATAGTGTAGAGAAAAGCTTTATGACAGTAGGCTTAAAAGAGAAAACGAGGAGAAGAATTAGATATGGTGAATACAGACAACTGTTTTCAATTATCTGTTTAATGCTGTGTGCTCAGTGCCTAGCATAATGCCTGGCATATATTTAAGAGGTGTTAAAAAAAAAAAAAAGAGGTGTTCAAAAATATATTATTTTGAATGGTTTGATTACAGAAAAACATGAATCCGAAGTTCCCTGGCGGTCCAGTGGTTAGGACTCAGCACTTTCACTGTCATGGCCCAGGTTCAATCCCTGGTTGGGAAACAGATCCTACAAGTTGCGTGGAGCAGCCAAAAAAAAACAACTATGAATCCACCTTATTTATTTATTTATATTTTTGGCTGTCTTGGGTCTTTGTTGCTGTGCATGGGCTTTCTCTAGTTGCAGCGAGCAGGGGCTACTCCTCGTTGTGGTGGCTTCTCTTGTTGTGGAGCACGGGCTCTAGGCGTGTGGGCTTCAGTAGCTGTGGCATGTGGCTCAGTAGTTGTGGCTCAGTAGTTGTGGCTCAGTAGTTGTGGCGCACGGGCTTAGTTGCCCCACGGCATGTGGGATCTTCCCAGACCAGGGCTCGAACCTGTGTCCCCTGCATTGGCAGGCAGATTCTTAACCACTGCACCACCAGGGAAGCCCTGAACCATCTTTTCAGAAGGATTTAAGACCTAATCAATGGAAAGTTGGGATGGGCCTTGGTTTGTTAAATTTATGGGCAGAAGTTAGAGCCCAGGTTAGGTTTGCATTTGGGCCTCAGAGCTCCAGAGTTAGCTCCCAGTGGGCGTTGCTGCTCAGACTCTAGTCCTTTTATTTAGAGGCACTCAGACCTGCCCTGTGGAACTAAGTGGGACCAGTTTGTATAAGCCCCAATCACTCATGCTCTTAATTGAAGGTTAACTCAAGTATAGGATGATCCCTTTTAGCCTCAGAAGTTTCTGTATTGGAATGATCCTAATAACTGGACTGATGACCAAATTTTGACACATCATCAGGGTATCCTCAACAAACATTGAGAAAAAAGTTACTCAGATGCCATATTTAGGAGGCATAGTTTTGGAGTTTTTTTCCATTTTTAAATAATTGAAGTATAGTCAATGTGTAGTATTATATAAGTTACAGGAATACAATTTAGTGATTCACAATTTTTAAAGGTTATACTCTATTTATAGTTATAAAATATTGGCTATATTCCCCATGTTGTACAACATATCGTTGTAGCTTATTTTATACATAACAGGTTGTTTTGTTTTGTTTTGTTTTTTTACATAACAGTTTTTAACTCTTAATCCCCTACCCCTATTTTGCCCCTCCTCCCTTCCCTCTGCCCACTGGTAACCACTAGTTTTTTTTTGTTACATTCACTAGTTTGTTATATTTTTTATATTCCATATATAAGTGATAACATACAGTATTTGTCTTTCTCTGTCTGACTTATTTCACTAAGCATAATACCCTCCAAGTTCATCCATGTTCCTGGAAATGGCAAAATTTCATTCCTTTTTATAGTCAAGTAGTATTCCATTTTATGTATATACCACATCTTCTTCATCCATTCATCTGTTGATGGACACTTAGGTTACTTCCATGTCTTGGCAATTGTAAATAATGTTGCTATGGACATTGGGGTGTATGTATCTTTTTGAATTAGTATTTTGGGCTTTTTTAAAATATACACCCAGGAGCATAATTGCCAGGTCATATGTTAGTTCTATTTTTAGTTTTTTGAGAAATCTCCATACTGTTTTCCACAGTGGCTGCACCAACTTACATTCCCACCAGCAGTGTACAAGTGTTCCCTTCTCTCCATATTCTCATAGGAGGCATAGTTTTAAATGGCCACTCTGTCTATAGCTCCTGCTTATAGCCACTAGATTGCACCACCCCTTAACTCTCACTTCACCTCTGCCATTATTGATTGCACCCTGGTTAACACCGGCCCTAAGCCGGGCCCATCAGATTCCCTCTCCCTGGAATATGGAATTGGTGGCGGGGAAATCTCTGAGGACAGGGCACAAATTGAGTGCATTGTCTTTGGGGATAAGCAATTTTTTTTTTTATTGGAGTATAGTAGATTTACAATGTTGTGTTAGTTTCTGCTGTACAGCAAAGTGAATAAGTTATACATATACATATATCCACTCTTTAGATTCTTTTCCCATATAGGTCATTACAGAGTATTAAGTAGAGTTCCCTGTGCTATACAGTAGGTCCTTATTAGTTACTTATTTTATATATAGTAGTGTATATATGTCAATCCCAATCTTTCAATTTGTCCCTCCCCCTCTTTCCCCCCTGGTAACTATAAGTTTGTTTTTCTACATCTGTGACTCTATTGATAAGATATGTTCTAAGCACTTTATGGAAGCTATCAATAATTTTCCATCTGAGATGAAATACTTTTTTTATATCATAAAGTGACATAGATCTAGGATACTTATAGGCTATTCTTCAATTCTTCAGATAATTAGCTCAACTGTGAAATATAGTAAATGCAATTATTTGTGGTTTACTTGAGCCACAGAAGGAAGAATGAAAAAATAATCTTTCTTTGGGATAAAATTTGAGACATTCCAAAGAGGAGGATCCATTAGGATTGTCATTTCAAACTTTTTCGACCATTACTTACAGTAAGAAATATATTTTACATTGCAACAGATACACACAATTGAAACAAAAGTTTCACAAAACTATATTAATCCTTAATATATATGATACATCCTGATATTTTCAATTCTTTTTTGTGTTTTTAGAATGCTGGTCACAACATACCAAATTGATTTCACAACTCACTAATGAGTCGTGTCCTTGAGTTTGAATAACACTGCTCTAAGTATATGTCTTAGTCTTTTTGGGCTGCTGTAACAAAATAGCATACACTGGGTGGCTTATAAACAATAAAAATTTGTTTCTCACAGTTTTGGTGGCTGGGAAGTCCAAGATCAAGGCACTGGCAGATTCAGTGTCTGGTGAGGGGGCCACCTTCTATAGACAGTCCTCTTTTCACTGTACCCATACATGGCAGAAGGGTAAAGGGGTCGTTCTTATAAGAGCACTAACCCCATTCATGAGTGCTCTGCCCTCATGACCTCCCAAAGACCCCATCTCCTAATACCATCACCTTAGGGATTAGGATTTCAACATATGAATTGGGAGGAGGAAATAAACATTCAGTCTATTGTAGTGTAATAGGCAGGATACTAGTTCAGCAGATTTGTCCCCCCCAAAATTTAAGCTACAAAAAGAGAAGCATCCAGAAGATTAAGCAAAATGAAAGAAATTAACCCAACGTCATTGAAAAAATTTTGCAACTCCAAAGAGAAGTAACAAAGCAATAAAAGCCTGGAGGAAATATCTACAACAGGGGAAATTAAGACACCCCCAAACCACAGACAGAGTAGATGGATCATGTCTAGTTTGAAAGAGATAAATGTCATATTGAAGCTCTCAAACGCTATGATCACAAGGCTGTGGCACTCTGGTAAATGCTGAATGAGCTAAAAATAATAGTGAAAACTACGCAGTATTTAACAAGACTTACAGAATCCATGATGCCAGTAAAGCGAAAACATAGTGGAGATAAAACAGGATATTGAATACCACCACTGACACCACCACCCCACCCATGGAGCAGGAGACCTGAGACCCTGCTGGACATGTCCTGGTTAGGAGTGGGGTTTTGGCTTCTGAGCCACAATCCTATGGTTATGAGCAAAGGCTTTGAAGGGAGCTGGCCCTACCACATACCAGCCATGTGACTTTCATAAACATCTCTACACTCTTTTCACTCTTTTCCTTGTGTGAAAAATGTGGATAATAACAGTCACTGCATTATGACTACACTGTGGCTGTCACAATTAAATAAGATAATGTATTAAAAGGTTTAGCAAAGTTTCTGGCCCATAGTATTATTATGTTCTGTTGTTTCTGAATCAGTCAAAAAACAGACACTGAAGGGTCTGGTAACCACGTACAAATGTGGTGGGAAGAGAAGGGAGAGCTGAGCTAGGAAATCAAGAGGGTCCAGGACACATGGAGTCAGTGCCTAATGTTTGGCAGCTTCCATGAGAATCACAGTTTGAGGGAGCACTTCCCACAAGAATAGGGGTTGCTGTTATGGAAAAAAACAACAACAAATGTCCACAGCGCCTAAGAAGCAGTGAACACAATAAATGAATCCATGTTCCTCTGGGTCTAAAGTTTGTGTCCTCAATTACTGTATTATCCTATCTTAAGATTTTTTTTTCTATCTTAAGATTTTAATTGGGACATTGAACACACAATAAAGTGTGTAAAGAGAACTAAAAAATAGATTTGTGAAATCATTCCATAGTTAAATACTATATGTGATTATGTTTCAAAGAGTTTTCAGTCTAACAAAACTTGCCCTCTATTAGATCCTTTCTAAAAACAACAAGAAGCTCACATCCTGTTCTTTTACCTGCTCTGTTATTTCTCCTTCAAAAGAGAACTGCATCTTATTCACCTTAGAATCCACAGGCACATAGGAGAGGCTCAATAAACATTTATTTCATAAACCCAAGATGTCTTCTAGAAAATCATATTTCAGGCTTTAATACCTCAAAATGTAGTTAGCACAGAAAGATATAAATGAATAAATATAGTGCAGTCATATAGTGAAATACTACTCAGCAATAAAAAAGAACTACTGATGCATTATCAAAAACTCAAAGGGATATATACTATATTATTCCATTTTGGAAAAGACAAAACTATAGGAACAGAAAACAAATCAGTGGTAGACAAGGGATGGGGGAAGGTGATTGATTACAAAGACGCATGAGGAAAGTTTGAGATGATGGAAGTGGTCTGTATCTTGATTGTGGAGGTGGTTACATGGAGGTGGTTACATGACTGTTTATCATTGTCAAAATTCATAGAACTGTGTATGTAAAAGGGGGGGATTTTACTATATATAAATTATTCCTCAGTAAACCTGACTGAAGAATAAAGGAAGACCTAAAGATCATAATATATGATACTCTTTGATAATTTACTTAAAATACATTTATTAATTTTGAGGTAACTATCAGAGTATTTCACAGAAATCTTGAAAGCAATTGTCCTGCAATTAAAGTCCAAAACATCATTTAACTATAGCATATCAAAGATACAAATAATCCTAACTATTCATTTGCTATTGTTTTTGTGAAGAATATGTTGTATAAGCCTGAAAAGGGGGTGAGAAATGAGATATGAGCCTAAATTTGGAAGAATCAAATGGAGCTGAAAAGTGGAAAGGGGTGCTTTCCTGTATGAAAAGTGTTAGTTTAGCTATCTTTAAATATTCAAGATCTGAATATACAATGAAGAAAAGACAGTCTCTTCAATAAGTGGTGCTGGGAAAACTGGACAGCTACTTGTAAAAAAGTGAAATTAGAACATTCTCTAACACCATATACAAAAATAAACTCAAAGTGAATTAAAGACCTAAATGTAAGACCAGATACTATAAAACTCCTAGAGGAAAACATAGGTGGAACACTTTTCAATATAATCACAGCAATTTTTTTTTTTGATCCATCTCCTAAAGCAAAGGAAACAAAAGCAAAAATAAAAATGGGACCTAATTAAACTTAAAAGCTTTTGCACAGCAAAGGAAACCATCAATAAAACAAAAAGGCAACCTACTGAATGGGGGAAGATATTTGCAAATGATATGACTGATAGGGGGCTAATATCCAACATATATAAACAGTTCATACAACTCAACATCAAAAAAACCAAACAACCCTATTTAAAAATGGGCAGAAGGATTGAATAGACATATTTCCAAAGAGGAAACACAGATGGCCAACAGGCACATGAAAATATGCTCAGCATCACTAATCATCAGGGAAATGAAAATTAAAACCACAATGAAATATCACCTCACACCTGTCAGAATGGCTATCATCAAAAAGAACACAAATAACAAATGTTGGTGAGAATGTGGAGGAAAGGGAACACTGTTGGTGGGAATGTAAATCTGGGGCAGCCACTGTAGAAAACAGTATGGAGACGTCCCAAAAAACTAAAAATAGAACTAACATATGACCCAGCAATTCCACTCCTGGGTATATATCTGAAAAAAACCCAGAAATACTAATTTGAAAAGATACATGCACCCCAAGGTTCATAGCAGTGTTATTTACAATTGCCAAGGTATGGATGCAACCTAAGTGTACATCAACAGGTGAATGGATAAAGAAGATGTGAGATACACACACACACACACACACACACACACACAATGGAATACTACCCAGCCATAAAGAAGAATGAAATTTTGCCATTTGCAGCAACATGGATGGACGTGGAGGGCATTATACTAAGTGAAATAAGTCAGACAGAGAAAGACAAATACTATATATCACTTATATGTGGAATCTAAAAAATACGACAAACTAATGAATAAAACAAAAAAGAAGCAGACTCACAGATATAGAGAACAAATTAGATGTTTACCAGTGGGGAAAGGGAAGGGGGGAGGGGCAATAAAGGGGTAGGGGACTCAAAAAATGGGTTATTATGGGATTATATAAAATCATGTGTGAAACTTTTGAAAATTGTAAAGTACTATAGAACTTGAATCTTTCATTCAATAAAAAAAGAGTTTTAAAAAAGATCTGAATAATAAAAATACAAGCTTACATTTTCAAGGTATATAAAAACTATCCAGCAATTAGATAGCTACTTATCTTCATGGATCATTTCCTTGGTTGGTCATCTCTGTCACAGTTCATATCACTGAAGGTTGTTATATGCTGGCTTTCCTGTCTTCCCATTCATTAATTCAATTTTTCGTTCACTTAATAATTGTTTATTAAGCATCTCTATATGCCAGACACTGGGGATGCAGGGGTGAGTAAAACACATGAGAGCCATTCCTTTTGCCTTACATTCTGGTGAGAAGAGAAACCAAAAATGTGGACAAATAAATACTTTCAGGTAATGGTAAGTCTTATGAAGAAATAACACAGGGTGATGGGGTATACAATAATTTTGGGGGTAGGCAGTGGGTGGGCAGAGTACTTTGGATAGAGTAGAGAGGAGACAACATTTGCACGGATAACTCTGGGAAGTGAATGGTGAGGAGTCAGCCACGGGAAGAGCTCTGTGGGAAGAGTGTTCTAGGCATAGGGAACAATAAGAGCTAAAGCTTGAGACAGAAATGCATTTGGCATTAATGAGGACTATAAATCAAGCCCATGTGGTCAGAATGCAGTGAACAAGGTAGGAGTGTAACAGATGAGTCCAGAAAGCTCTGCAGGTCTCAGAGGTCTTGGAGAGGAACTTCCAAGGCTAGTAAGACTTGCTGATGGATTGGACATGGGGTGGTGAGAAGAAGCACTGGGTAGGTGAGGATGCTTCATCCAAGATGGAAAAGACTGTGATAGGAAAAAACTCTGAAGGGAGACCAATAATTCTGTTTTGGGCTTGTTATAGTTCAGATACACTAAGAGACATAAATGGAGATGTAAGAAGGCAGCTGGATATTCAGGAGTGGAGATCTAGGGAGAGAACAGAGTTAGACACATAATTCTGTAATTCATCAGCATATAAATTGTGTTTAAAGCAACGAGACTAGATATAATGACTTATGGAGAGAGTTTAAATGCAGAAGAAAAGAGGCTCTAGAATTGAGACCCAGGGCACTTTAATATTTAGAGATGGAATAAAGGAAGAAGTGACCCAGAAGCAACTCCAGTGATACAGGAGGAAAACTGAGAGCATGTGGTTGAAGCTAACGGTAGAATGTGTTTCAAATAGGAGGAAATGGTCATCTCTGCCAAATCCCACAGAGAGGTCAAATTAGAGAGGATTGAGAACTAATACTGAATTTGGTAAGGCGAAGTCACTGGTGACAGATTTGACAACAGTCATTTCCACAAATAATTGGAGTGGGATGAACAGAGAAAGAGAATTGAGGAAGTGGAGAGAGCAAGTACAATATAAGCAATTGTTGATAAGGTTCACTGTGAAACGAAGGGCATAAGTTGGCAAGAATGTGGACTCTAGGGAGAGTTTAGGCATGACGCAGAACAGAGGTCAGATAATGGCAGGAGTGAATCTTCAACTAGGCAGGCATGCAATCCAGTGCCCTAGAGAGGACAGGGTATGCTTCTTCATCGTGAAAGGAGGGAGTACAAGTATTTGGTGGTGAGAAGATGTAGTAATTATTGCCTGATGGCTTCTGTTCCTTCAATGAAGTGTAAAGTGAGATCACCAGTTGAAAGTGAGGGAAGATGAAGTGCTGGAGGTTTAAGGAGAGAGGAGATGTAAAATAAACAACTTGAAGAGTCAGAGGCAATGTCATATTCATATTTGTATCCTAGCACAGTGCCTGGTACATTGTTGGCATATTGAAAAATGACTGAAGTTTAGAATCAGAAAAGAAAGGAAGAACTCTTACATGCATTAAAAACTTACATCTCAAAAATAAAAGTGATGAATTTGTAGTGTACTTTTGTTGACAAAGAGTCTGCTTGGATTTATTCTATAAATTCTAGAATATTAGAGGAAGAAAGCATCCTTGCAAAAGGTGATTTAGGACAAGATTACTACTTTACACTTTATTTATTAGGCTATCTTTCTCACTATGCTAATCTTTTCAAGCATGAGGGGATTCTGTCTTGTCATCTTTGTATTCTCAAGACATATATAAAACAGTGCCTGCCATGAAGTAAGTGCACAGTAATGCTTTTTTAAAATAAATAAATGACTAGTAACATAAGGAGCTTCTAATCCCAAGAGGATTTATAAACTGGAATGGAAGACTAGCCAAAAGAATTTTAATACTTCAGGGATGAACAATTGTAGTGGATTATAAAGACAAACATGCTTTAGGGACATTTTGAGGGAGTCACAATATGAAACTTTTCTACCTTCCCACAAAACTTTCTTTGTGACATTATTTCAAGCATGAAAACTGATCTAAATGGATTTTGGGTCTCACCAATGTGGCAGCTCTTATATTTGCTTGAGTTTACAGACTCTTTGATCTTTCCTCCATAATGGTCATGGATTTTCTTATTTAGCTAACTCTGTGCGTTATTGTGAACCACATTCCCAGATGCTTCAGAGCCACCCATCTTGCTTACTCTTCTCCTCTAGAAAGACTCAGAGAGATATCTTTTCTGTCTGGATGATGAGGTACCACATTCACCCTCGCCTGCTGTGGAAGACCAGCCCCAAAGGAGGTTTATACCAAGCAGGCAGATTCTGGTTCCACCTCATTCCTACGTTAAGGCTGTTCTTACTCCTAGAGTTTTGTATACCATGACCTTCCCATTTCTTGTAACATTGCTTTCAGGAGTAAAATATTTGAAAAATTAAAAAATAATCAGGAAAATATACTTGGGAATATATGATGGAAGGAGAGGGAAGATAGAAAAACAGAAACAGAGAAAGGTGGAAAAAGAAATCTGACCACTTTAAAGTCAATTAACATAATTATAGCCATTCAGTTGAGCAATACAAGAATATGATAAACTTCACAGCTGAGGGGGAAAAACATGGCAGAGGAGCATGCAAAGAAAAGCTGAGAAAGAAACCTAACTCTGAACTGGTCATTCTGCCCTGTAGTGAAGGGCATAGAAGCAATTTTTATGCTGGGGAGAAGTATGTGTGGCCATAACTATCTCTGCCTTCATGCGTTTATACCAGTACAAATCACAAACGACAGAGAATATAAACATACTAACTGAGGCTTTTACCAAGAAGACTTGACTTCTGATTTAGAAACAGTTCAGAACAGGGAAAGAGGGGACCCGTTACTCAGTCATTGTGTAAGTGGCTGGCGCCCTCTAGTGGCTTCTTAATTCCCTGCATGCGGGTCCTAAAATGCACTTTTGAGGAAAAGACCTTTTAGGAAAAAAATAACTAAACATTTTAGGAAAAAACAAAAACACCCCGTTTCAATGTCCTGACATACAAGTTTTTCAGGGTGTTCTGTCAACAAAGGTAAAATTGGGGAAGATACAATATTTGTCTGTAAAACAATTAAATTATTGAAAATAATCTCTGGTGACCGAAATGGGAAGGAAATCAAAAAGAGGGGATATATGTATACATATAACTGATTCACTTTGCTGTACAGCAGAAACTGTTGCTTTACAGTGTTGTAAAGCAACTATACTCCAATAAAAATTAATACAAAATAAAGAAATAAATTATTGAAAATAAGCTAAGTCTTTGACAAAATGAAATGCCCGTGAACAAAACGATAGCAATTAGTCCTTTCCAGGGAAGGTTTCTACACATCTATAAATGAAGCCAAGAGAATGGATGAGGCATTCAGATAAGCACATCAGAAAGAAAAGAAAAGGTTCAAGGAAGTCAACAACATCTAAACCTGTTAGGGAGCCCAAGATAAGAATTATCAAAGAAATAGGAGGACCTTAGACACTGGTATTTGAAAAGATCAGAGAGGAGAGACCATCAAGCCATGGTAGTGGACAGTGTCAAATGGGGCAGAAAAGTAAAGCAGACTCTGATTAAAAACCAGCCAATATGGGGGGTGTGACCGAAATGTCACAGTAGGATGACCCTGAACTCACCTCCTCCCATGGGCACACCAACATTACAACTACTTACAGAGTAACTATCTATGAGAACGACATGAAGACTACCAGAAGAGATTAACACAACTAAAGATATTAATAAGGAACAACAAGATGGGTAGGAGGGGCACAGACATAGAATAGTCAGGACCCACACTCCCAGGTCAGTAATTCACAAACTGGAGGAATTTCACAATCATAGAGGTTCTCCCCAAGGAGCGAGAAGTCCCAACCCCACTTCAGGCTCCCCAACATGGGGGTCAAGTACTAGGAAGATGAGCCCTCAGAATGCCTGGCTTTGAAAACCGGGCGAGGGAAACAAGAGCAAAAACAAACAAATGGAACTAAATAAAACTAAAAATCTTTTGCACAGAAAAGGAAACTATCAACAAAGCAAAAAGATATTTGCAAATGATGTATCTGATAAGGGACTATTGAAAATATATATTGAAAAAATATATATTGAAAACATACAAAGAACTCATACAACTCAACATCAAAAAAAACAAACAACCTGATTTAAAAGTAGGCAGAGGACCTGAATAGACATTTTTCCAAAGAAGGTGGCCAACAGACACATGAAAAGATGCCAACATCACTAATCGTCAGAGAAATGCAAATCAAAACACAGTGAGAGGGCTTCCCTGGTGGCGCAGTGGTTAAGAATCCGCCTGCTAATGCAGGGAACACGGGTTCAAGCCCCGGTCCGGGAAGATCCCACATACCGCGGAGCAACTAAGCCCGCGAGCCTAGAGCCCGTGCTCCGCAGCAAGAGAAGCCACCGCAATGAGAAGCCCGCGCACCGCAACGAAGGGCAGCCCCCTCCTGCAGCAACTAGAGAAAGCCTGCGCACAGCAACGAAGACACAGCACAGCCAAATATTAAATAAATTTATATATATAAAAAAAAACACAGTGAGATATCACCTCACACCTGTCAGAATGGCTATCATCAAAAAGACAATAAATAACAAGGGTTAGCTATGATGTGGGAAAAGGGAACCCTGGGTACTGTTAGTGGGATTGTAAATTAGTGCAATCAATATGGAAAACCGTATGGAGGTTTCTCAAAAAGTAAAAAATAGAGTTGCTGTATGACCCAGGAATTTCACTTCTGGATTTTTACCCAAAGAAAACAAAAACACTTATTAGAAAAACATATGCACCCCAATATTCACTGCAGCACTTTTTACAATAGCCAAAATATGAAAACAACCTACGTGTCCACTGATAGATGAATGCATAAAGAATATGTGGTATATATAATATTATATACATATATCTCCTGTATACAATGAAATATAACTCAGCCAAACCAAAAAAAGAATGAAATTTTGCCATTTTCGATAACAGGGATGGATATAGAGGGTACTATGCTAAATAAAATAAGGCAGAGGAAGACAAATACCCTATGTCCTCACATATATATGTGAGAATCTAAAAAACAAAGCAGACAAACAAACAAAACAAAGTGAAAACAGACTTATAGATACAGAGAATTATGGGTGGTAGGCCAGGGGTGGGCAGGTGGGGGAAAACTGGTGAATTACAAACCTCCAGTTATAAAATAAATAAGCCACAGGAATGTAATATACAGCATAAGGAATATGGTCAATAACATTGCAATAACTTTGGTGACAGATGGTTACTAGATTTATTGTGGTGATCATTCCATATGTATGCAAGTGTCAAATCACTATGTAGTATACGAAACTAACATAATATTGTACATCAACTATATTTCAGTAACTTTTAAAAATCTCTATGCTCAAAAAAGATTAGAAGGATAAAAAACAACATATTAAAAGTGATCTTTTGGTGATAAAAAAACCCAGCCATTGTGCAATGGATTCAAAGGTTAAAACAAGTACCATTCAAAAACAGGCAAACAATATTGATCAGGGTAATAAAATTATAGTTAAAATGAAACCTAAAAGTGTGTCCAATTTTTCCACTGTACTAGAATTTAGATATATTAAATACTGTTTGCGTGGGCTTGTTATACACACACACACACACACACACACGCACACTTTTCTAGTAACAAAATTTGATCTGTATTCTCATTAAACAGCTTTTATTTCAACATGAGGAAATGGCTTATTGAGCTCTCTATTCAAGGGGAAATGAGTTGAACTAAAAGCTTTCTGTCTTCCTAACTACTTTAGACAGTGTCTGTTGTAAAACGCTGAGGCTATTAACTTCTCAAATGAATCACAATATATGAAGATATCCAAATTTAATGAGGTAAATGGAAGTATGCCCAGACTACAAAATTATTATTGAGAAATGCATTTAAAGCACTAAATATTTCCCTAATTTGGTTATTAGGCTAGAATGATTCTGCTGTTGTACCACTTCTATCTAGTCCATTTAAAGAAGAGAGAATTAGCATGTTATACAGGAAGCTCCTGAAATGCTTCCACTGCAATAATACTGTTGGTATCTAGAGATTTGGCTCAGGTTTTAGATCTGTTAGGTAAGTTTTGTTTTGTAGGTTTTCATCGCCTTCCTCCCAAATTTACTGACGCCTTAAGACAGAAGAATTATTTTACTCACTGAAAAGAGGTTTTTTTAACTGTTCAACTATGACTTAACTGTCATTACTGACAAGTGAATAAACCCAGTCAATATGCTGGGTTTCTTTTAAAAAATGAAAGTGAACAGAATAATTTTGAAGAGTTGGCTAAACTCAGATGATACAATTGAAACAGTATTTTAAGACAAATTCTACACAAAACCTCATTCTATACAAACACTTTATATTAATAGCACACAACTAGATTATATATTCCTTGAAGTTGGTTGACTGTACATTTAAAATCTTCAGGTCTCAGCACAGTGCCATGAGAATACAATGCTCAATTATTGAAATATTTCTTGACATGGATGACAACTGTGATAGGCAGGATTCTAAAGATACCCCCTTCCATAAGATTCCTGCCCCTTGGTTATTCAGTCAAACAATACTTTAAGTACTGCAGAAATGGGACTTTGCAGATGCAATTAAGGTTATTAGTTGACCTTATGAAAGGGCAATTACCTAAGTGGATCTAACCTAATCATACAAACCCTTAAAGGCAGAGAATATTCTCCAGATGCTGCAGAAAAAAAGGTAGGCAGAAGAGGAAGTCACTTTGAAGCACCACCAGGATTTGACTCCCAGTTGCTGGCTTGAAGATGGAGGGAGACACAGGTCAAGAAAACAGAGATTCAGTCCTAGACCCACAAGGAACTAAATTCTGACAACCTGAAGAAGCCTGGGAAGTAAATTCTTCCCCAAAGCCTCCAGAAAGGATCATAGCCCTACCAACACCAGGATTTTGGCCTCATAAGATCCTGAGCAGAGAACCTTACCACTGCTTGTCAGACTTCTGACGTGTAGAAATGTGAGATAATAAATGGGTATGGTTTTAAACCTCTAAATTTGTGATAGTTTGTGGCAATAGAAAAGTAATGCAAAAATCAAATAAACATGAAATTTTTTGCTATGTAAAAAATTTTTACTAGGTAGGATCTTAAAATTGGGTCCTACATATAATCAGATTCACAATGGTGCCCCTCATAGTCAAACAATTCTCTTTGGGGAAAGAATCTAGAATTTAAATCTACAAGTCTGGTGCAAACCCGAGCATTGCTTCAATTCACGCAGTTCCTTTCATTGTCTTTTCAAATAGGATGCTATATTATTTGGACAGAGGATTTGGTTTTGGAATTTCTCATTTCAATTTGTAATGCTATTTCCTCCAGGAAATCCTTGATCTCTCTTTCTTCTCTGAATTACCTAGTTGTATCATGTTGATGTATCCCTAACTTAAGCCTCCTTAAATTCTGTTTACATGCCTTATATTCCTTTAATTTGAAGACTTTTGAGAAACATAACTTTTTTTTTTTAGTAGGCTGGGATACATAGTGTAATGCAAAATTATATGGAAACTTTCATGTGCAGTTTAAGGGATAAGAAAGTGAATAATTTGTCTACCCACCATCCAGGTCATTCTACATCCCAGAAGTTCTCTGTATGCTCCTCCCTAGTTGAATTCCCTCACTACTTCCAGAGATAACAACTATCCTGATTTTTGTGTTAAGCATTCTCTTGTTTTTCTTTATAGTTATTGCCTATGTTTACCTAAACAACATATTGTTTAGCTTTCCTTGTTTTGAACATAAAGTTTGTGAATTTCTACCAAAAAAAAAAATCCTGCTGTGATTTTGATTGGGATTGTCATCCCTTCTAATCTGGAAGCTCTTATTTTATTTTTCCCCCATATTACACTGGCTGAAACCTCCATTAAAAGTTAGAAAGAAATGGTGAGAGTGGATATCCTTACCTTGTTTCTAATCTTAGGAGGATATCATTCAGTCTTTCATCATCAAGTATGGTATCAGTTATAGGTTTTTCATAGATGTCCTTTATCAGATTAAGGAAGTTAATCTTCTATTCCTAGATTGCTGGGAGTTTGTTTTTTATTGTGATAAGATATATATAACAAAACATTTTTCCCATTTTAGCCATTTTGAAGTGTACAGCTCAGTAGCATTAGGTACATTCACATTGTCGTGCAGCCATAGCCACTATCCGTCTCCAGAATTTTTCATCATCCCAAAATAAAACTCTGTAGCTATTAAACAATAAATCTCCATTCCCTTCTTCCAGCTCATGGTAACCATCATTTCTATGAATTTGCCTATTCTAAGTAACTCATATAAGTGAAATCATACAATATTTGTCCTTTCATATCTGGCTTATTTCACTTAGCATAAAGATTTCTAGGTTCATCCAAGTTGTAGCACAAATCAGAATTTCCTTCTTTATTAAGGCTGAATAATATTCCATTATTGTATGCATATACCACATTTTGTTTATCCATTCATCCATCAGTGGACACATGGGTTGCTCCCATCTTTTTTGCTATTGTGAATAATGCTGCTAGGAACATTGGTGTACAAATATCTGTTCAAATCCCTGCTTTCAGTTCTTTTCAACATATACTCACAAGTGGAATTGCTGGGTAATATAATAATTCTAGTTTTAGTTTTTCGAGGAACTGCCATACTGTTTTCCATAATGGCTAAATCTTTTACATTCTCTTCAGTAATGCACAAGGGTTCTAAATTCTTCACATCCTCACTAAAACTTATTTTCTGTTGTTTGTTTTAAGTAATAACTATCCTAATGGATGTGAATTGGTATCTCATTGTGGCTTTGATTTGCATTTCTCTAATGATTAGTTAGCATCTTTTCATGTGCTTATTGGCCATCTGTATATCTTCTTTGGAGAAATAGCTATTCAAGTCCTCTGTCCATTTTTAAATTGTGTTGTTACTACTGTTGTTGCGTTTTTTTGTTTTTTTTTTTTTTTTTGTGGTACGCGGGCCTCTCACTGTTGTGGCCTCTCCCGTTGTGGAGCACAGGCTACGGACGGGCAGGCTCAGCGGCCATGGCTCACGGGCCCAGCCGCTCCACAGCATATGGGATCTTCCCGGAACGGGGCACGAACCCGTGTCCCCTGCATCGGCAGGAGGACTCTCAACCACTGCGCCACCAGGGAAGCCCTGTTGTTGAGTTTTAAGAGTTCTTTCTATATTCTGGATATTAATCTCTTGTCAAATACATGATTTGAAAATATTTTCTCCTAGAGTTTTTTTCTAATCAAGAATGGATGTTGGGGACTTCCCTGGTGGTGCAGTGGTTAAGAATCTGCCTGCCAATGCAGGCGACAAGGGCTCGAGCCCTGGTCCGGGAAGATCCCACATGCTACGGAGAAGCGAAGCCCGTGCACCACAACTACTGAGCCTGCGCTCTAGAGCCCACAAGCCACAACTACTGAAGCCTGCATGCCTAGAGCCCGTGCTCCACAACGAGAAGCCACCGCAATGAGAAGCCCCACCACCACAACAAAGATTAGCCCCCACTCGCCGCAACTAGAGAAAGTCCGCGCACAGCAACAAAGACCCAATGCAGCCCAAAAACAACAAAAAAGAATGGACGTTGGATTTTGTCAAAAGCTTTTTCAGCATCTATTGATGATGTTTTCAAAATTTTTACTTTGTTAATATGATGAATTTCTCTGACTGCTTTTTAAAAAACACTTTATTGAGACATAATTCATAGCCCATAAAATTCACCCATTTAAAGTACATAATTAAATGGTTTATAGCATCCACAGAATTATACGATCACCACAATCGCTTTTAGAACATTTCATTACTCCAAAAAGAAACCCTGTATCTATTAGTAGTCACTCCCATTTCCATCTGTATTATTCAGCTGTCATATTAATTAAGGCTGCCAGAACAAAATACCACAGACTTGGTGGCTTAAACAATAGAAATTTATTTCTATTCTGGAGAACAGAATTTATTTAATTCTGGAGGCTGGAAGTCCAGATGGCTGTCTTTGTGCAGTATCCTCAGATGGCCTTTTTTCTGTTTGTGTGTACTCCTGGTATCTCTTCCTCTTCTTTTTTTAAAATAAATTTATTTATTTATTTTTGGCTGCATTGGGTCTTCGTTGCTGCATGCGGGCTTTCTCTCGTTGTGGCGAATGGGGGCTACTCTTTGTTGTGATGCGTGGGCTTCTCATTGCAGCGGCTTCTCTTGTGGAGCACAGGCTCTAGGAGTGTGGGTTTCAGTAGTTGTGGCATGCAGGCTCAGTAGTTGTGGCTTGCAGGCTCTAGAGTGCAAGCTCAGTGGTTGTGGCACACGGGCTTAGCTGCTCCGCGGCATGTGGGATCTTCCCAGACCAGGGATCGAACCAGGGTCCCCTACATTGGCAGGCAGATTCTTAACCACTGTGCCACCAGGGAAGTCCCCCCTGTCCCTTTTCTATTCAATTCCCCACCCTTGAGAGACAAGCACTGTTTTGATTTCTATTATATATCAGTTTTGTTTGTTCTTAAAATTCATATAAATGGAGTCATATAGTATTTTTATGTATAGCTTTTTTCATTCAGTATATTTTTGATATGTATCCACTTATTCCGTATAACAGTTTATTCTTTTTTATAGTACTTAACTGTATGAATGTATCAAGTTGCCTATTCATTCTTATACTCACGGACATTTGAGTTTTTCTAGTTTTTGGCTATAAATGAGAAATGGTACTATGAACATTAATGTACAAGTCTTTTGGTGGACGTATATTTTCATTTCTTTTGGCTAAATACCTAGGAGTGGTATTGCTGGATCATATAATAGCTGTATGTAGAAATTAAAAGGAACTGCCAAAGAATTTTCCAAAGTGATTCTAGATGTTCCACATCATTTGGTGTTACCAGTTATTTTAATATTAGCTATTCTTTTTTTTTTTTTGGTTATTTGTTAATATTAGCTATTCTCATGGGTAGCCTATTGTGGTTTTATTTTTATTTTCTTAATGACTAAATATGTTGAACACTTTTAAATGTGCACATGACCACTCACATATATTATTCTGTGAAGTATCTGTTTAAGTCTTTTACCTTTTTTTTTGTTTTTTGGCCATGCTGTGCAGCATGCAGGATCTTAGTTCCCCAACCAGGGATTGAACCCAGGCCCCCTTCATTGGGAGCATGGAGTCTTAACCACTGGACAGCCAGGGAAGTCCCCTTACCAATTTTTAAATTGGGATTACAAATTTTTTTTTAATTTATAGTGAGTTGTTTTACAAATTTTGAATGCAAGTTTTCTGTCTCATATATTTATAGCTCTCTCTCTGTAGCATGCATTTTCATTTTCTTAATGCTGAGAGATTTAAGAGAAGTTTTTCATTTTGATCAAGTCACTTATTTACTTTTATAACTAGTGCTTTTTGGGTCCTAAGAAATCTCTACATACTCCAAAGTCATGAAGTTATTCTCCTATGTTTTTTCCAGAATCTTTAAAGTTTTAGCTTTTACATTTAGGTTTATAATCCACCCTGACTTATTTTTAAAATATAATATGAGGTAGAAATTAGACTATTTTTTTCCCCCTTAAGTTTCTCCAACAGTTCCATCATTATTTGTTGAGGGCTTTCCTTTCAACATTGAATTACTTTGGTGCCTTGCTGAAAATCAGTTAAATATATACCTTTACATATTATATATATATATAAATATATATTAAATCATATAAATATATAAATACATAATTTGCTATGTTCCACTGATATATTTATGAACTCTTTTTAGTTCTATTGAATTTTAACTTTATAATAATTCTTGAAATCAGGTAGTATAGTGTAAGTCCTCCAACTTTGTTCTTTTTCAAGATTATTTGTCTACTCTAGGTCCTTGACATTTCCACTTAACTGTTAGAATCAGCTTGTTGAAGTCTTTAAAAAAATCTATTGGAATTTTGTTTGGGTCTGTATTGAATCTATACATCAATTTGAGACAGAACTGACATCTTAGCAATATTGAACATCATGAATGTGGTATATATTCTCTATCTCTTTATTTTTTTATTTTATTTTTCTTTTTGCGGTACGCGGACCTCTCACTGCTGTGGCCTCTCCCACTGTGGAGCACAGGCTCCGGATGCGCAGGCCCAGCGGCCATGGCTCACGGGCCCAGCTGCCCCGCGGCACGTGGGATCCACCCAGACCGGGGCACGAACCCGCATCAGCAGGCAGACTCCCAACCACTGTGCCACCAGGGAAGCCCTCTCTATCTCTTTAAATCTTTGTCTTGGCAGTGTTTTGAACTTTTTAATATACAGGTCTTCATGTCTTACATTAAATTTTTTCCTAGGTACTTTATGTTGCTTATTGTTGACATGAAAAAGGTTTTAGTGATTTGAATAGAAGATAAAAACAGTCACAACAGTCCCTTAAGCCAAAGCATAATCAAGGCCCTAATTCTCTTCAATTCGGTGGAGGCTGAGAGGTGAGGAAGCTGCAGAAGAAAAGTATGAAGCTAGCAGAGGCTGGTTCATGAGGTTTAAGGAAAGACACCATCTCCCAACATCAAAGTACAAGGTGAATCAGCAAGCGCTGATGTAGAAGCTCCAAGTTATCCAGAAGATCTAGCTAAGATAATTAATGAAGGTGGCTACACTAAACAGTAGACTTTCAGCGTAGACTAAACAGCCTTCTATTGGAAGAAGATGCCATCAGGACTTTCATAGCTAGAGAGGAGAAGTCAATACCTGGTTTCAAAGCTTCAAAGACAGGCTGACTTTCTTGTCAGGGGCTAACATAGCTGGTGACTTGAAGTTGAAGCCAATGCTCATTTACCATTCTGAAAATCCTATGGCACTTAAGAATTATGCTAAATCTACTCTGCCTGCACTCTGTAAATGCAACAATAAATCCTGGATGACAGTAAATCTGTCTACAACATGGTTTACTGAATATTTGGATCCTACTGTTGATACCTACTGCTCAGAAGAAAAGATTCCTTTCAAAATATATTACTGCTCATTTACAACACACCTGGTCACCAAGAGCTTGGATGGAGATGTACAATGAGATTAATGTTGTCTTCATGCCTGCTTAACACAGCATCCCTTCTGCAGCCCATGGACCAAGGAGCAATTTCCACTTTCAAGTGTTATTATTTGAGAAATAAATTGTAAGGCTATAGCTGCAATAGTGAGTGATTCCTCTAATTGATCTGTGCAAAGTAAACTGAAAACCTGCTGGAAAGGATTCACCATGCTAAATACCATTAAGAACATCTGTGATTCATGGGAGGTCAAACTATTAACACTCATAGGAATTTGGAAGAAGTTAATCCCAAACCTCCTGGATGACTTGGAGGGGTTTAAGACTTTAGTGGAGGAAGCAGCAAGAGAACTAGAATCAGAAGTGGAGCCTGAAGTTTTGACTGAATTGTCACAATCTCATGATAAAACTTGAATGAACAAGGGGTTACTTCTTATGGATGAGCAAAGAGAGTAGTTCCTTGGGATGGAATCTACTCCTCGTGAAGATGCTGTAAAGACTGTTGAAGTGACAACAAAGGATTTAGAATATTATGTCAACTTAGGTGATAAAGCAGGATTTGAGAGGATTGACTCCAATTCTGAAAGAAGTCCTACTGTGGGTAAAATGCTGTCAAACAGCACTGCATGCTACAGGGAATTGTTTGTTAAAGGAAGGGTCCATCTGTGCGGCAATCTTCATTGTTGTCTTATGTTAATAAATTGCCACAGACACCCCAGCCTCAGCCACCACCAAGACAGAGGAAAGACCCTCCACCAGAAAAAAGAATATGAATGCTGAAGGCTCAGATAACGCTTAGTATTTGTTAGCAATAAAGCATTTTAAAATTAAGGCATGTACATAGATTTTTTTTAGACATAATGCTACACAGACTAACATACATAGTTATATAAACATAACTTTGATTATGCTTGATTTGTTTACTGTGTATTCACTTTACTGCAGTGGTCTGGAACTGCACTAGCAATAAAGCATTTTAAAATTAAGGCATGTACAAGACTGTCATGTGGATTAAATGAGTTATCAAATATAAAATGCCTAAAATAGTGCTTGATAAATGGTAAACATTCAACAAAAGCTAGCCATTATTAGTACAATTATGAACCTGTGGCAGAATGAACTCTAAATTCATATTACTTGTTTTAAAAATAAAGTATCACTAGAAAAATAAGCAAATAATATGGTAGTCTGAATGTACTTATTATGCATTTTAACAATGATTTCTACATAAAAAATAAAGAAAAGGAAAGTAGCAAGTTTAAACCAAAACAATAAATAAAGTGAATTAATTTTCACAAAAAGTATAAGTAAGCTTTAGAAGAAAGAACTTTCTTTAAAAACCTTAAAATTTATTCAAAAGCAATAAAATAACAGTTTCTATGAAGTATGAACTGTATATAATAAGTAAACACAGCACAGTACCAAAAATTCCATTTTTCATCACATCAACGTCTTCTTTTAATTACAAATTTTCTCCCTGGAATAATGCAAATTAATAGATTATTATTTGAAATACTGATTTAGCATTAAAAGTCCACTATAATAATGAGGGGCATAATTTAAAGCAAGAGTGGAAAATATTTAGTCAGTTGAAAAACATGAATCAGAATGTCATTAATGGACCACATCGATAGAAAAAGCAAATAAATCTGGTTGGGGAATTAGGAGGGAGTGCAAAATTAAATTGATTTTAAAAACAAAAACAGGTGACAATAAAAATAAGATATTTAGACATTGGTGTCACTTTATGGTTCAACTGAAGGCACAGTAAGATAGATGAAGGGCTACATGAAAAAAGTCAATGAAAAAGAGAGAAGAGAGAAAAAAACAGAACAGGAAAGGAAAAAGACAAGAGAGAAATGTTGCACAAAGAAGTAGCACAACATACAAAAGTGGAAAAGTCTCAGGAGATTCTAATACTATAGGTCAAATATTCTTGTTGTATCTTGGTCTTTGCTTGGGCCAGGAATTTGAAAATATTATCATGTCTCTAGGTACTTACCTGTACTCCTACTTCATCTTGTTTTTTTTTTCCACTTTTAATTGTTACCCAATCACTGATTTTATCAATTCTCATTTTTCATCTTATTGCGCAGTATACAGGACCATATTTTGTAAACTACTTTTCTTTTTGAAAATAAGAGGGATAAATAATACTCCTTTCAACTTCCTAATAAACTGTGAATTAGCTAATTAATTCACAACACTTCTACTGCTCTAATCTAAAACAGGAGTTCTTAACTTGAAGTCTGTGAACTCCTTGAAATTGTGTTCAAAATTGTGTGCATGTGTAACTTTTTGTGGGTTTTGAAACTTTTGTCAGAGTCTGAAAGCAAAATACTACTGTGGTAGAGGCTTTATTGTGAATGGAATTGCCAACATAGTTAACCATTAAGAAAATCAGTATTGGGGCTGATCTTCTTGTTCCAAGAAAGGAAGCTAACACTTACTTAACATTTCTCACATACCAATTTCTATGTTCTTTCTGCTGCACCAGTGGACTTTAAGATTGCACTCTTTGGAGCAGGGCTAATGTACGTCCTAAGCACAGTCCAATAGTGATGCCCCCAGCCCTTCCATTGCTTAAAATAAAGAGCTTTATTTTACACCTTTACACATATTAACTGATGAGTTAAATGCTATCAGGACTTAGCCTGCTGGTTTTTACTCTCTACAGAAGTGAAACTCACACCATGAATTAGAAACAAATGTAAATATCTGACAACACCTTCAAACCAAACTTTAAAAATTAGTCATTCACCATACCAAAGAAAGATTTTTTTAACAGTGTAGATTAAATTGGAATATGGCAGATAAAGACAATAACAAAAAAGTCTACTATAGTCAAGTGTGGCAGTGAAAGGGTTAAGGGCATGATAGCTAGAGCAAAAAACTCTGTGGTGCTCCCCTTCCCTTGGTGCCCTAAGCTTGTACTTATTTTCCTTAAAAGTTAATCCAAGGCTGCTCTGTAGTTTTTGCATGAGCAGCCATGAAAGAGGTGAGCAAGTAATTGGGTAGAGCTCAGAAACAATTCACCCTCAATCAGATAAACTATCTTTGTATCTGACTGACATATTTGTGTTTCTTTATAACATTTCATTTAAACAACACTCCTTGGCTTTTTAAAAGAGCTTAAAAAGTCTGCTTTTAAATCGGAGACCAATCCAATGTCTACTTTAGTGATGGGTGAAACAAGCTGAGAACCAGAACTAGCCTGTACATCAAGGTTCTACACCCCAATTTAAAATACTTCATGTCAAATTTTACAAAGTGGTACACAGTTATTAATGCAATGCACATGTAAATGACCATGAAGGTAGTTAAAGAGTAAAACCATAGCAAGTCAAAGTTTCTTTCAATAGTAGCTGTCCTAGCTCTGAATTTTCTTACTTTCCATTAGAAAAAAACAGTGAAATTAGAAAAGAAAAAAATGGAGGTCCTACAGAAAAAAGCATTGAGAAGACATCTTCAGCCACCTTTTCCTCAACATTAGGTATAATCAGTAAGTAATGACCATTAGAGAACTGAAAAAAACCCACAGATGAGCATTTATCAAGCATCAGTCCTAGCACAGGTTCCAAAGGACACCGAATATAGTTCTCAGCAACCAAAAGAGCCAGTCCTTTCTGCCCAAGACAAAATTAAGCCAACACAGAGGCTCATGAGTTATAAGAGTCCCAAGTGAGCCTCAAGTCATGAAAATTGACAGTGAAACCGAGCAGGACCCTGTGGGGCTCCTGGGCACAGAAGCCTTTCTGTGTTCCCCGTTTATTGTTTGTAGAAAATAGGCTTCAGCCTCCATGACCTTCCCTGAATTCCAAAGGGCAGGTTCAAACCGTTGCTAATCAGGGAAGGGAGGGGACACAGAGACAGACAAAGGAGGAACAGTCCAAAAACAATAGCGCAGCCTTGGGGCAGGGTCCTGGTTCTGCCTCAAGGGATACACATAACAATATCTTTGAGCTCTTCTGCAGAACTAAAACTCCCAACAAATGGAAGATGTTAACTACTTGAAGCATTCTTCATTCCAGAGAGAAAGTCACAGTTTGATAACCTCGAGAACCACAGAAGCTCATCAGGAAACCACCTGAGGACAGATTAAAGGAATACAGGCCCTGCACATACCCTGATCCTTATCAGCAACCTGCCCTTGAACCATTGCTATAAAATTCCTCACCAAACTCCCTGGGTTTTGAGGCTACGAGCCTGCTGTATCCCCCTTTGCCTGGCAAAGCAATAAAGCTCTCCTTTTCTACTTCACCCAAAACTGTCTCTGAAATTCAGTTCGGCACCAGTGCACAGAGGCCAAGTTTTTGGCATTAACAGTGGTTAATGCATTTAAAACTCAGCAGAGTATCACTAGTGTTAAAAAACAAAATACAACCAAGTATATTTGAAGATCTAATTGGCTTTATGCATGAATCAGATAGCATTTCATCTAGTAAACAGAGAGGTGCTCAGAGTGTTAGGGGAAACACTGACTGAAACCGATGCCCTAGCCAGGCACCATAGTAACCACTTGCATGAATTACCTTAAACAGGAGGTCCTGGGAAGGAATGCAGAATTAACAAGCTACCACCAACCGGAGTAATTCAGGGAAGGTCAAAAGGAGAGAGGAGACACCAGTCCATATGTCCTAGCACCCTCCCAGAATTCTCCTCGCTGGAATCCATCTTGGCTGAGTGATGTGTGTGCCACCAGGAAGGACCCTGAGTCAAAATGATTGGCCAGAGACAACCTGGAAACTAATCCCATCACCGTAAAACCCTGAAAGCCAGTGGCAGAGCAGTCCTCCTGGGTTCCCTTATCCTCCTGCTCTCCACCCAGGTGCCCCTTCCCAATAGTCTCTTGCTTTGTCAGCACATGTTTCTCCTCAGACAATTCATTTCTGAGTGTTAGAGAAGAGTCCACTCTCAGGCCCTGGAAGGGGTCCCCCTTCCTGCAACAAAAGGAGCTGTACAATATGGAAGGCTTTAATAGGCAGAATCTGGGCAGGATAAGACAGTTATTAGCAAAAGAAAAGAAAGGATTGTTTCAGTCAAGGTCACCTTTCTTTGGGGGAAGGGTGGCAGGGGTCTTATCAGGTAGATTACCCCGCTAATGCTGATCGGAAAATTCCAATGATTGACTTAAAATTCCACTCCTAGGAGAGGCTGCAATTAGGTCTTGGTTTGCTGTCCTAGGGGCAAGTGACTCCACTTTGTGCTCCACCTTTTTTTTTTTTTAACACTAGCAATAAATAAAACTATATGTGTACAGAATTTAACTTTGGCTAGATTTTCTTAAGAACTGACTAAAGTATTTTGCACTGAGTTTCCATGATAATAGAATAGGTAAATTGATTTGCAATATTCAAATCCATCTATCTTTCCCAATGAGCTTTAGAGTGAGAAATATTCTATCAGCTGTGTAGTAATTTTAAGTCCCACAACCTTAATCTCTAATTGACTAAGTAGTTGCAAGACCAAACTATATAATTAGACAGTACTGAAGAAAAGATAAGTACAACTATGTAAATAGTATTATCAATAGTGGTTAAGAACAGAGACTCAGCTTCCTCATCTATATAGTGAGAATAATAATAGTAGCCACTAAAATAGAAGATTTGGTATTATTAGGATAATAATAGTACCTATCACAAGGTTGTTAATAAAGATTAAATGAGTTAATCTATGTAAAGCATTTAGAATAGTAAATCTATCACAAATTTATCCTGTATAAATTCTATTTTACCAAAAATAAGACTCTTGTATATCCATGACTGTAAGGGCCATTGGAATATAGCAGAGGTTCTTAAAGGGAGCAGTACTCTCCCCTAGGGAACATTCTGGAAATCTGTAAAAGTACTTGTTGGTTGTCACTATGATGGGGAAAAAGGGACATCCTGTTGCTGGCACAGAATAGACAGGGACAAAAGACACCAGATGTCTTATGGTTTGCATGGCAGTTCTACACAACAAAACTATCTCCTTGGCAATCCTACTAGACTTCCCTAGTCCATTTATATTTTCCCACTCTACAAGATAACTGTTTCATATACCTCCCCTCTTCTTAAACCTCTAATACCCTACCCTGCCTTAGCTGATAACCCTGTTTCTTATTTCACTAAGAAAACAAAGGCAATTAATAATGGAATTCCTCCCCTGCCACCATGTGTTTCTTCCACTCCATGTATTTCTGTACCCTTATATTCTGCCTTCCTTCCCAGTACAGTGGATAAACTGCCCCTTCCTTTATTCAAGGCCAATTCTACTTCTCTTCTGGATCCTGTCCCCTTCAGCCTACCTTAAGGATTTTACTCCTTCCACTCTGTCTTGCATTATCAGTTTCCTCATCTACTGGATCATTCCTACCAACATACAAAATGCTGTTTTATCTCTTATCCTAAAAAACAAAATAAAAAACTCTCCCTTGACATCACATTCCCCTCATTTCTCTGCTCTACTGTATATCAAGAGTTGTTTATTCTTGGTGTTTGCATTTCTTCTCCTCCCATTCTTTGCTGATTCCACTCTAATCAGGCTTTTATCCTCACTATTACTCTGAAGCCATTCTTAAAAATGTCATTAACAGCTTCCACATTAACAAATATGATATCAATTATCAATCCTCACTTTATTTAGCAACATTTGACACAGTTGATCTCACCCTCCTTCTTGAAGCACATTTTTACTTGGCTTATGGAATATTATTATACTCTTCTATTTTTCTCCTATCTCACTGTTTACTTCTCAGTTAGCTTTAATTTAAATTATCGATACTCACATGCTAAAAGTAATTTAGCCTTACTAAATTAGGCTTAGTTTTTGGACTTTTTTCTTTTTTTAACCTCCATTAATTTCCTTGATTTAATCCATCATTATGGCTATAACTACCATCTATATGCTGATGATATCTAAATTTATAATTTGTCTCATAAATGCAACAATTTATCGTCTTCATCTGGACATCTAATAGAACTCTCAAATTTATATCTAAAATCAAACCCTTGATTCTCTCCATGCCTCCAAATCTGCTCATCTCCTAGTATTCCTCATCTCAGTAAATGCTCAGTTACTCTGGCTAAACTCTTTGGAGTCTTTCATGACTTCTATGTCACTCAAAACCTATATCAAACACTGTTTGCTCTACCTTCAAAATATATCCAGAAATTGAACCATTCTCAACACCTTCACATCTATCCTCCTGCCTATCCAAAATCATATCCTGCCTGGATTTTTACAAGTAGCCTCCTATATGTTCTCTGTTCTTGTCCCTTTATCATCCATTCTTCATAAAGCAATCAGAGTGATCCTTTAAAAACATAAATCAGATCATGTCACTTTCTTAAGCATAACCCTCTGATGTCTTCCCATCACACTTCAAAAGGAGCTACAAGATC
Source organism: Monodon monoceros (assembly GCF_005190385.1). Lineage (NCBI taxonomy): Eukaryota > Metazoa > Chordata > Mammalia > Artiodactyla > Monodontidae > Monodon > Monodon monoceros. The sequence goes on from NW_021703774.1 coordinate 99,414,833, forward strand.
ACTATGGCACCCCCACCTCCACTACCCTACCCTTGGCATTATCTCTTATCACATCTCCTCCCTCTTTTTACACCAAATCATCCATACACCTCCTAGCAGTTTTTTGAACATACCAGGCATGCTACCACCTCAGGACGATAACACTTGTTTCCGTTCCTCCAATGCTCTTCCTTCAGATACTGAAGTAGTTTAATTCCTTACTTCCTATAGGACTCTGATCAAACGTCATCTTCTCATGAGACCTTCCCTGATCACCAGATCTAAAACAGTATACCTGAGTCACATTATATCCTCTTACCAGCTTTTCTTCATGACACTTATTTCCACCTGGCATTAGAGCATATGTTTATTTACTTGTTTATTGATGATCTCCCCACTAAAATGTAAGCTCTGTTTGGACAGGGTCTTGATCATTTTTGTTTTGTTTATTTCTATAATCCCAGTGCCTGGTACATAGTAGATGCTCAATAAATCCTAAATGAATTAAATGGCTAAATAAATGATATACAGTAAACACAACTGTAGTTTTAAAGGCTAGATGAAAATTAATTTTATCAGGCTTTATAGAAGTTTGCCTTGTTTATTTTACCATCTTACTTGTTTGCTATACACTTGAAATTTCATAATGTATAAATTTTGTTTTTACCAATACCATTATTATTTCTAGTCTTCTGCTTATAAATAATAAATTAAGCTTTTTCTTTTTTTTGGCTGTGCCACGTGACTTGCGGAATCTCAGTTCCCCACCAGGGACTGAACCTGAGCCATGGCAGTGAAAGTCCGCAATCCTAACCACTAGGCTATCAGGGAACTCCCCAGATTAAGCTCTTTTTAATGTAAGGAAGGACGTGGAGAAATGAATAGAAGCTCCAACAGTCTTTGTCTTGGATCCATTCTAAAAACACTTTTTAAACTTTTTAAGCCACCAAACCTATTATGATATGTTTGAAATGAGGCAAATGGGCATTTGAAAAAAGCTGAAATTACCTGGAAGAGATTCTTTATTTCTCTGTGCAAACTATAGATTAACTGCTTATAAACAATGTCGAGTGTCTGTAAGGTATGTAAGCAGGGACAAAGTTGCCTCTTCAGTATGATATGCTCAGGAAAAATGGGAGCAGAAAAATCATGTGAATGAGATATTCTGAGCCACTATGGAAATTCTATGACCAAAACAAAGACTACCTTAATAATCTTTACTAGAATGGTTTCCAGGAAGTCTAGGAACACAACTAATTTTGGAACTCCAAAAAACATTCTCTAATACTCTGGAGTTCAAAATACTTTCCCAGTATGAGGTAGAATTAGTCTTCAGTCAAATATAGAGATTATATTTAATCAAATATATAGGCTACTTTAACAAAAGGTAATTTTCAAAGCTTAATTTTCAACTCTACTTATCTGGGGTAAAAGCATTCTAAACTCACAATGAAGTTTTTCATACTTTCAATATTTGTGTACATCACCTAATGGCATTAGTGCTTCATTTAAACGTATGGGTTTCTTTCTTACAGAAAATAAAATGATACTAATTGGAGACAAATTATTATAACTTCTAATGTATGAAATACATACCTGAGTTGAACCAGCACCTGTTTGCATAGAAGACTTTTTTAATAGTCTCACTTCTTTGTTTATATATCTTAGCATTCCACTAAGTGTACTGAAGTCATTATTCTCAGAACTATCATCTTCTAGGTCATATGGGAGAGGTTTAAATGAGTCTGACTGGGTATAAGTCAGATCCTTCTGGCTTTCTTCTAATGTTGAAGGTTGTTCCAATTGCATTTTTTTTAAGTCCTGCAGTAATTCTTCAGAAAGATCTTCATCACTACGAGTTCTGAAACTAAGGTCACTGGCACTAATAGAGCGACGTAGTTTTCTACACTTGAAGAAAGCTGTGTGAGAATGCTTAGCAAATTTTGAATCTTGAATATCAGGCGCAATTTCTACTGGAGATGTAAATGGGGCTGGTAGAAACTTGATGTCTTCTGCCCTTTCATGTCCAGAAATTTTGGCTTGCAATCTGGTTAATTCCGATTCCTGTAGAAAAATTGGTACATAGTAGGTGCTGATTACATATTTCTTAAATGAATGAATTACTTAGAAAATCAGACTCTTAGAAGTCATCTAAGTTAAACTTCATCCTAGTACAGAAATTCTTTTTATAACAACTCTTGAGTTTTCCAAGCTCTGTTAAAACCCTTCATTGTGGGAAAATTATCTATATTCACTAGAAATATGTTTAAACTATACTAAGGAATTCCACTGAAAATTACATTTTCCTTATAGAACTTTTTCTTTCTTAGTATTGATGACAATATAAATTTCTATTCAAGACTGAAATCTTACATCTAAAAAATTTTCTGCAAAAGTATAAAAAGGTATACAATCATTTGTTAATCTAACATACATACATACAAAAAACAATGCCCTGCAGAGTTTTCTAATAGGAAATAAATGTCTATTAGCTACTCTGCTTTATATGTCATCATCACAAGAAATCTTTACTAGAAAATTTTCAAAGAAAAGCCTTTAAATGATTAATAATATTTAATAAATTAATCCTTATTAAATAAACTTTTCATTTCTGTTTTTCCGTGTCCTTCATTTGGGTCCTCTGACCCAACTTTGGGATCCTAAGAATAAGATTGCATACACTGAAAAGCGATAAAGCCAAAAAAAAAAAAGGGAAGACATTTTAATTTCAAAAGTTAAACATACGTAGTAGTTTCCTGTTCAAATACATTCTCCTTTTCTTACAAGTATCCATAAGATGCATATTTCTAAACCAGTCACTTTTAAACTGATAGTTTCTATTCTTTCTAAAAATACTGTACTTATAACTAAAACTGTCAATAACCACAGTGTGCATTGCAAAATGAAAGTTTAACATGCATATTTCAGTCCTTTGATGTCTTTACAGTACTTTATCTAGATAAACTTGATTTATAAGTGGCAGAAGTGCGAATTTTTTTTAGTAAGTCTTGTATTCACATTTTTATAATCATAATTAATGAAGTAATTATAAAGTTGACACATATAAGGTCGTGTGCAGTTTAAGTTTTTTTTTAAACTTCTGTGTGTTATCTAGCCAAACTGAGAAATGTGGTATCTCAGATAAGCAGGATTCCATTTAACTTACAGTTCAACACCTAACTTTTACAAAGAAATGTAGTATATTGAATATATTAAACATAATTCAACTTTTTCTTAAGACTCAGAGAAGTTCACTGCTGTGATCATTATTGTAGTGTGCAATAATACAGTGATGTCTTCAGGGCTTTCAGAAAATGGACTTAGCTTTGCTCTTACTTCCTCAAATACGAGGGTACTTGTTAGGGTACCAAAAGAGGTGAACTGGAAACAGTGCCTCAAACAGTGTTCTTCTCTTCTCCCTCACTTCTGTTTCTGTTCTCTGTCATTTACTGCTGCTGTCAATGAATTGCTTTCCATTATTTATAGTTACTTCTAATTGTTACATTTATGCCAGCTTCTGCTCTTCTATTAGCTTTTCTTCTTTCTTTCTCTCTTATCCTCCTTAACTTCTCTCCAATCTAGACTTTGGAGCCAGCTGTGGTTGCCTTACTTTCTACTGTCAGAAAACAAAGAAATTCTACCTCTGTCTGGTATACTGGCTAATCATAGTACATGTTCTAAGATCTCTGTATGTATGGTTCATTTAAGAATTGCTGCTATTTTGACAATATTTTCACAACTTCCTAAGTATTTGAACTTAAAAACTTCTGAATAATTGATAAGTGCAATACAATTTTATTTATCTCATTGGTAATATCTAACAAATGAGCAGACATAATTACTGTGACAAGGGATATACAATGCAGAATCTTTAAAATTTTTAGTCAATTTTTTGCAATGAAGTTTTATTATTTTGTGTAAATGTTGTAAATCCCCAGAACACTAACTATATTACTATTTCATAGAGTGTTCAACTGAAACATAATTTTAGATTCTGTCTATTCATCTTTCCTCTAGTACTGTGAATATAAAGTATTTTATAAGAGGAATTTAAGTGCTCAGGTTAATAATTACAAATATTTCTAAGGTATTAATTGACTGAGTTCTTTTGGTTTTTAATAACTTCCATTTTGCTATAAAATCATTTATTGCTTCAAAACTATCAGTGAGTTTGGTCTTTTTTTAAGGTCTTAGCTGACAGTGTTAATCATACTTATTGGCAGTTTGAACTAATATTAAATTTTTTATCTCTATGCATCAATACTGAGATTAATTCAAATTCTAGAGTAAACTGTCATGATCAATAGGGGTAAATAAGTAGCAAGAGGTTATTTGAAAAATGACATATGTACTCAAAAACCAGTAAAAAAATTTTTTAACATAATCTTGCACTTTCTACTTTATGATTTTTAGAGGAACTTGCCTGATTTCGAAAAATACTCCTATTTTTTCTTTTTTATATATATCTTTACTGGAGTATAATTGCTTTACAATGTTGTGCTAGTTTCTGCTGTACAACAAAGTGAATCAGCTATATGCATACACATATCCCCTCCTTCTTGAACCTCCCTCCCACCCTCCCTATCCCACCCCTCTAGGTCGTCACAAAGCATCGAGCTGATCTCCCTGTGCTATGTGGCAGCTTCCCACTAATGCTCCCCCTTTTATTTATTTTTTTTATTTTTTATTTTTTTTGCGGTACGCGGGCCTCTCACTGTTGTGGCCTCTCCCGTTGCGGAGCACAGGCTCCGGACGCGCAGGCTCAGTGGCCATGGCTCACGGGCCCAGCCGCTCCGTGGCATGTGGGATCTTCCCAGACCGGGGCACGAACCCGTGTCCCCTGCATCGGCAGGCGGACTCTCAACCACTGCGCCATCAGGGAAGCCCTGCTCCTCCTTTTAAAGTACATCAAGTATAAAACCCTCTGAAGTAAACATTATGATTAAGTTGGTATTTGCATAAGTTCCAGGCCAAGATGGCGATATAGGCTCCTCTCGTATCTCCTCCCACACACAAAACACCAAATCTATAGCTACATAAGGAACAATTCCCTTCAAAAGAAACAAGCTGAGAAAGAAACATCTACACATTGGGTGGATAAGAAAATGCCCACACCAAAACTAGTAGGAAAGCTGAGACTCACTTTTGCCATAAACCCCACGTCAAGCACAGGGCCATACAATGGGAGGGAACACCTGACTTCCAGTTTCTTCCTTAGAAGCAAACGGCTTGGATCCCACATCTAGTGCTCCAACTTTTAAGACTTCCACCTGAGTGATGGGCCCTCAAAACACTTAGCTGTGAAAACCAACAGGGCTTGAGTCTGACACACAAGATTACAGCAAACAAAGAAGCAGTTCTTAACAGGCTTCCAAGGATGTACTATGGCTATCCCCTTAGAACTCAGTACAGAAGGAGCAGTACAAGGGAACCCTGTAAGACTATCAGCAGAAACTGCAGGCCAGAAGGTAGTGGCATGATATATTCAAAGTGCTGAAAGAAAAAAACTGCCAACCAAGAACACTCTTCCTGGGACTTCCCTGGTGATGCAGTGGTTAAGAATCCGCCCTGCCAATGCAGGGGACACAGGTTCGATCCCTGGTCCGGGAAGATCCCACATGCCATGAAACAACTAAGCCTGTGCACCACAACCACTGAACCAGTGCTCTAGGGCCCACGTGCCGCAACTACTGAGCCTGTGTGCTGCAACTACTGAAGTCCGCGCACCTAGAGCCCATCCACAACAAGAGAAGCCACTGCAATGAGAAGCCCCTGCTCACTGCAGATAGAGAAAGCCCACGTGCAGCAACAAAGGCCCAATGCAGCCAAAATAAATAAATAACTAAATAACTAAATAAATAAAATACTCTTTGAGTTAAAAAAAAAAGAATACTCTTCCTGGCAGTTGTCCTTCAGAATTGAAAGAGAGATAAAGCATTTTCCAGAGAAGCAAAAGCTGAAAGAGTTCATCTCCACTAGACTAACCTTACAAGAAATGTTACAGGGACTTCTTCAAGCTGAAATAAAAGGATACTAATTATTAATAGGAAAACATGAAAATTTAAATCTCATTGATAAAGGTAAATATATAGTTAAATTCATAATACTCTAATGTTGTAATGGTGGTAAGTAAATTACTTATAACTATAGTATGAAAGTTCAAAGACAAAAGTATTAAAAGTAACTAAAACTACAATGATTTGTTAATGGGTACACTGATAAAAAGAAGTAAATTTTGACATCAAAAACAAAATAAAGGGGGGACAGAGTAAAAATGTAAAGCTTTAGTATACATTCAAAGTTAAGTTCTTATCAACTTAAAATAGACTGTCATACATGTAAGATGTTTTATGTAAGCCTCAAGAAAACTACAAAGCAAAACTTATCATAGATACACAAAGATAAAGGAAACTAAACATTCCACTACAGAAAATCATCAAATTATAAAGGCAGAGAGCAACAGAAGAAAGGAACGAAGGAATTAAAAACAGCCAGAGAACAATGAACAAAATGGTAATAGTAGGTCCATACCTATCAATAATTAAATATAGATGGACTAAATTCTCTAATCAAATGACAGAGTGGTTTAATAAAAAAATAAGACCTAACTGTATACTGCCTAGAAAGACTCACTTCAGTTTTAAGGACACACATAGACTGAAAGTGAAGGGATGTAAAAATATATTCCATGTAAATGGAAACCAAAAGAAAGCTGAGATAACTACACTTATTTAAAAAAAAAACAGACTTTAGGCCAAAAGTGTAACAAGAGACAAAGAGGGTCATTATATAATGATAAAGGGGTCAATCCAACAAAAGAATATAACATTTGTAAATATTTTGCACCTAAAAAACACAGGAGCACCTAAATATATAAAGCAAGTATTAACAGACAGCAACATATTAATGTAGGGGGCTTTAATATCCCAGTTTCATCAATGGATAGATCATCCAGACAGAAAATCAATACGAAAACATTGGACCTGAACTACAAGTTAGACCAAATGGACTTAACATTTACAGAACATTCCATCCAACACATGACAGGAGTGTACATATTCTTCTCAAGTGCATATGGAACATTCTCCAGGACAGATCATATGTTAGGTCACAAAACAAGTCTTAATAAATTTAAGAAGATTAAAATCATATCAAGCATCTTCCAACTACAATGGTATAAAAGTAGAAATCAATTATAAGAAGAAAACTGGAAAATTCACAATTACTTGGAGATTAAACAACATGCTACATAACAACCAATGTGTCAAAGAATAAATCAACAGAGAAATCAAAATTATCTTAAGACAAATTAAAATGGAAATATAATACACCAAAACTTATGGGATGCAGCAAAAGCAGATATAAGAGGGAAGTTTATAGCAATAAACGCCTACATTAAGAAACAAGAAAGATACCAAATAAAACAACCTAAATTTCTACCTTAGGAAATAAAAAAGGAAGAACAAACTAAGCCCAAAGTTAGTAGAAGGAAGGAAATAAATATCAGAGTGGAAATAAATTAAACAGTGACTAAAAAGACATAGAAAATATCAATGAAACTAAGAGCTGAGTTTTTAAAAAGATAAACACAATAGACAAACCTTTAGCAAGGCTTAACAAGAAAAAAAGAGAGAGAACTTAAATAAATAAAATCAGAAATGAAAGAGGAAATGTTACAACTTGACACCAAAAAAATACTAAGGATCAAAAGGGACTACTATGAACAATTATACACTAACAAATTGGTCAGCAAAGAAAAAAATAGGTAAAATCCTAGAAACATACAACTCAAGACTGAATCATGAAGAAAATATAAAATGAGATCTCAATAGACCAATTACTAGTAAGGAGATTGAATCAGTAATAATAATAATAAAAAAAAAATCTCCCAACAACAAAAGTCCAGAACCAAATGGCTTTATTGGTGAATTCTAACAAACATTTAAGAATTAATACCAATCCTTCTCAAACTAGTCTAAAGAAAAGAGACGGGAACATTTCCAAACTCATTTTACCAGGCCAGCATTCCCCTGATACCAAAACCAGACAAGGATGCCACAAGAAAAGAAAATTACAGGCCAACATCACTGATGAACATAGACATGAAAATCTTCAAAAAATATTAGCAAACTGAATGGCCAGCATCAAAAAATCTACAAACAATAAATGCTGGAGATGGTGTGGAGAAAAGGGAACCCTCCTACACTGTTGGTGGGAATATAAATTGGTACAGCCACGATGGAGGTTCCTTAAAAAACTGAAAATAGAGCTACCATACAATTCAGCAATCCCACTCCTGAGCATATATCTGGAGGAAACCATAATTTGAAAGGATGCATCCACCCTGATGTTCACTGCAGCACTATTTACATCAGCCAAGACATGGAAGCAACCTAAATGTCCATCAACAGAGGAATGCATAAAGAAGATGTGGTACATATATACAACGGAATATTACTCAGCCACAAAAAGGAACGAAATAATGCCATCTGCAGTGACATGGATGGACCTAGAGACTGTCATACAGAGTGAAGTAAGTCAGAAAGAGAAAGACAAATATCATATAATATCACTTACATGTGGAATCTAGAAAAATGGTACAGATGAACGTATTTGCAAAGCAGAAACAGAGTCACAGATATAGAAAAAAACTTATGGTTACCAAGGGGGGAAGGTAGGCAGATGGGATGAACTGGAAGATTGGGATTGACATATATACACTACTATAAATAAAATAGATAACAAATGAGAACCTACTGTCTAGCACAGGGAGCTCTACTCAGTGCTCTGTGGTGACCTAGATGAGAAGGGAATCTAAAAAAAGAGTGGATGTATGTATATGTATAACTGATTCACTTTGCTGTACAGCAGAAACTAACACAACATTGTAAAGCAACTATACTCCCATATCACTTAATAAAAAAAAGTATTTTAAAATAAATATTTTTAAAAAATATTAGCAAACTGAATTCAACAATGCATTAAAAGAATCATATACCATGATCAAGTGGGATTAGGTCCAGGGACATAAGGATGGTTCAACATCTGCAAATCAATGAGATACCACATTAACAAAATGAAGGATAAAAGTCATATGATCATCTCAAAAGATGCAGAAAAAGCACCTGACAAAGTTCAATATCCATTCATGATGAAAATGCACAACACGTGGTTATAGGGGGAATGTACTCCAACATAATAAAGGTCATATATGACAAACCTACAGTTAACATATTACACAACAGTGAAAAACTGAAAGCATTTCCTTTAAAATCAGGAACAAGACAAGGATGCCCACTCTCACCACTTCTATTCAATACAGAATTGGGAGTCCTAGCCAGAGAAATTAGGGGGAAAAAAAGGAATAGGAGGAATCCAAATTGGAAAGGAAGAAGTAAAATTTTAACTGTTTGTAAATGACATGATATTATATATAGAAAACCCTAAAGATGCCATCAAAAAACTGTTAGAACTAGTAAATGAATTCAGTAAACAGCAGTATACAAAATCAGTATATAAAAATCTGTTGTACTTCTATATATTAATAATGAATTATCAGAAAGAGAAATTAGTAAAATAATCCCATTTATAATTTCATCAAAAAGAATAAAATGCCTAGAAATACATTTATCCAAGGAGATGAAAAACCTGTACACTGAAAACTGTAAGACACTGATGAAAGAAACTGAAGAAGATACAAATAAATGGAAAGATATTCTGTGCTCATGAACTGGAATAATTAATATTGTGAAAATGTCCTTACTATCCTAAGTGATCTACAGATTCAATTCAACCCCCATCAAAATTCCAATGGCATTTTTCACAGAAATAGAACAAGGTATCCTAAAATTTGTATGCAACCACAAAAGACCCCAAATAGCCAAAGCAATCTTGAAGAAGAACAAAGCTGGAAGCATCACACTTCCTGATTGCAAACCATGTTACAAAGCTATAGTATAGTACATATTAGCATAGAAATGGACACATAGATCAATGGAACAGAATAGATGGCCCAGAAATAAACCCATGCATGTATAGCCAATTAATTTATGACAGAGGAGCTAAGAATATACAATACAATGGAAAGAACAGTATCTTCAATGAATGGTGCTGGCAAAACTGGAGAGCCAGATGCAAAAAAATGAAACTGGACCCCGATCCTACACTATACACAAAAATCAACTCAAACTGTATTCAAAACTTAAATTTATGACCTGAAACCATAAAACTCTTATAAGAAAAAACACGGGGTAAGCACCTTGATATCAGGCGTGGTGATGATTTTTTGGATTTGACACTAAAAGCAAAGGCAACAAAAGCAAAAATAAAAAAGAGGGACTCTATAAACTAAAAAGCTTCTGCACAGCAATGGAAACCAATAAAATGAAAAGGCAACCTACAGAATGGGAAAAAATATTTGCAAATCATTTACTGATAAGGAGTTAATATCCAAAATACATAAAGAACTCATACAACTCAAAAGCAAAGAAACAATCTAATTAAAAAATGGGCAGAGGAAATGAATATACGTTTTTTTCAAAGAAGATATACAAAGAGCCAATAGGTACATGAAAAGGTACTCAATATCACTAATCATCTGGGAAATGCATATCAAAATCAAATGAGATATCACCTTATACTGTTAGAATGGCTATCATCAAAAAGACATCAAAAAGAGATGAGTGTTGGCAAGGGTGTGGAGAAAAGGGAGCCCCTGTGCACTGTTGGTGGGCATGTAAACTGGTACAGCCATTAAGGAAAACAGCATGGAGCTTTCCCCCAAAATTAAAAATAGAACTATCATTCGATCCAGCAATACCACTTCTGGGTATATATTCAAAGGGAATGAAAACAGGTTATCAGAGATAACTGTACTCCTATGTTCATTGCAGCATTATTCACAATAGCTCAGATAAGGAAAAAACCTAAGTGCCCATCAACGGATGAATGGATAAAGAAGATGTGGTACTACCAAACGTAAAATAGATAGCTAGTGGGAAGCAGCCACAGAGCACAGGGAGATCAGCTCGGTGTTTTGTGACCACCTAGAGAGGTGGGATAAGGGAGGGTGGGAGGGAGGGAGACACAAGAGGAAAGAGATATGGGGACATATGTATATGTATAACTGATTCACTTTGTTATAAAGCAGAAACTAACACACCATTGTAAAGCAGTTATACTCTAACAAAGATGTTAAAAAAAAAAAGATGTGGTAAATATACATACAATGGAATATACAATGTGCCCTTTGGAACAACATGAATGGACCTTGAGGGCATTATGCTAAGTGAAATAAAACAGAGAAAGACAAATACTGCATGATATCACTTATGTGTGGAATCTTAAAAAAAAAAAAAAGTCAAACTCACAGAAACAGTGAGCAGGAAAGTGGTTGCCAGAGGCTGGGTGGTGGGGGAAATAGGAGAGGTTGCTAACAGGGTACAACCTTTCAGGTATAAGATGACTAAAGTCTGAGGGATCTAATATATAACATGATGACTACAGTTGGTAACACTAGTTGTATAATTGAAATTTGCTGAAAGATTAGAACTTGAATGTTCTCACACACACAAAATTTTTTATAAGTTCATGGTTGAACGTAAATTATTTCTCCTGTGGTAATATGATACATATCAGATTAATAATGTCCAAATTCAGTGTCTTCTAAATAAAGTGCATGTTATTCAAATAGGTCAATTTTTGGTTATTTAGTCCTCTACAAACTACAAGGATGGGAAAATAAGTCATAAATTTACTTCATTATAGTTCTGCTTTATGTATTTTATATGTTTACTTACTTTAATAAGTAATGCTTCGTTTGTAGCTTCAATTACTTTATTCCTGTTTTGGACTTGCTGATGCAAATTGCTTATAGTGTCCTGAGCTTCTTCTAATTCTAGTTTTGTTTTCTCTAACTGTTCATTTAGTTGCTGAACAGAAGTCTTTTGAGAATCAGCAGTAATCTTCCACTTTGCATGCTTCTCCTGATGTGAAATCATCTACATAGCCCCAAAATTGAAAAGGAAAGGAAGAAAGAAAACAGGGTGAAGTTGGTTTCAACAACATTCTAATACTTTCCATTTCCACTTAAAGGAAAGTAAATTCTGTTTGTAGTTACAAACATGATTTCTCAACAAATATACTAGAGGGAAAAAGGGGAGAAGGAACCCATAGTTTTAAATTTACTTAAGAACAGTTAACTAAATACCATGGACTGCTTTTGGATCCTGATTTGAACAAATGAGCTATAAAGACATTTTTGTGATAACTGAGGAAATCTGAACAATGACTGGATGTATGATGATATTAAGGAATTAAAGTCAATTTTTAGGTGTAATAATAGCATTGTGGTTATGTTTTTTTAAAATAGCCCTCATCCGACTTCCCTGATGGCGCAGTGGTTAAGAATCCACCTGCCAATGCAGGGACACGGGTTCGAACCCTGGTCCGGGAAGATCCCACATGTCTCAGAGCAACTAAGCCCGTGCACCACAACTACTGAACCTGCACTCTAGAGCCTGCGAGCCACAACTACTGAAGCCCGCGTGCCTAGAGCCTGTGCTCTGCAACAAGAGAAGCCACCACAATGAGAAGCCTGCACACCGCAATGAAGACCCAACGCAGCCAAAAATAAAAATAAATAAATAAATTTATTAAAATAGTCCGTATCTTTTAGAAATGTTTACTGATGAAACAATCATGTTTGGGATTTGCTTCAAAACAATATGTGATATGTGGGGGAATGTGGGGGAGGGAAGAAAGGGAAGTGGGTGAGGTTAAAGATATGGTGACCATACTTCCCAGTTTGCCTACAGCTGTCTAGGTTTTATGCCTGGTATCCTGGTGTAGTTACTAATAGCACCCTTTTTCATTCTCAAAAGTATTTCCTTTTAGATAAAAGAGATGGTCGACATACTTATAGATTAAATCAAATTGGCCATGAGTTGATAATTACTGAAGTTGAACAATATATAGGAAGAGTTATACTATTCTACTTTTGAATATGTTTAAAATTTTCCATAATAAAGTTTAAAAAAATCTCATTTTCACTGAAAAAAAATCAGGAGTTTTGCAATTAAATGACTTTTCTGACAACTCTGAAACCTGTATTTTAAAAATTACAGTTAAAAATTATTGATCTCCTTTCCTATTACTTTAATGACATATTCTCTCATTTTTATATTCAACCAACATACACACTTTAAAAAAATCTTTGTTAAGAACAACAACAAAAAAACCTATATATATATTTTTTAACCTGTAAGTATTTATTTTAATTACTCGTATTTGAAGGTCCTTATTTTTGGAAAATAGCAAGGCATTTTATTATCCACTCTTTCCATTCCTTAAAGGCTTCTACAGGTTTTGGCAAATTCACATTATCCTCATGACTATGTTTTGGAGGGAGGTGTGTCAGCAGATTCATCTTCAATCCACCTCACCAGCGCTTTGTACCCTTCCATAGTGCTACAACCAATAGCATGCTGTAACTTGTGTAAACAGATAGGGTAAAGGTTTAGGGGGCACTGGTCAGCTTTTTCCAAATCTTTGGAACTTTGCATTAGATGTTCAAGCCACTGGCAGTGTTAAAGTCCAAATCTGTGTCCAACCTCATGGGTTAAAGTCTTATAGGATCAAAGTGGCAAAACACTAGTCATTTCAGGAATGTAATAGTTATCAAAAATCGAATAGTTGTTTGAAGGTGTTCTCTGCAGCTTCTTTACCTTGCCTTCATAAGATAAACTATAAAAAAACGCCATACCTGACAAGGCTGAATATCCCCATACCATCTGTTAAAGAGGCCTGTCCAAAGGCAAAATTCCAGGGAATCTCTTGGGTAATGCTCAATCAGTGTTATTCCCACAACACAGAAGGCATCTTTAGGTTTCTAATTTTTTAGAACTTCAGGGTATGCCTGCATGAATTTGTAGGTTTTGGATGTTATCACTGACTCTAAAATAACACCTTGCAGAGACAGGAACTGGTTCTAGGAGATTTACTGTCAAGCCACAGAAAAATGCTTCACAGTAGCCCTTGAGTCATTTAATATATTCTTCACTGATAACTCTGGTGTTTCCTAGAGATCCAATGCACTGTATATAAATACTGCATTTCTCTGGAGAGGGTGTCTTTCTGTAAGGATCACTGAAAAACTTTTCAAAAGTCTTGGGGAGCCTCAGGATGGGAGGTATCCAATCTGATCACGAATGCAAGATGGGTCCAAAGGTATCACCCTCTGGCTGGAAGTCTTCATTTATCAAAAGCTGTTCCACCAGCACCTAACTTTTACTGTGACACAAGTGCTGGGTTCTTAAGATGAGAGCTGTTTTTAGTGTCTGTTTAGAGTTCCATACTGTTTGCATGATGAAAGGTCTCTTCCATTCACATCGTGTTCCTATGTAGAGCTTTCATTTTTCTGTCTGAATGGGTTAAACAGCTGTTTCACCACGAGGCTCAAAAGGACCAGCATGTCTGGGGCCTGACTGGAAAAGCATTGTGCTGGGTGCCTTCATCCCCGACAGGCCTCCAAGACACCAGCTGCAGCCCCTGTGCGAGTGTCCATATTAGGTATTTTTATATGATGCATATAAAATATTAATACCAGATATTAAACAGCAATACTAGAACCAATTTTTACAATTCATTTTATGTACTATTGCTTATAAATAATTTCAGGATGCTTATAAAACTAAAAGTAAAAAATTGGATGATTAAAATAAAAGTAGAAATTCAGACCATGTAATAAAAGCATACTGAGTAGTTCCTGGCAAATACCTGAGATGGACCAATTACTACTGATGGTCACTAAGTTGACCAGCTAATATCAAATAATTATGCTGAACTCATCAGCATTCACATTTGTCTCTAGAGACCAAAGGTTGTAATCTCTTGGCCTGAGGACTGGATTCAGCTTGCAAATGTGTTTTGTTTGGCAGACAATGTTTTCAAAGAGATATGACTCTAAATGCATTTAAACAAGACATGGTGACCACAAACCCAACTTATCCCTCACAAAGATGTTACCAAACTCCCTAGAAATGAGTTTAATATAAATGTATTTGCAACCATTGCCATACGGAAAAATGCTTTATTAGAACTTCATAAGTAATTTATTCAGATCTTAAACATAAATTCTGGATATCTTCAAATATAGTTTTTAAAAAGACAAGAAATGCTATTCTAATGGGTGACACTGCCCATTTCTATAAAGGCTCAGGACACATGGATAGATAAAAAGTATTGTACTGCCTCTCTAACTTACTATCAGAGCAAATGTTGAAAATTACAACACATTAATAGATCTACATCACATGAAACGGCTTATATTGGTTATTAAATACCTCCAGTTAGTTTTGGCAAGCGCTATTTTATAACCAATGATACAATGATAATGATGTGCCAGGCTCTGGTGTAAGAACTTTAACTACACTAATTCATTTAATCCTCAACACAGTTTTATGAAATAGATAGCATTATTATATCCATTTTAGTTAAAGATGTTAAGTTAGTTGCCCAAGGTTACATAAGTGTCAAGTAATGAGCTGAGATTTAGAACCAGGATGCCTGGCTAAAGAATTCAACCTCTTAACCCCACAGAATATTAGTTCACCGGATATGAAGCAAAAGTTATACGTTTAGGATACCAGAAATGGAAGACCACATGTATTACTCTATAATGAACATTTAAGAGCTAGACTTATACTTTGTTCAGATAGATCAACACACTTTAGCAGGGGGTAATAGAACAAATTAAATTTTTATTTACCTCTAGATGATAAGCTTCTTTGACAGATTCTACTTCTGCTGACAATTTCTTGATTTCTGCTTGCATTCTTGCTTCTAACTGAGCTTCACGTACTTGAGAAGCCCCCAACTCTTCAGCTAAATGTTTTCCATGAGCTTCCTTAAAATGACATATTAAGTAAAGGTTACATTACTTGTTTATTTGGTTATTATAGCTAAACAACTCAGCACATTTATAGAAGTATCTTAATCTTTTATAATACTATATACTCAAACACAGTTACCATGTTAAATGTACACTTTAAAAAATGTATTAATCTAGATTTTAATCTATATCTTTAAGAGAGTACTAATGGGAAAGTATCAGTATATTGTTTGTTATCATAATATAATAGAAGTTCACTAACCAATGCGTTTTGTAAAATAAACTAATAACCACAGAACACTGAACTTTGGCAGATAATAGTCTGCTCTTAGGTATGGGTATGCATTTTTGCTCACCAGATGTGCTGTTTGCTTATCTACAGTCAGTTGTGTATTTATCTAGACCTATTTATGCTAGTTGTGTTTGTGACTACAATTATGTAATTTTATTATACATTATGAACATTGATGAAATATGCATGTAAAATGAATGTTTTTATATGAAAACTAAGTTATATGCTTTGAGACAATTCAATAAGTAAGTCACAAACATTTGCTACCCAATTAGAACCAGTCAGGATAGTTGTAAAATATTGTGTGAAATCCCATAAAAAATATGAGATGCTATCCTCTGATTCACAAATGTCTTTCAATTCTTTTTCCATTTTAAGAAACTAAAATTGGAAACTATAGATGATGGAATATGAGTATGGTTTATGCAAGAAAGACTAGGTGGAATTTTAATCAAGTGACCCTACCATACACCAAAACCCAAGATTTGGTCCCACATTAAAAGAGTAACGTATGAATGTAAACTTAGATTTTTGGGTTAAAATATAATACTTAAAGTGTCATTTTTTTAAAATAAATGTATTTATTTTGTTTATTTATTATTTTTGGCTGGATTGGGTCTTCGTTGCTGTGCGGGCTTTCTCTAGTTGCGGCGAGCGGGGGCTACTCTTCGTTGTGGTGAGCGGGCTTCTCACTGTGGTGGCTTCTCTTGTTGCGAAGCACGGGCTCTAGTCACGCGGGCTTCAGTAGTTGAGGCACGGGGGCTCAGGAGTTGTGGCGCACGGGCCTAGTTGCTCTGCAGCATGTGGGATCTTCCTGGACCAGGGCTTGAACCTGTGTCCCCTGCGTTGGCAGGCGGATTCTTAACCACTGTGCCACCAGGGAAGCCCTAAAGTGTCATTTTTTAAAAAAATGTTTATTTATTTATTTATCTTTGGCTGCGTTGGGGCTGCATTGGGTCTTCATTTTTTCTTTTTCTTTTTTTTTTTTATGCGGTACGCGGGCCTCTCACTGTTGTGGCCTCTCCCGTTGCGGAGCACAGGCTGCAGATGCACAGGCTCAGCGGCCACGGCTCATGGGCCCAGCCGCTCTGCGGCATGTGGGATCTTCCCGGACCGGGGCATGAACCCGTGTCCCCTGCATCGGCAGGCGGACTCTCAACCACTGTGCCACCAGGGAAGCCCTGGGTCTTCGTTTTTGCGTGTGGGCTGTCTTTAGCTGCGTCAAGCATGGGCTACTCTTGGTTGCGGTGCACGTGTTTCTCATTGCGGTGGCTTTTCTTGTTGTGGAGCACTGGCTCTAGGTGCCTGGGCTTCAGTAGTTGTGGCACATGGGCTTCAGTAGTTGTGGCTTGTAGGCTCTAGAGAGCAGGCTCAGTAGTTGTGATGCACGCACTTAGTTGCTCCGCAGCATGTAGGATCTTCCAGGACCAGGGCTCGAACCCATGTCCCCTGCATTGGCAGGCGGATTCTTAACCACTGCGCCACCAGGGAAGGCCTAAAATGTCATTTTTAATAATTCCCCACTTTCACTTACTTATTTGATTAACTGAGCTTAGTTTATCAGATAAAATCAATTATACTACATTTAGATCCTATTGATAAGGACAGAAATGAGATAAAAGTAGATAGCCTCCCTTTTCCTAGTAGACTCCCATGTGCCTGACATTCTAGTAAAAATTCCCTGTATATTTTTTATTAGTCTAACCACCCAGAAATGTGAATAAAAATGTCATTAGGTTAACCAAGGCTAAATGTAAAAACATTTTCAGTCAATTCCCGTACTGAATTAGTAACCATAATAGAAAGCAGAAAAATCACAAGAACTTTTCTAGAATACCAATAAATACATTTTTCTCGAAGTCTAAGTAATTAACTCACATATATCAATCTAAATATTTTTAAGCCAAGTTGTTAACTTTCTATCTAATACTAGGGAAATACAATCTATATTAGTGCTCTTGCTATTTAAAAGCTCTTTTCCTCCCCAAGGGTTCTGGACTGCAGGTTTCTAACAGTTATAAATTTAGATAGTCAGTTTTCATATATGAATGGCTACAAATGTAAAAAGTTTTTACTAAAAAAGATTTATTAGAGACTTCCCTGGTGGTCCAGTGGTAAAGAATCCGCCTTACAATGCAGGGGACGCGGGTGCAATTCCTTGTCAGGGAACTAAGAGCACACATGCTGCGGGGCAACTAAGCCAGTGTGCCACAATTACTGAGCTCGCGTGCCTCAACTAGAGCCTGCGTGCCGCAAGCTACAGAACCCATGCGCCCTGAGCCCAAGCGCCACAACTACCGAACCCACACTCCCTGGAGCCTGCATGCCACAACTAGAGAGAAGCCCACGCGCCGCAATGAAGAGCCTGTGTGCTGCAGTGAAAGATCCCACATGCCTCAATGAAGATCCCGTGTGCTGCAACTAAGACACAATGCAGCCAAAAATAAATTATATTAAATAAATAAATAATGAATAAATCTTTTAAAAAAGATTTATTAGATTTTTTTGTTTGAGTGATAGCTCAAATTCACTTGAAAGTCTGAAAGTGCTTTATAACTCATTTTATTGAAAACTAATTAGTTTGACTAATAGTTCTGAGAGACTTCCAAGTTACACTACAATGCTGTGCTAAATATAACAGTTTTTTTTTAAATTTGGGTAAAATACACATAACATAAAATTTACCACCTTAATCATTTTTAAGTGTAAAATTTGGTGGCATTAAATACATTCACATTGTTGTGGAACACAATTAACTTTTGTAAGAACTATATTCTATAGTCGAAAAAGTAAAGGTTAAAAATTTTAGTATTTTCAGTAAGGTAAAATTAGAATAGGGATTACTTTCTCTTTAGAGAGTTGCTTTATTTCCTCCAGTTCACTTGACAGCCTTTCTACTTCTCTCTGTGCTTGGACTTGTTGACGATGAGCCTCCACCAATTCTGTATGAGAGTTCTGCATCTGCTCCCGAGATAGCCTCAATTCTTGCTCCAAATCTATGGCCTCCTTGTACTGAGTTGCAATGTACTGTTCCTGCTCTTTCATAACCTGAAATGCACAAGATATTTGTAGGTTTCAAAATAAAATGATACAGATAACCTATTCTTACTCTGATTTCTCTTTTAATAAATGACTTAACCCCTCCCAACTAAACCTCTATATAATTTAACATATAATGAATATCATCCACTGTGAAACTAACATTTGAAAATGTTTTCTTTTTTAATGATAAAAAAATGACAGAAGTACTGTAATAAATCTGGGACTCACTGGTATATTTTACATGACTTTAATATGCAAGCTGCATAATCTTTTAACATTATGATGCAACATCACAGAATATATAATAATATAAAGAGAAGAAAGACGTTAATATTTGATTATCCATGTCAAAGATGGAGAATATACTGGCGTGAATAATCAAAACCTACCATTAACCCACACAGCTTGGTTAAGGATGATCTTATTCTCTGCAAAAGGGAAATTTGTTATTGGGACTACTACTCCTTCTGAAAACCTTTTACATTCCTCAGTTAAATCCCTAGTAAAGTATTATTTCTTAGAGAAAAAAAAAATCAGTAAAAAGTAAATTAGTTCTAAATTGGCTCAGTGAGGTAGATTAGATGGTAGATAATGACGCTTGACTTTAGGGCTGATAAGAAGGAAAGAAACCAGTACAAATCACTAGGACCCTAATGTCTAGAAAGGGGGCCTAAGGTCCAACAGTGTTGTACATCAGTATAAATCTCATGTAAATATTTTTAGCCAGCCCTTGTTAAGGAACATGCAATGATTGAGCCAGTAACCTTTCGTTTTTCTCACTGGGGCCCAAACTTGGTCTCAGAGACCCTGCTTAATTTATGTATTGATATATAATCCAACAAATATTTATTCATGCTTACTATGTGATATGTACTATTCTAGGTGTTGAGGATAAAGGAGTGAACAGAGGAGACAAAGTGGCTACCCTTGTGGAGTTTATATTCAACTGGAAGAGACAGATAATCAATTAATCAAACACAATAAAGAGCTATATATTGATATTAAGTTTTAAAGTTGAGTATAGTATTTAAAAACAAAAAAAAGTTACATCCATGAGAGCTCTTAGAAACAAATTCACTTTTAAAAAAAGGCAAGTGGGTGGAATGAGTTCAGTAGTCAACACACATGCAAACTGATGATATGAAGCCATCAAACTTTATCTGGCAACTCAATGTACTTGGCCTCAATAAAATACAACTATCTGTTAATTCATTCTCTGGATAGAGTCCCTCAAGGACAAAGGAGTGCATCCTATTAATATCTGATCTTCAGTTCTATCACATAGTAGGTTCTCAATTAAAACATACATATATTTATTGATCAAGTGTGCATATATCATGGATTTACTATGTGAGAGATATTATGCGAATGCCTATAAGGAATATAAAGACAATTAAGATGATAACCTCACCTATAATCAGAACATCAGAATAAAGTAATTAATAAGGAAAATAATAGGTATCTGGCACAAATAATTAGCCTAAAAATACTTATGGCACAGTTTCTGTGCATACTAAATACCAATCACATACTAAAACCAATCAGTTTAAAATATAAAGATTTTAGACGAGGGGAAGATGGCGGAAGAGTAAGACGCGATCACCTTCCTCCCCACAGATACACCAGAAATACATCTACACGTGGAACAACTCCTACAGAACACCTACTGAACGCTGGCAGAAGACCTCAGCCCTCCCAAAAGGCAAGAAACTCCCCACGTACCTGGGCAGGGCAAAAGAAAAAACAGAGACAAAAGAATAGGGACGGGACCTGCACCGGGGGAGGGAGCTGTGAAGGAGGAAAGGTTTCCACACACTAGGAAGCCCCTTCGCAGGCGGAGACTGCCGGTGGCGGAGGTGGAAGCTTCGGAGCCGCGGAGGAGAGCGCAGCAACAGGGGGGCGGAGCGCAAAGTGGCGAGATTCCCGCACAGAGGATCGGTGCCGACCGGCACTCACCAGCCCGAGAGGCTAGTCTGCTCACCCGCTGGGGCGGGCGGGGCTGCGAGCTGAGGCTCGGGTTTCGGTCGGAGCGCAGGGAGAGGACTGGGGTTGGCGGCGTGAATACAGCCTGCAGGAGGTTAGTGCATCACGGCTGGCCGGGAGGGAGTCCGGGGAAAAGTCTGGATCTACCGAGGAGGCAAGAGACTTTTTCTTCCCTCTCTGTTTCCTGGTGCGCGATAAGAGGGGATTAAGAGCGCTGCTAAAAGGAGCTCCAGAGACGGGCTCGAGCCACGGCTAAAAGCGCGGACCCCAGAGACCTGCATGAGACGCTAAGGCTGCTGCTGCCGCCACCAAGCAGCCTCTGTGCGAGCACAGGTCACTATCCACACCCCCTTCCGGGGAGCCTGTGCAGCCCGCCACTGCCAGGGTCCCGGGATCCAGAAAAAACTTCCCCGGGAGAACGCACGGCACGCCTCAGGCTGGTGCAACGTCATGCCGGCCTCTGCCACCGCAGGCCCACCCCGCACTCCGTGCCCCTCCGTCCCTCTGGCCTGAGTGAGCCAGAGCCCCCGACTCAGCGGCTCCTTTAACCCCGTCCTGTCTGAGCGAAGAACAGACGCACTCTTGAGACCTACACGCAGAGCGGGGGTCAAATCCAAAACTGAGTCCCTGGGAGCTGTGAGAACAAAGAAGAGAAAGGGAAATCTCTCCCAGCAGCCTCAGAAACAGCGGATTAAAGTTCCACAATCAACGTGATGTACCCTGCATCTGTGAATACATGAATAGAAAACAAATCATCCCATTTTGAGGAGGTGGACTTTGAGAGCAAGATTTATGATTTTTCCCCCTTTCCTCTTTTTGTGACTGTGTATGTGTATGCTTCTGTGTGAGATTTTGTCTGTATAGCTTTGCTTCCACCATTTGTCCTAGGGTTCTATCCGTCCGTTTTTTTTTTCTTTTTAATTCTTTTTCTTAATAATTATTTTTATTTTAATAACTTTATTTTATTTTATCTTCTTTGTTTCTTTCCTTCCCTCCCTCCTTTAGACAATGAATCATCCCAAATTGAGGAGATGGACTTTGAGAGCAAGATTTATGATCTTTTCCCCTTTTCCTCTTTTTGTGAGTGTGTATGTGTATACTTCTGTGTGAGATTCTGTCTGTAGAGCTTTGCTTCCACCATTTGTCCTAGGGTTCTATCTGTCCGTTTTTTTTTTAATAATTATTTTTTATTTTAATAACTTTGTTATATTTTATCTTACTTTATTTTACTTTATCTTCTTTCTTTCTCTCCTTCCTTCCCTCCTTCTTTCCTTCCTCCCTCCTTTCTTTCTTTCCTTCTTTCTTTCTACTTCTACTAATTCTTTCTTTCTACTTTTTCTCCCTTTTATTCTGAGCCATGTGGATGAAAGGCTCTTGGTGCTGCAGCCAGGAGTCAGTGCTGTGCCTCTGAGGTGGGAGAGCCAACTTTAGGACACTGGTCCACAAGAGACCTCCCAGCTCCACATAATATCAAATGGCGAAAATCTCCCAATGATCTCCATCTCAACACCAGCACCCAGCTTCACTCAACAACCAGCAAGTTACAGTGCTGGACACCCTATACCAAACAACTAGCAAGACAAGAACACAACCCCACCCATTAGCAGAGAGGCTGCCTAAAATCATAATAAGTCCACAGACACCCCAAAACACACCACCAGACGTGGACCTGCCCACCAGAAAGACAAGATCCAGCCTCATCCACCAGAACACAGGCACTAGTCCCCTCCACCAGGAAGCTACACAACCCATTGAACCAACCTTAGCCACTGGGGACAGACACCAAAAACAACGGGAACTATGAACCAGCAGCCTGCAAAAAGGAGACCCCAAACTCAGTAAGATAAGCAAAATGAGAAGACAGAAAAACACACAGCAGATGAAGGAGCAAGATAAAAACCCACCAGACCTAACAAATGAAGAGGAAATAGGCAGTCTACCTGAAAAAGAATTCAGAACAATGATAGTAAAGATGATCCAAAATCTTGGAAATAGAATAGACAAAATGCAAGAAACATTTAACAAGGACCTTGAAGAACTAAAGATGAAACAAACAATGATGAACAACACAATAAATGAAATGAAAAATACTCTAGATGGGATCAATAGCAGAATAACTGAGGCAGAAGAACAGATAAGTGACCTGGAAGATAAAATAGTGGAAATAACTACTGCAGAGCAGAATAAAGAAAAAAGAATGAAAAGAACTGAGGACAGTCTCAGAGACCTCTGGGACAACATTAAACGCACCAACATTCGAATTATAGGGGTTCCAGAAGAAGAAGAGAAAAAGAAAGGGACTGAGAAAATATTTGAAGAGATTATAGTTGAAAACTTCCCTAATATGGGAAAGGAAATAGTTAATCAAGTCCAGGAAGCACAGAGAGTCCCATACAGGATAAATCCAAGGAGAAATATGCCAAGACACATATTAATCAAACTGTCAAAAATTAAATACAAAGAAAACATATTAAAAGCAACAAGGGAAAAACAACAAATAACACACAAGGGAATCCCCATAAGGTTAACAGCTGATCTTTCAGCAGAAACTCTGCAAGCCAGAAGGGACTGGCAGGACACATTTAAAGCAATGAAGGAGAAAAATCTGCAACCAAGATTACTCTACCCAGCAAGGATCTCATTCAGATTTGATGGAGAAATTAAAACCTTTACAGACAAACAAAAGCTAAGAGAGTTCAGCACCACCAAGCCAGCTTTACAACAAATGCTAAAGGAACTTCTCTAGGCAAGAAACACAAGAGAAGGAAAAGACCTACAATAACAAACCCAAAACAATTAAGAAAATGGTCACAGGAACATACATATCGATAATTACCTTAAATGTAAATGGACTAAATACTCCCACCAAAAGACACAGATTGGCTGAATGGATACAAAAACAAGACCCATATACATGCTGTCTACAAGAGACCCACTTCAGACCTAGAGACACATACAGACTGAAAGTAAGGGGATGGAAAAAGATATTCCATGCAAATGGAAACCAAAAGAAACCTGGAGTAGCAATCCTCATATCAGACAAAATAGACTTTAAAATAAAGACTATTAAAATAGACAAAGAAGGACACCACATAACGATCAAGGGATCAATCCAAGAAGAAGATATAACAATTGTAAATATTTATGGATGCAACATAGGAGCACCTCAATACATAAGGCAAATACTAACAGCCATAAAAGGGGAAATCGACCGTAACACATTCATAGTAAGGGACTTTAATACCCCACTTTCACCAATGGACAGATTATCCAAAATGAAAATAAATAAGGAAACACAAGCTTTAAATGATACATTAAACAAGATGGACTTGATATTTATAGGACATTCCATCCAAAAACAACAGAATACACATTTTTCTGAGGTGCTCATGGAACATTCTCCAGGATAGACCATATCTTGGGTCACAAATCAAGCCTTGGTAAATTTAATAAATTTGAAATTGTATCAAGTATCTTTTCCGACCACAACGCTATGAGACTAGATATCAATTACAGGAAAAGATCTGTAAAAAATACAAACACATGGAGACTAAACAATACACTACTTAATAACAAAGTGATCAGTGAAGAAATCAAAGAGGAAATAAAAAAATACCTAGAAACCAATCACAATGGAGACACGACGACCCACAACCTATGGGATGCAGCAAAAGCAGTTCTAAGAGGGAAGTTTATAGCAATACACTCCTACCTTAAGAAACAGGAAACATCTCAAATAAACAACCTAACCTTGCACCTAAAGCAATTAGAGAAAGAAGAACAAAAAAATCCCCAAAGTTAGCAGAAGGAAAGAAATCATAAAAATGAGATCAGAAATAAATGAAAAAGAAATTAAGGAAATGAGAGCAAAGATCAATAAAACTAAAAGCTAGTTCTTTGAGAACATAAACAAAATTGATAAACCATTAGCCAGACTCAACAAGAAAAAAGGGGAGAAGACTCAAATCAATAGAATTAGAAATGAAAAAGGAGAAGTAACAACTGACACTGCAGAAATAGAAAAGATCATGAGAGATTACTACAAGCAACTCTATGCCAATAAAATGGACAACCTGCAAGAAACGGACAAATTCTTAGAAATGCACACCCTGCCAAGACTGAATCAGGAAGAAATAGAAAATAGGAACAGACCAATCACAAGCACTGAAATTGAAACTGTGATTAAAAATCTTCCAACAAACAAAAGCCCAGGACCAGATGGCTTCACAGGCGAATTCTATCAAACATTTAGAGAAGAGCTAACACCTATCCTTCTGAAACTCTTCCAAAATATAGCAGAGGGAGGAACACTCCCAAACTCATTCTATGAGGCCACCATCACCTTGATACCAAAACCAGACAAGGATGTCACAAAGAAAGAAAACTACAGGCCAATATCACTGATGAACATAGATCAAAAATCCTCAACAAAATACTAGCAAACAGAATCCAACAGCACATTAAAAGGATCATACACCATGATCGAGTGGGGTTTATTCCAGGAATGCAAGGATTCTTCAATATATGCAAATCAATCAATGTGATACACCATATTAACAAATTGAAGGAGAAAAACCATATGATCATCTCAATAGATGCAGAGGAAGCTTTCGACAAAATTCAACACCCATTTATGATAAAAACCCTGCAGAAAGTAGGCATAGAGGGAACTTTCCTCAACATAATAAAGGCCATATATGACAAACCCACAGCCAACATCGTCCTCAATGGTGAAAAACTGAAAGCATTTCCACGAAGATCAGGAACAAGACAAGGTTGCCCACTCTCACCACTCTTATTCAACATAGTTTTGGAAGTTTTAGCCACAGCAATCAGAGAAGAAAAGGAAATAAAAGGAATCCAAATCGGAAAAGAAGTAAAGCTGCCACTGTTTGCAGATGACATGATACTATACATAGAGAATCCTAAAGATGCTACCGGAAAACTAGTAGAGCTAATCAATGAATTTGGTAAATTAGCAGGATATAAAATTAATGCACAGAAATCTCTGGCATTTCTATACACTAATGATGAAAAATACGAAAGTGAAATCAAGAAAACACTCCCGTTTACCATTGCAACAAAAAGAATAAAATATCTAGGAATAAACCTACCTAAGGAACAAAAGACCTGTATGCAGAAAATTATAAGACACTGATGAAAGAAATTAAAGATGATACAAATAGATGGAGAGATATACCATGTTCTTGGATTGGAAGAATCAACATTGTGAAAATGACTCTACTACCCAAAGCAATCTACAGATTCAATGCAATCCCTATCAAACTACCACTGGCATTTTTCACAGAACTAGAACAAAAAATTTCACAATTTGTATGGAAACACAAAAGACCCTGAATAGCCAAAGCAATCTTGAGAACGAAAAACGGAGCTGGAAGAATTAGGCTCCCTAACTTCAGACTATACTACAAAGCTACAGTAATCAAGACAGTATGGTACTGGCACAAAAACAGAAAGATAGATCAATGGAACAGGACAGAAAGCCCAGAGATAAACCCATGCACATATGGTCACCTTATCTTTGATAAAGGAGGCAAGAATGTACAGTGGAGAAAGGACAGCCTCTTCAATAAGTGGTGCTGGGAAAACTGGACAGGTACATGTAAAAGTATGAAATTAGAACACTCTCTAACACCATACACAAAAATAAGCTCAAAATGGACTAAAGACCTAAATGTAAGGCCAGAAACTATCAAACTCTTAGAGGAAAACATAGGCAGAACACTCTATGACATAAATCACAGCAAGATCCTTTTTGACCCACCTCCTAGAGAAATGGAAATAAAAACAAAAATAAACAAATGGGACCAATGAAACTTCAAAGCTTTTGCACAGCAAAGGAAACCATAAACAAGACAAAAAGACAACCCTCAGAATGGAGAAAATATTTGCAAATGAAGCAACTGACAAAGGATTAACCTCCAAAATTTATAAGCAGCTCAATAACAAAAAACCAAACAACCCAATCCAAAAATGGGCAGAAGACCTAAATAGACATTTCTCCAAAGAAGATATACAGACTGCCAACAAACATATGAAAGAATGCTCAACATCATTAATCATTAGAGAAATGCAAATCAAAATTACAATGAAATATCATCTCACACGGGTTCAGAATGGCCATCATCAAAAAATCTGTAAACAATAAATGCTGGAGTAGGTGTGGAAAAAAGGGAACCCTCTTGCACTGTTGGTGGGAATGTAAATTGATACAGCCACTATGGAGAACAGTACGGAGGTTCCTTAAAAAACTGCAAATAGAACTACCATATGACCCAGCAATCTCACTACTGGGCATATACCCTGAGAAAACCATCTTTCAAAAAGAGTCATGTACCAAAATGTTCATTGCAGCTCTATTTACAATAGCCAGGAGATGGAAACAACCTAAGTGTCCATCATCAGATGAATGGATAAAGAAGATGTGGCACATATATACAATGGAATATTACTCACACATAAAAAGAAATGAAATTGAGCTATTTGTAATGAGGTGGATAGACCTAGAGTCTGTCATACAGAGTGAAGTAAGTTATAAAGAGAAAGACAAATACTGTATGCTAACACATATATATGGAATTTAAGAAAAAAAAATGTCATGAAGAACCTAGGGGTAAGACAGGAATAAAGACACAGACCTACTAGAGAATGGACTTGAGGATATGGGGAGGGGGAAGGGTAAGCTGTGACAAAGCGAGAGAGAGGCATGGACATATATACACTACCAAACGTAAGGTAGATAGCTAGTGGGAAGCAGCCGCATAGCACAGGGAGATCAGCTCGGTGCTTTGTGACCGCCTGGAGGGGTGGGATAGGGAGGGAGATGCAAGAGGGAAGAGATATGGGAGCATATGTATATGTATAACTGATTCACTTTGTTATAAAGCAGAAACTAACACACCATTGTAAAGCAATTATACTCTAATAAAGATGTAGAAAAAAATAAAAAAGAAGCATAAGGACTTCCCTGGTGGCACAGTGGTTAAGAATCCGCCTGCTAATGCAGGGGACACAGGTTCGATCCCTGGTCCGGGAAGATCCCACATGCCATGGAGCAACTAAACCTATGCACCACAACTACTGAGCCTGTGCTCTAGAGCCTGCGAACCACAACTACTGAGCCTGTGCTCTAGAGCCCATGAGCCATGACTACTGAGCCCGCTTGTCACAACTACTGCAGTTCGTGTGCCTAGAGCCTGTGCCCTGCAACAAAGAGAAGCCACCACAATGAGAAGCCCGCGCACCACAACGAAGACCCAATGCAGCCAAAAAATAAATAAATAAATTTATAAAAGATAAATATAAAGCATATTTAACACTAAAAAAACAAAAACAAAACATAACGATTTATATCAACCTTGTTCCTTAGGAGGAAAATAATTTGCTTACAATTTCCATTTCTTTCATCTTTTCTTGTGTCCGTTCAGTTTCTTTTTTCAGTTGACTTATCTCCTGTTCATTTTGTAGTGTTATAAACTCTTTTTCTCGAAGTTGTTCTTTGGCATTTTGCAATTTTTCATTCAAACCTTCTACCTGAATTTTAAACAGAGCAATGTTAATGTAACTAAAGAAAAATAATTCTTCAGTCATAACTGCAATCCAAGTAAGTCAGGTTTTAAACATGTATATCTAAAATAGCAAAAATTTTAAAATGTTTTTCTTTTTTTTCTTTTTTTTTTAGAAGAGAGTGAGTTTATTAGAACAAAGAGCCAAAAATATGTTTTTCTTAAAACAACCATAACTTTGACATAAGTATCAGAATTCTTGTGCCTAATAAAATGCTTATATTTATACCTAAAATATACTAAAAGAGATGACAGTCTCAATCACATTTGTGTAAGAAAGGAAAATAAAGGTACGTTAAAACAACACACATTACATGGCCTTCAAAATAATTTTACAGGTAATTATCTGCATGAAGTAAAAAATACAATTAGTGAAAACAAACTCCCCTTCTTTACTATGTTCCTTCCTTAGAGGCAACCACAGTTAACAGAATTACTTGCAAATCCTTCCAGAGATATTTTATACATATTCAGATATGCACACATTATAATAAATATGTGAACACGTTGACATACAAAAAAAATACATTCAAAATAACATTAAAAGGGTAAGCACCAGAAGCCGGGGAGTCAGAGAAAAGGAAAAATGTGGTGGAAGGGTACAAAGTTTCAGTTAGGCAGGATGAATAAATTCTAGAGATACAATGTATGGCACAGTGAATGACTGTAATTAGTAATACTATATTGTATACTTGATAAGTGTTCTCATAAAAAAAAAAAGTAACTATATGAGGTTGTAGATATGTTAATTAGTTTGATTACTGTAATTATGTCATAATGTATGTGTATATTAAAACATCATGTTGTACATCTTAAATATATGCCATTTTTTGTCAATTATACCTCAATAAAGCTGGGGAAAAAATTGAGAAGAAAATGAATATAACATAGGATGTACAAGATAATTAAAATTATGCAGTATTGGGAATTCCCTGGCAATCCTGTGGTTAGGACTCCATGCTGTCACTGCCAAGGGTCCAGGTTCAGTCCCTGGTTGGGGAACTAAGATCCCACAAGCTACACAGCACAGTGAAAAAACAATAAATTAATAAATAAATAATAAAGTAAAATAATGCAGTATTTTTATTGTTTGTATTCTATTAAAAAGCTGTATTATGTGAATAACAGATGCTTACAGTTAAGGATTTATTTTTTTTAAATAATTTAAGACATGTAATTTTTAATAATTTACCTGTTTGTTGCTTTCTTTAAGTTCCAATTCTGATTTCTCCAGAGTACCCTCTAATTTAATTATTTTCTGTTCCATTTCTCCCCTGTACTCACGAATAGTCATATCCAAATATGTAACCTAAGTACAAAAGCAACATTAAGCTGTCACTCAATTTTATTCTAACATGGAAAACTGTGTGCTTGCAATGTGATTTAGAATTGTTTATAGTGGGTATAACTAAAGAATAAATGCATCTCAAATAAATTATTAAAAAGAATGAGATAGGGGCTTCCCTGGTGGTGCAGTGGTTGACAGTCCGCCTGCCAATGCAGGGGACATGGGTTCGTGCCCCGGTCTGGGAGGATCCCACATGCCGTGGAGCAGCTGGGCCCATGGGCCATGGCTGCTGAGCCTGCACGTCCAGAGCCTGTGCTCCGCAACGAGAGAAGGCACGACAGTGAGAGTCCCGCGTACCGCAAAAAAAAAACAACAAAAAAAAGAATGAGACAAATAATCATTGCTTAATAATACTGGATCTTGAGCCTGATATATGATTATGTTCACATAAGTGACAAATAAAATGATTCAAACTTCATTTTATGCTTGATAAAAGCTGCTAGGGCTTCCCTGGTGGTGCAGTGGTTAAGAATCCGCCTGCCAATACAGGGGACATGGGTTCTATCCCTGGTCCGGGAAGATCCCACATGCCGCGGAGCAACTAAGCCTGTCCACCACAACTACTGAGCCTGCACTCTAGAGCCCGTGTGCCAAAACTACTGAATCCACATGCTGCAAGTACTGAAGCCCGCGCACCTAGAGCCCGTGCTCCACAACAAAGAGAAGTAACCGCAATAAGAAGCCCGCACACTGCAACCAAGAGTAGCTCCCGCTCGCCACAACTAGAGAAAGCCCACGCACAGCAATAAAGACCAAATGCAGCCCCCCCAAAATCAATAAAATTTAAGAAAAAAAAAAGCTGCTAAATAACAATGCAACATGAAAATTGTGGGATGCAGCAAAAGCACTGCTTGGAGGAACATCTAAAGCATTGAATGCATATATTAGAAAAGAAGAAAGGGGCTTCCCTGGTGGTGCAGTGGTTGAGAGTCCACCTGCCAATGCAGGCAACACAGGTCCGGGAAGATCCCACATGCCACGGAGTGGCAGGGCCCGTGAGCCATGGCTGCTGAGCCTGCGCGTCTGTAGCCTGTGCTCCTCAACGGGAGAGACCACAACAGTGAGAGGCCCGCATACCGCAAAAGAAAAAAAAAAAAAAAGAAGGCCTAAAATCAGTCATCTAAGCTTCCACCTTGGGTAACTAGAAAAAGAAGAGCAAATTAAATCCAAACTAAGCAGAAAAAAAAATAATAAAAATTAGAGCAGAACTCAATGAAATTAAAATTGGGAAATCAATAGAGAAAATCAACAAAGCCAAAAGCTGGTTCTTTGAAAAGATCAATAATATAAATAAGTCTCCAGCCAGACTAACTTAAAAAAAGAAAGAGAGAGGATATAAATTGCTAATATGAGAAATGAAAGAGGAGATATTACTACAAATCTCAAGGACATTAAAAGGATAATAGAGAAATATTAAAAACAACGCTTTGCCCATGAATTTAATAAAACTAGATGAAATAGACGAGTTACTCGAAAGGCACAATCTGCCAAAACTCACACAAGAAGAGACAATCTGAATAAGCCTATATCTATTAAAGAAATTCAATAAATGATTAATAACTTTGCAAAACAGAAAGCACCAGACTCAGATGGATTCATTGCTGAATTCTACCAGACATTTAAGGAAGAAATTATACTAATTCTCTACACTCTCACTTAGTAGATAGAAGCAGAGGAAATACTAACTCATTCTCTGAGGCCAGCATTACCCTGATACCAAAACCAGACAGAGACATTATAAAGAAAGAAAATTACAGACCAGTATCTTTCATGGACATAGATATAAAAATTCTCAATAAAATATTATTGAATCATACCCAACGATGTATAAAAAGAACTATACACCACAACAAGCGGGATTTTTTCTAGGTATGAAAGGCTTTTTCAACATTTGAAAATTAATTAATGTAACTGATCACATCAATAGGCTAAAGAAGAAAATCACATGATCATATTAATAGATGCAGAAAAAAACATTTGACAAAATCCAACATCTATTCATGATAAAAACTCTTGGTAAACTAGGAATAGAGAGTAACTACCTCAACTTGATAAAGAATATCTAAAAAAAACTAACAGCTAACATGAGAAACTCAAAGTTTTCCCATTAAGATCAGATACAAGGCAAAGATATTCCATTGTACCACTTCTTTTCAACATTGTACAGGATGTCCTAGCTAATGCAGTAAGACAAGAAAAGGAAATAAAAGGTATACAGGTTGGAAACAAAGACATAAAACTGTCTTTGTTTGCAGATGACATGATGATTTAGGTAGAAAATCCAAAGGATTTGACAAAAGAATTCCTGGAACTAATAAGTGATTATAGCAGGTTGCAGGATACAAGGTTAATACACGAAAATCAATTGCTTTCCCAAGTACCAGCAATGAACAAGAGAAACTTGAAGTTAAAAACAAAATTATCATTTATATTAGCATTCTCCAAAATGAAATAGTTATAAATCTAAACATATTCAAGATCTATATATGGAAAACTATAAAACTCCAATGAAAGAAATCAAAGAATTATATAAATGGAGAGAGAGTTCACGTTCATGGATAAGAAGACTTAATATTGTCAAGATGTCAGTTCTTCCCAACTTGATGTATAGATTCAAGGCAATGCCAATCAAAATCCCAGCAAGTTATTTTGTGGATATCAACAAACTGCTTCTAAAGTTTATAGGGAGAGGCAAAAAACCCAGAAGAGCCAACACAATTTTGAAAGAGAACAAAGTTGGAAAACTGACATTACTCAACTTCAAGACTTACTAAAAAGGTACAGTAATCAAGACAGTGTGGTACTGATGAAAGAATAGGTGAATAAATCAATGAAACAGAAGAGACCAGAAACAAACCCATGTAGATATAGTCGACTGATCTTTGACAAAGGAGCAAAGGCAATACAAGATGTCCTTCAATAGGTGAATGGATAAATAAACCATAATATATCCAGGCAATGGAATACTATTCCATGCTAAAAAGAAATAAGCTTTGAAAAGACACGGAGGAAACTTAAATGCATATTACTAAGTGAAAGAAGCCAATCTGAAAAGGCTACAATACAATATGATTCCAACTGTATGACATTCTGGAAAAGGCAAAACTACAAAGACAGCAAAAAATCAGTGGTTGCCAGGGTTGGGATAAGAGGGAGAGGGATGAATAGGTGGGGCACAGAGGATTTTTAGGGCAGTGAAAATATTCTGAATGATACCATAATGATGGATAGCTGTCCAAACTCTTGGAATGTATAACACAAAAGTAAACTGTAATGTAAACTATGGACTTTGGGTGATTATGAAGTGTCAATGTATCAATAGGTTCATCAGCTTTAACAAATGTACCATTCTGGCAGGGAATGTTGATAATGGGGAAGGCTGTGCATCTGTGGGGGTGGGGCGTTTACAGGAAATCTCTCTACCTGCTGCTCAATTTTGCTGTGAACCTAAAACTGCTCTAAAAAATAAAGTCTTTTAAAAAAGATGTTGCTAAATAATGCCTTCTGAATATTTTTCTTCCTCCAATAAATACTAGCTGAGCAAGTAACTCCTTTAATCCCATTTTCTTCTGATATACAGTATTAAAAGAGATCAAAAGGTTCAGATACTAAGCTAAACTTCATTCCAGAAAATCCACCTGCTATAAAAATAGCAAGATAAAGAGAGACGACATATTTCTAATTTTAAAAATATTTATGTGCACAGAAAAAAGAAATACCTATAAAGGGACTTCCCTGGTGGCACAGTGGTTAAGAATCTGCCTACCAATGCAGGGGACACAGGTTCGAGCCCTGGTCCGGGAAGATCCCACATGCTGCGCAGCAACTAAGCCCACGAGCCACAACTACTGAGCCTGCGCTCTAGAGCCCACGAGCCACAACTACTGAGCCCATGCACCACAACTGAAGCCCACATGCCTAGAGCCCGTGCTCTGCAACGAGAAGCCACCTCAATGAGAAGCGCACACACAGCAATGAAGAGTAGAGAAAGCCCGCTCATAGCAACAAAGACCTAACACACCAAAATAAATGAATTTTTTTAAAAAAGCTATAAAAATGTCTATTTTGCCAAAAAGAGGGGACCTCTGAAACCTTGTGCGATTGTATTTTAACAGAAAATTTCATTAAAATATAGTTTAAAAAAAAATATATATATATATATAGTTAAGAAAACCAACTTGAGCTGCTCTTTGCTTTAGCTCCCAATTTCTCTCCTTAAGTGCCTGATCCATTTCAAGGAGTTCTTGCTTTTTGTCTTCAATCTCCATCTTGCATTCCCTGCAATTTATCAAAGTGAAAAAGATCTAAGCAAATAAATAGGAATATTATAGTTTCAAAAAAATTAAATCAAGTGGGTTACCTTTCCTGTAAGTTAAAAGTGATAGGATATATTCAACTATTTCAGATTGAGAGCTCACATTAAAGGAATAATGTATAAAGAAAATGACTGATATCAATGCAACTACTTTAACAGAGTGTTCTAAAAAGGCAAAAGTTAACTCAGATTCTACTATTGGAGACAATTTAAGCTAAATGTTAAAAGCACTACCAGGGAATAAGATTGAATCAGTATAAGAATTTAAAAAATATATCTATATTTTTTCATCTATAGATCAGAGGAGTGTTTGAAAGTCTTTTATATATAATAGCTGTGAGTTCACTATAACTGAACGAGGCATTTATCTCATGATTGATGCCCCTGATATCCAAAGCTCAGTAAACGACCACTGTATTTCTTATGGGAATTTTTTTTTTAACATCTTTATTGGAGTATAATTGCTTTACAATGGTGTGTTAGCTTCTGCTTTATAACAAAGTGACTCAGTTATACATATACATATGTTCCCATATCTCTTCCCTCTTGCGTCTCCCTCCCTCCCACCCATCTAGGTGGTCACAAACCACAGAGCTGATCTCCCTGTGCTATGTGGCTACTTCCCACTAGCTATCTATTTTACATTTGGTAGTGTATATATGTCCATGCCACTCTCTCACTTTGTCACAGCTTACCCTTCCCCCTCCCCATATCCTCAAGTCCATTCTGTAGTAGGTCTGTCTTTATTCCCGTCTTGCCCCTAGGTTCTTCATGACCTTTTTTTTTTTTTCCTTAGATTCCATATATATGTGTTAGCATACGGTATTTGTTTTTCTCTTTCTGACTTACTTCACTCTGTATGACAGACTCCAGGTCCATTCACCTCACTACAAATAACTCAATTTTCTTTTTATGGCTGAGTAATATTCCATTGTATATATGTGCCACATCTTCTTTATCCATTCATCTGATGATGGACACTTAGGTTGCTTCCATGTCCTGGCTATTGTAAATAGAGCTGCAATGAACATTTTGGTACATGACTCTTTTTGAAAGATGGTTTTCTCAGGGTATATGCCCAGTAGTGGGATTGCTGGGTCATATGGTAGTTCTATTTGCAGTTTTTTAAGGAACCTCCGTACTGTTCTACATAGTGGCTGTATCAATTTACATTCCCACCAACAGTGCAAGAGGGTTCCCTTTTTTCCACACCTACTCCAGCATTTATTGTTTACAGATTTTTTGATGATGGCCATTCTGAACCCGTGTGAGATGATATTTCATTGTAATTTTGATTTGCATTTCTCTAATGATTAATGATGTTGAGCATTCTTTCATGTGTTTGCTGGCAATCTGTATATCTTCTTTGGAGAAATGTCTATTTAGGTCTTCTGCCCATTTTTGGATTGGGTTGTTTTTTTGACATTGAGCTGCATGAGCTGCTTGTAAATTTTGGAGATTAATCCTTTGTCAGTTGCTTCATTTGCAAGTATTTTCTCCCATTCGGAACGTTGTCTTTTTGTCTTGTTTACGGTTTCCTTTGCTGTGCAAAAGCTTTTAAGTTTCATTAGGTCCTACCTGTTTATTTTTGTTTTTATTTCCATTTCTCTAGGAGGTGGGTCAAAAAGGATCTTGCTGTGATTTATGTCATAGAGTGTTCTGCCTATGTTTTCCTCTAAGAGTTTGATAGTGTCTGGCCTTACCATTTAGGTCTTTAATCCATTTTGAGTTTATTTTTGTGTATGGTGTTAGAGAGTGTTCTAATTTCATACTTTTACATGTACCTGTCCAGTTTTCCCAGCACCAGTTATTGAAGAGGCTGTCTTTTCTCCACTGTATATTCTTGCCTCCTTTATCAAAGATAAGGTGACCATATATGCATGGGTTTATCTCTGGCTTTCTCAGATTCTACTATTGGAGACAATTTAAGCTAAATGTTAAAAGCACTACCAGGGAATAAGACTGAATCAGTATAAGAATTTTAAAAATATATCTATATTTTTTCATCTATAGATCAAAGGAGTGTTTGCAAGTCTTTTATATATAATAGCTGTGAGTTCACTATAACTGAACGAGGCATTTATCTCATGATTGATGTCCCTGATATCCAAAGCTCAGTAAACGACCACTGTATTTCTTATGGAAATTTTACTCAAAATGACACCTTACATTTAGTGAAGTATTGAAGTCTAATATAGAAATATTTTAAATGTATTTTTTAAATGTATTTTTTATAAATTCTAACCCTCTTAAAACACTAACTTATGAATAATTTTATATATAAAAATGCTTAAAATGACACAATTTTAATATTTATATCACTCTAAAGCCTCTGATCAGAGAATTTTAATTTCAAACTCTAAGTTCTGATATCACAAAGGATGAAAATGTTGTTGATCTTGAATCTTCATATGATTTTCCAATCTTAAATATGAAACAATATAATAAAGGTGCTGACTTTAAAAAGCAGATTCTGAACTTCTTTAATGAGATGTTTACTGTTCTCCTAAAAGCCTGAAGAGTTCATACAAGGCTAAACTTATATTCTAAAAGTAATATGAAATGAATTCTAAAGATAGCTCTAATTGCTGTCTATATAAATAGCTGCACTTCCAAAATTCAGCTACTATCTAGAATTTTAAGTTTTGTTTTACTTCTTTTATCCATTCATTCCCTTAATCATTTAGCAAATATTTATTGGATGTTTCTTATATGTCAAGGTTCTATGTACAGTGGAATTAATAGGCAACAGGATAGATGTTGTTCATTACAGAGAGCTTACATTCTACTAGGTCAAGAGATGGACTATAAATAATAAACAACTCAACATGAAAAATATAATATAAAGTGCTATGTTAGAACATTAAATACAGTGATGAGATCGTGACTGGGAGGCTATGTTAGAATAGGTTGGTCAGGGAAGGGCCCTTTGAGGTAATGTGAAGGGTATGAAGAAGTTGGCCATACAACCATTATTTCAGGCCGAAGAAACAGCTATGACAAAAGTCCTAAGGTGGGAAAAAACTTGGTAAACTTTAAGTACAATAAAAAAGCCAGGAGCAAGCAGAACAATATGAAATGAGGCCAGAGAAGTAGGCAGGAACCTTGGGCTTTGTATTACAGGAAAAGGAGCTTGTATTTTTTTTTTTTTTTTGGTTGTTGTAAAATACATATAACATAAGATTTACCATTTTAACCACTTTAAAGTGTACAATGCAGTTACACTAAGTACATTGACAATGTTGTGTAACCGTTACCACTATTTCCAGTACTTTTTCATCATTCTGAATGGAAACCCCATATCCATTAGCAGTTTTTTCCATTCTCCCTTCCCCCAGTCCCTGGCAACAATTAATCTGCTTTCTATCTCTATGGATTTGCTAATTCTGAATATTTCATATAAATGGAATTATGCAACACATATGTGGTTTCTTTCATTTAGCATAATATTTTCAAGGTTCATCCATGTTGTAGCATGTTTCAGTACTCTATTCCTTTTCATGGCTGATTAATATTCCTTGTATGGATACACCACACTGTGTTTATCCATTTACAACTACCAGTGTACAGCTGGGTCGTTTCCACTTATTGGTTATTGGGAATAGCCGTACTATGAACATTTGTGCAAAATTTTTGTTTGAACACCTGTTTTCAATTCTTTTGGGTACTTACCTAGGAGTGGAATTACTGAGTTATATGGTTAATGTATGTTTAAATTATTGAGGAACTGCCACACTGTTTTCCACAGAGGCTGTAATCATTTTAGTTTACCATTTGTTATTTTCTGCTTGGATTTTTGTGTGTGTGTGTGGTATGCGGGCCTCTCACTGTTGTGGCGTCTCCCGTTGCGGAGCACAGGCTCCGGACGCGCAGGCTCAGCGGCCATGGCTCACGGGCCCAGCCGCTCCGTGGCATGTGGGATCTTCCTGGACCAGGGCACGGACAGGCGGACTCTCAACCACTGCGCCACCAGGGAAGCCCTTCTGCTTGGATTTTTTTTGTTTGTTTTTATTATGGCCATCTTAGTCGGATTGAAGTGGTATCTCATTGTGGTTTCGATTTACATTTCCCAAGGAGCTTGGTTACTATTCTGAATCTTTTGGGAAGCCATTAGAAGATTAAGTAGGGAAGCAATATGATCTGATTTATGTTTTGAATCATAAACTTAAATCAATTCTGTGGAGAATGAATTGTGGGGAAGGTCAAGAATTTAAGCTGGTAGACCAGGTGGGAAGCCACAGCAACAGACCAGGTGAGAGATGATGATGGCTTGTGCTAAGGTGGTAGTAGAAAAAATAAGAAATCAATAGATTTCAGAATATGTTTTAGAAATAAAGTTGACATGACTTGCTAATAGACTGGATGAAAAAAGGGAGGGAAAGAGATAAAAATAATCTTATAGATTTCTGGTTTAAGCAACTGCATAATAATGAGATGGAGGAAGGGCAGGGTTATGAGTAAAAAAAATGAATTGTTTTAGCCACGTTTAAGATGCCTCTTTAAAATACGTCAGTGGAGATAACAAGTAGGTCATTAGATATGAGTCTGGAGTTTGGAGAAGAGGTCTTTCTAGAGATATGGGTTTGGAAGTCTCTGACACATAGTATTTAAAGCTATGTGAAATTTACCAAGAATGAATTTGTGGGTAGAAAAGAGAAGGGGTCCTGCTCTGAACCAAAGGTTACAATATCTAAGATTCTGGGTCACCTTGCTTCTCTCTATCCTGTTCTTTCATTACACATTTCACATCCTGGTCTGTTTTCCTTTTCAGAATCCATTTCCTACACTTTGGCTCCAGTCTGGCTCTCCACCCCTACTCACCACAGATGTGTACTGGAACAGCATTTTATGCTATTGCTGCTAATCTAAGAACCCAGATTTTAGAGTTGGACAGACTGTGTTTCACTCCCCTCTCTGGACCCTACTATCTGACTTTGGGCATTTTACTTAATTTTCTCAAGCCTCAGTTTTCTCAAGCATAAAAAGGTGATAATAAGCAACTCATAGGTTTGTTGTAAAGAAATGATTGAGATCATATATGAAGTCCCTGCCATAGTGCTGGCACAAAATTAGGGCTTAACACAAAGAACAACATTGTTATTGTTAATATTATTTTTCTATTCATCAGTGCTGTATGCTGGTCCAATCATTTTTTACCACTATGGGATACAGGAGAGGGCCAATGTAAAATGGTCCAAAGAACAAGGATGGAACTATTAGCCAACAGCAACAGCTATATTAGTGAGATGGAGCATGGGATGAACTGCCTAGGATGAGACACAGTGAGCTAAAGGCAGTTGAGAAGTTTGGACATCTAGAATTCAACAACAAACTCTATAGTATGACCCAAGGACTAAGGGTAATAAAGTGAAGTACCTGTAACTGTGATATCATTTTTTAGTATTTAACTCACCTAAGTTCAGCTGTGAGATCCGTTATAGTAGTGTATTTTTCCTCTAATGATAACTGAGCCTTCTGTAGAACATCTCTCAATTCCTGGAGTTGTCTTAAAGTACTCTTTAATTCTCCATGAGCATTTTGTAGTTCAGTCTCTAGTACTTCCCGTTTCTGCAAGGCTTCTGTTAGTTCAGTTTCAGTGTGGTGCTGTAACTTTTCTAACTCCTTCACTGTTAAAAGCAGAGAATAATTTTAGAATTATATATATAAACTACTTGTTATTCAGAAATTTGTAAGCAATTATAATTAAGAATATCCAATTTTATTCATCTATAAGAGGCAAAATACCACTGATTGTCCCTTCCCCGTCATCTCAAATTCCCACTTTATTCCATTTCTTTAAATATACAAATGCAGGCAGCTAAGCTGAGCTAACCTGTTGCTTACCAGCGTTTGTTTTCTTATCTAGTTCTGTCTTTGTCTGTTCTAATATCATGTCTAACTGAGAGAGATGCATTGCTTTATTTTCTCCATCTCGTTTTAGGTGCTTTATTTCTTTTTCCATTTTATACAGTTCTTCTTTGTAGTGATCCATCTCAAGTTTTACTTGCCTAATTAAAAACAAAAAATAAAATAAATAATAATTTGGAAACTTAAAAATCAACTAACTTATCTCTGACTGAACAAAGTCTGCAAGTTATATAAAGACAAATATCAGCAAAATGTCTAGTCATCGTGGGATGAATTGGGAGATTGGGATTGGGATTGACATATACTATATATAACATATATATACTAATATGTATAAAATGGATAACTAATAAAAACCTGCTGTATAAAAAAAATGTCTAGTCAGAGTCTTAAATCACCTATTATATTGTTAAAAATGCTCCAACTAATAGATTGTAATTCTGTACCAATTACATGCCACTAAACACAACTATATGATGTATTTACCTAGTACACTATCTGGCACACAAAAGGTGCTCAATGAATTTGTTTTCTTTCTATTTGGAGATATTTTAATTTTTTTTTTTAAGATTTTTTTTTTTTGATGTGGACAATTTTTAAAGTCTTTATTGAATTTGTTATAATATTGCTTCTGTTTTATGTTTTGGCTTTTTGGCCGCGAGGCATGTGGGATCTTAGCTCCATGACGAGGGATGAACCTGCACTCCCTGCACTGGAAGGCGAGGTCTTAACCACTGGACCACCAGGAAAATCCCTGAGATATTTTAATTTTAAAACAGATCCACGGAGATAT
This sequence comes from Monodon monoceros, assembly GCF_005190385.1. Classification (NCBI taxonomy): domain Eukaryota; kingdom Metazoa; phylum Chordata; class Mammalia; order Artiodactyla; family Monodontidae; genus Monodon; species Monodon monoceros. The sequence continues at coordinate 99,455,928 of NW_021703774.1, forward strand.
ATAACAGATATATTTTAACTCTAAACCCTTTTGGGAGAGAAAAACAGTTTTATAAATTATAGTTTCAGAAGTGAAAGAAGCAATAGTTGGAACAGAGAAAAACCCTGCTTCATGAAGAGAAGATCTTGGAACTAGATATATCTTTCTTATGAAGTTTATTCATCTGGTTCATAAGCTTCCTACTAGTAATTAGAACTTATTTTACCCACTGAAGTGCCTATTAGCTATAATTAAGAAGAGTTTTTGTCTAGAAGTCAAAGGGTGGGAGTAAGAAAAGAAAGAAGCAGTTATTTCAATTTTCTTAGTGAAACAAAAGCAAGATCATCAGTGAGAGCAAGGATTGGGGAGGGGTTGTTAGAGTTTTGAAAGAAAAGGCAAAGGTGTAAAAGAGTCCTCTACAAGAGTAAGTAACATTGTGATTGCCAGACAGACAGCATTAAGAAAATGCCTAAGGTTTTGAAGTTATGGGTATAAAGTAAGACTGGTCAGTGTCGTTATATTTTTCTCCAGCTTCTGTAAAGATGCAAGCATGAATTAGTCTGAGTTGGATTTTTAGTTCTGTGTACACAAAGTAAGAGAGAGGTAAAGGAGTTGTGGGTTTATGTAAATCAGTGATTTTAATGATTAATTAGAATTTAAGCTAGGTAAAGAGAGGAGAAAGGGCATTAGGGAATGAGACAGTGGTAGAACTGATAGATCAGAGGTCCTAGTTACATCAAAGAATTGTTGAATTGGGGATATTAAAGGGAATGAGGTAATAATATAGAGGTAGATGCATAGTATTCAGATTATGTTGAAATAATGGAGATATCAGAAACGATAAGATCTAGGATAAATCATGTGAGTGAGTGGCTGAGGATCAGCTAGATAGATGTATATTGAAATCCCCAAGAATAAAGACAGGAGTAGTGTTGGAAAGAGCTATGTAAGTCAGGTGGCCTGTAGGTGTCAGCAACAACGAGGGATGATATGATCTGATGACATGAGGTTCATGGTGTATGTCATACTATTTCCCATCTCAACCCTGTGGTACAAGAACTATGGGGAAAAGTTTTTACTTTAGAGAGCTGCAGGGGAAGAAGCAATGTCCTCAGGGGACAGTCACATTTCTGTTACAGCAAGAGAAAAGAAGAGATAGAGAATATAGGGAATGTCTTTCAGGATGGACTGTAAATTCCAGAGGATAAAGTGGAAATCTTTCACAAGTTCAGATGCGGTGGGAAAAGGGAAGAAAATACATGAGGAGGTTTTTGGGACTTAGTAAGAGAGATGAGGGTAAATCTAACGCCTGGAAATCTGATGCTTCTGTGGAATCTGGCACAAGCAAAGATAAAGTTACAATGTTGATTAGTTTTTGTGGAATTAAGGTACACACTGGTGGTGAGGCTGTGTTAGTGGATAGACAAATATCAATGGCAGAAAGAAGGTCTGAAGAACTGTGGTCTTAGTCTTAAACATAGGATATCTTCTTGACCCCACTGAGAGAGTTGAGGATATCTGGGTAAGCAAGTTGCTACTCAAAGCACAAAGGCCCTACCTTTATTCCTGTCAGAGGGGGAGAGGGAGTCTGAGGATGTTGTGGTTTAAGTTCAAATGCATAAGTTAACTCTTATTCCTGTTGGTAGAATGGTGGGCTAATTAAGAGTTTATTATTAATTATGTCAACTCTTGTCGACAAAGTATAAGAGGTCTGGGGAAGCTAGGTATAACTTTCAACTCATAATTCCCTTTCTTGACCAAATAACTATTGATTTCTTAGCACAGCCCAGCCACATTAAATCAGGATCTTTAGAGGTAGGACCTAGGCATCAGTACTTTTTAAAGCTCCTTGGGTGATTTTAATGTTCAGTCAATGTTGAGACCACTGTTTTCTTCTATTAATTTACTCCCTCCCATAAACAATTAGAATCCATGAAAAATTCCTCTATATGAGAACATCTTTGCCTGACACTTTCACAATTCAATTTAATAAAACAGCTGCTGAGTGCCTATGAGGTACAAGGAACTATGCTGATTGTTGTGGGAGGACCCTTAAATTAAACCATATATTATCTTGGCCTTAAGGAACTACAATATAGTAGGAGAGAAAAGGATATTAACTTATAATACTAAAAGGCATGAGGGATATGAGGGAGGTGCAAACAATGCTATAGGAACACACACCGTAGAGAAATTAATTCCTCAAGCAAACACTTCACTGAACATTATCTGATAGTGAAACTCAAATATGACTGATGTTAAAGCAGGAAGACAAATATAAACTAACATATTCATTTTACCTGGCAGTACCAGTAAGTTCAATAACTTTTTGCCTTTTTAAATCTGCTTCATATGTGGCTGCTTCACATTTTTCCTCCATTTTTCTCAACTTTTCAGCTGAACTTTCCCTTTGTTTCTGAAGCTCTTGTTCAAGTTTTGATACCTTGTAAAGCAATTTTCAGTTAAGTATTTTAAATTCAAACACAGTTCAACATTTTTCAGAAGAAAAATATTTATATAAATTTGTAGCCTAGCCTATCAGTTTCAAGATGTTATTACAAAAATCAAAGTATAGACCGAGAAACAACGTTTTGAAAATATGAAAGCAAAACAATTTTTAATAAGATATTTCATTCACACACATATTTATAGAAGTGACCACATCATAACACTAAAATAGGACTTAAAAGAATTGTACAGAATAATGGTAAATGTTGCTCTTTTCATCATCCTCATCTGAAATGCTCTTTCTTCTCTTGTCAAACTATGTTTCTTTCCTTCTTCACAAATTGGCTCATACCAATTCCTAGAATTCCCATCTGCCCTCAAAACGTTACAACTTGCATTTGCTCCTATTCATTCCTCCTGTTTTACTACATTGCAGGAGGTATTCTTCCTCCTATATAAGTCAAACTGCTTCATAGGCATTCTGGATTCAACTCCAATCCACTTTTTAAGGAACCTCACACTACTACCTCTACTCTCTGCTATATCTTCAATCTCTCTTTCTTCTGGTTTCTTTATATTAGCATTTAAACATGTTCAAGACCTTCCTATCATAAAAAACTTTCCTCCACACCTCTACCTCCTTCCGACTACCACCATTTCTTTCCTCCTCTTTATAGCCCAACTTCTCAGATTTTTTCTATGCTTGTTGTATCATTTTTCTCACTTTCTCATTCATTCCTCAACCCATAGCAATCTAGACACTGTACAGAAACTACACTGTGTCACCAATGGCTTCCATGCAGCTAATTCCAATGGATATTTCTCAACTCTTAATTTACTTGACACTGATTGTAGCAGCCCATGACACCAATTATCATCCCTTAAGTCATGAAATACTTACTTTGGCTTCCAGGTACTGTATCCTTCAGAGCTCTGTCAAAGTCAGGCATCTCACCCCTCATTCTATGTTCTCTCCCTAGTTAACCTCAGCCACTTCATTTTTTTTTTTTTTTCAATTTTTTTTTTTTGGCTGCATTGGGTCTTCATTGCTGCACGCAGGCTTTCTCTAATGGCAGCGAGCGGGGGCTACTCTTCGTTGCGGTGCACGGGCTTCTCATTGCAGTGGCTTCTCTTGTTGCGGAGCACGGGCTCTAGGCGTGCAGGCTTCAGTAGTTGCAGCATGTGGGCTCAGTAGTTGCAGCAGTGGGCCCTAGAGCACGCGAGCTTCAGTAGTTGCGGCACGTGGGCTCCTTGTTGCGGCGCGCAGGCTCTAGGGCACGTAGGCATCAGCAGTTGTGGCTTGTGGGCTCTAGAGCACAGGATTGGTAGTTGTGGCGCACGGACTTAGTTGCTCTGTGGAATGTGGGATCTTCCCATACCAGGGATCGAAGCCATGTCCCCTGCATTGGCAGGTGGATTCTTAACCACTGTGCCACCAGGGGAGTCCCACTTCATATTTTCAATGAACATTTACATGACTGTGATCTCAAAGTTAATATCTGGCTAATGACTTTGATATCCTCCCTGCTCTTCTAAAACCTCTCATTGAAGAACTAAGTACAGATTATAAGTCATTAATATCCACACCCCCAACTTAAGTTCCAAATATAAAATTAAAATAGTACCCAGGTAAAAAGGGAAGGGAACTATGGAAAATCTACCCATTCTGTGTTTGATTAAATGGCACACTCATAAGCAGAAAGAATCTAAAGATAACAATCTGAATAAATCCAACACGGAACCTGTGCATAGTGGAACATGAATAAAAAGTAGAAAAAATATATGCTGGAAAATTTATTCCAAATACTGAAGGAATTTTTAGATATAAACTTTTTAGACCCTCAAATAAATTAAACAAGACATAAAAATCTCTTAAAACAAAGATCATGAAGAAATAAAATAACCAAATGAAAAATACAAAGGAATTGATAGACTTAAGGAAAAAAAACTCAGAAGAAAACTGTAAGACCGTTATAGAAATGAAAACAATTTCAGAAAGAACAAGAATTATAATCAATCTTACAAAAACTGGAGTCAATGACAAGGGATTTAGAAAGCGGGAATCAAATAACAGATGAGATGAAGAAATGCCTCAGGATGAAGCTGTACAACAGGCATAGCAAACAGTAGGTCTAGACTTGAACAAAAGGGATAGAGAGCCACAGGACAGATGTCTCTAAAAAAGAAAATACAGAATACCTGCCTGATATATTTGAATGTGCAGAGAAGAGATTCTTTAGTTCCACTGGAGAGGCTGAGGATGAAGTTAGAATACACAGATTAAAAAGTCATACAAATGACAAAAAGGTGAGGTGTAGTGAGGTTACTGGGAACTATCATTTTCTAATTTATACTTTTCTGTAAAGTGTGATGAGAGGAAAACAAAACAAAAAATGTGAAATATCTGTCAGAATAATTCAGATGAATTTGGTAATGAATGAAAGAGAAAAGATTCGATTCTAGAATAAAATTTCCTAGGATTCTTTCTTTGGAGTAATAACTTATTTTTTAAAATGAGTAGTTTCCTTTGGGATTTTTCTTTTAGTGCATTGCTTGGCATTTCTTTAGGGATTATCACACATCTCCTGATCCAAAATGAAGAAATTGAAAGCTATAATGATTCAGATAGGTATTATATTCAGGTCCAAAAAGGAAAAACTGAATAAAGAAGACTAAATTATAACTAAGTTGGATGGAGTGACAAAAATGTACCCACGGTATTACACGATCACATTACATTGGAATAAAACTTTATACATTTTACAATGTTGATTTAGAATATTTCTTATAATATGGTATCTTTGAGGTTAAACAGCAATTTACATAACTAGCAAAAAATCTATTATCAATTTTAAAAAATTTCTATTTCATAAAACCATTTTGACCAGTAATATATACCTGTTTTTCAAGTTTAGTTTGAATGTCTTCTAGCTCTCCATTTCTAAATGTCTCTTGTTGTAACATTTGCTGCTGTTGTTGAAGAGTATGCTGCAGAATAACATTTTGCTCAGTAGTCTCTTGAAGACTGTGATTTTTAATCTTCAGCTCTTTCTGTAAACAATATACCTAACAAATATACACATTTCTCATTATAATGACATATTTCAAATAAAAAGCAATAAAATGTCAATGTTGTCTACCTTATTAGATAATTACCCTCACTTGTCATATGGGACAATTGTATTCACAGCTATAATTTATTATGTGGAAGGGCAGGGCTCATTTTTCTGATGGGGAGGTATGTTAGAAGGGCCTGTTAATAGGGTTGGTTCTTGGCTGATGTCTGGGAATGTGGCTTTTGAAATATTCCTTAAGTGATGAGACTGTTTTCCCTGGCTAGGGCACCAAATCATGCTTTCCTTCTAGGAGCTTGGAATTCTGATACTTATGGCTGTTCTTATGTGACCAGCCCCCAATAAAAAACCTTGAACTTTGAGTCATAAGCAGGCTTCCCTGGGCAGAAGTACTGCATAAATGTTGCTGCATTTCACTGCTACAGAAAGGAGCTTATTCTGCGTGACTTCTCCCAGAACAAGGGAGAAAACATAGGAAGCCATGGATTTCTTCACACTCCATTTGATATATCTTTTTCTCTTATTGATAATAAACCATAACCATGAAAACACTGTATAAATGTTAGGTGCTATTTAGTACATTACTGTTGCTATCATTGCCATTGTTTGTAAAATAATATCCCAGCAAGCACTCTTGAATATTCACGCTCCAAAAAACATACATGAAAACAATACCAACTAAGAAATTGCACTTATTCACTCCGAATATTTAGGACTTGAATATGCTGATCCCCCAAATTGCTTTAAATGAAACCTTTAGAGTTATCTGGGAGAACCTATTAAGAAGGAAAAAAAATGCCTTTTGTCCAAGAAATCCAAATCCTAAAAAGTGCCAAAAGAAATCATTTTAAAATTCTACAAATAATACAGCATAATTTCATATATATTTCATAATATTTGTTACCTGTTCCTAAAGTAAGGGGAAGGTTTACTAAATGATGATATATAAATCTGATTTTAAAAGATGCAACCATTTAGGGCTTCCCTGGTGGCGCAGTGATTGAGGGTCCGCCTGCCAATGTGGGGGACGCGGGTTCGTGCCCCGGTCCGGGAGGATCCCACATGCCGTGGAGCAGCTTGGCCCATGAGCCATGGCCACTAAGCCTGCACGTCCGGAGCCTGTGCTCCGCAATGGGAGAGGCCACAACAGTCAGAGGCCCGCGTACCGCAAAAAAAAAAAAAAGATGCAACCATTTAAAATCACAGTTTAGGGAGTTCACTGGTGGCCTAGTGGCCCAGGTTCAATCCCTGGCTGGGGAACTGAGATCCTGCAAGCCACATGGCATGGCCAAAAAAAAAAAAAAAAAAATCATAATTTAAAGGACAGTGGCAAATAAATTTTACAAAATAAAGTGAAAAAAAATCCCACATTTCATTAATATGAAAAACACTCAGGCAAATAGAAAAGTGAAAAGTATTAGAGAGTATTAGTATTAGAGAGTGGATTGTAAGTAAATCTTCTTCAAAAGATTTCTTATTGTTGCTTATGTAATAACTTTTTAAAATGAAGGAAAATAAACCCATCCCTTTAAAGCAAACAATCTTTCTAATAAATATCAATCCAGAAGAAAGTAATTTTAAACTCCTAAGAAACAGTGAAGAAGAATCCTGACTTGGTTTTTTCTAATTATACAGCAGTGGAATATTCAGCAGCATCATGAAAGGCTTAGGGGCCAAATAGCCTTTGCTTATGATAAGAAGCTCTTAAATTTCAAACTTCTTCATTATATGATGACACTGTAAACTTAGAGAACCTTACATATAACAGGCAACTATCCAATTTCTAATATTATTATAATTCTTTTTAATGCTAATCTATTTTACTTAATGTTGTCTGTATGAAAATAATTTATTTAGTGTAAATAGGTATCAGTGACACCTGTTTTGTTTTTCCTGCTAGCTCCTGAGAAAACTACAGATCACATCTCTGCTGTAGTTTATTTTATATAGAACGGACTTGCCTATAAGTTTATATACTATTCTTTGTTTACTGGAACATGCTGTCTTATACTTACTTTCCTAATCAAAAAAAAAAAATGGACAAAGTATTAAAATAAGAAAAACTATTAGAAAAAAGATAAGGTCTAACCAAAACACTAAGAAAGTCATACCACATAAGAACAATTAAAAAATTTATTTTAGTAATCTAGCCACTAGCAAAATAATTTCCGTTAAAAATACTGAAGTATCTAACATATTAGTTGTATCACAAATATTAATTCACAAAAATTAACCTACATCTATCTAATTTATACTGGCATTTCACTCTACTACCCTTTAACTTCCACTTGAGTTTAAAAGTAAATATAAGACAAATAGTTTTGACATTATATTCTCTACTAAGTTATTATCATATTCAGAGAATAAACTTTTCCTAAAGAATTCATTATTTTATAATTAAAGTCAAGAAGAAAGTAGAATTTACATTATAATATCTACTTTACAATTAGCTTTATCTAATATTAATGTATATCCAAAAACGCTCTCATGATTATTACTAAAAAATAAAATATAACCCAGAAAAGTTACTGACACAATGCCAACTTTGCAAAATTTAAGTCCATCAATTTGAATAAAGACATTTATCAATAAAATGACTGATCGTGTTGAATAAATGCTTTACGCAGAAAATGTTTTGGCTTATTCACATCTATTTTGTGTTTATTTTCTTCTATCATGTTGACAATGTAATTCTGCATGAACACATACATTATCACTTTTTAAAGCATTTTAATACAAATTAAAATATTTTCAAAATAATTCAGGACCCCCAAGTCACTATTATTTTCATCATAAATTTATTTATTTCAACATATGGAAAAGAATATTTGCCTGAGGCAAAAACTCAGGGGCATATTTATTAGCTTTGTGTGTTGGGTTATCAACATGTAGTTCTTTCAGCTGGCTTTCTATCTATATGCTCTGGGGCCATTTAATTATTCAGCTAGTATGTGATTCGGGACTGCCTACTGATTTGGTAAAATATCTTTATAACATCACGTATTACTAACAGAATGGATGCACTATGAATTAAATCACATTTTCTAAAACCTAGCTACATATGATGAAAATCTCATAACTCTGCTGTTATATTAATTCTATTAACCAGCATTAGAAAGAGTTTTCTCTGTAAGATATTATAATTTGCTCTAAAGACAAATAAGCCAAAACTAAATAAGTGTATGGATTGGTACCTAAAAAAAAAAAAGGTAAAGAGTAATTGGATTTTTCTCCATGTTTCTTATCAACACACAAGAAGAAGTGAAAGATGATCTTTTAAGTAAGTAAGCCAATGCACATGCAGTTGAGCTAATAATTCATCAGCAATAAAAGGGCTGCAAATCTTTCTAATTTACTTACTTACTTTTTCTCTAGTATTGTTGTATAAACATGACTACCATTTCTGATTTCTAATTCAGTTCCAGCCTAGGTTTATACTTCCTGCTATTCTGAAAAAAGTTCTAAGTTCATTTTGGGTAAATGCCTCTTATCCACCCAAGTCTCTGATGCTATTTCTAAGAATACAAATTCTAAAACTCAACAAACTCTCTGATTACAAACACTGCCTGTCTCCAGATTCCATCTCTGCCAAGTCCATTTATGCTGGAGTGCAGTGAGGGCTATAGAATTTAAATGCCTAAATAGGGACTTTCCTGGCAGTCCAGTGGTTAAGACTCTGAGCTCCCACTGCAGGTGGCATAGGTTTGATCCCTGGTCAGGGAATTAAGATCCCGCATGCTGCAGGGTGCGGCCAAAAAATAAGTAAATAAAAATTTAAAAATGCCTAAATAATGGTTTAAAGAAGATCCCGCTGGAAAAAAAAATCACACTCCTATTCTAAAAAGTATAAGTATCTATAGTTTAGGTGGTTTAATTTCCATATATTGGAATACAGAAATATATGCCCACCTGTGAAAGATGCTATAAAAACCTTCATGAGGGGAAGTAGAAGGAAGAAGACAGGTCCATATAAAATACAAAGTTTTTGTTTTAACCTCTGAAGTTATATAATTATGTGATGCTTTTTTTTTTTTTTTTTTTTTGTGGTACGCGGGCCTCTCACCGTTGTGGCCTCTCCCGTTGCGGAGCACAGGCTGCGGACGCGCAGGCTCAGCGGCCATGGCTCACGGGCCTGGCCGCTCCGCGGCATGTGGGATCGTCCCGGACCAGGGCATGAACCCATGTCCCCTGCATCGGCAGGCGGACTCTCAACCACTGCGCCACCAGGGAAGCCCTGTGATGCATCTCTGATGAAGATTTGTTGACTTTTTTTTTTTTTAAAGAAAGGTTCGTTTTTTTTTTTTTAAATTTTATTTATTTTTTATCTTTGGCTGTGTTGGTTCTTTGTTGCTGTGCCCAGGCTTTCTCTAGTTCCAGCGAGCGAGGGCTACTCTTCGTTGCGGTGCACAAGCTTCTCATTGCGCTGGCTTCTCTTGTTGCAGAGCACAGGCTCTAGGTGTGTGGGCTTCAGTAGTTGTCGAACACAGGCTCAGTAGTTGTGGTTCGCAGGCTCTAGAGCGCAGGCTCAGTAGTTGTGGCGCACGGGTTTAGTTGCTCTGTGGCATGTGGGATCTTCCCGGACTAGGGCTCGAACCCGTGTCCCCTGCATTGGTAGGCGGATTCTTAACCACTGTGCCACCAGGGAAGTCCAATTTGTTGATTATTTCTAAACATGAAGTTAAGGTTTAAATATATATATTATAAATTCTAACAAAGAAATAAAGGAATTCTTCATTAAGATTATTCCTTTCAGCAAATATTTAGTGACTACCTATTATGTTGAAAGCAAAGTGGTTGACAATGAGTATATAGAGATGAATAAGATAATTCAAGAAAAGTCTTCTATCTAGTATCTGAGAAACTCTTCTCAATAAAGAAAGTTGAATTTATAAACCTAATTCTCAATCCTTCAAATAGAGGAAGAAAAAACAAAATGGAAAAATTTTGAAGAATTTTATACCTCTAAATCTAAAACAATATTCTAAGTGTTAATCATTTTATATTAGAATTACTGTGATCAACAATAATCTCCTGATTCCCTAAAAATAGGTAATAGAATTAGAATTTTAAGGTGTCATATTTTGTGTTTTATATGTCATATGATGTTTGTTTCTTAAAGAATATAAAATTGGGGACTTCCATGGTGGCATAGTGGTTGGGAATCCGCCTGTGAATTCAGGGGACATGGGTTTGATCCCTGGTCTGGGAAGATCCCACATGCCGCAGAGCAGCTAAGCCCGTGCACCACAACTACTGAGACTGCACTCTGGAGCCCGTGCACCACATCTACTGAGCCCGCATGCCACAACTGCTGAAGCCTGCGTGCCTAGAGCCCATGCTCTGCAACAAGAGAAGCCACTGCAATGAGAAGCCCGCACACTGCAATGAAGAGTAGCCCCCACTCTCCTCAACTAGAGAAAGTCCATAAGCAGCAATGAAGACCCAACACAGCCATAAATAAATAAATAAATTTATTTTTTTAAAAAAGAATATAAAATTGGAGTTTACGTTTTACTGGAAAATTTTTTTTATATCAGCTATATAAAAATGTACTTTTAAAGTATCTTGAAAATAAACAATATCTCAAAAAGAAATCACTTGAAAAATATGCTATATTTAAAGGAAATGTTAATTTACTTCTTCAGATTTCTTCTTTAGCTGTTTTTCAAACTTTTCTTTATTTCCTTCCAATTGGTTCAAATGCAAAGCAAGTTCTTCCTTACAAATTTCCAATGCTGAATCTAGTTGTCTGACCTAAGCAGAAAAAAAGCAAAAAAGGAAAATCAACCAGTACTAATGCGTGCTTATTATATGCTCAATATTTTACAGCGTTATCTCCTAATGTTACCTCACTGCTTCAACCAGTGAATATACAGTCCAACTTAGGATATAAAATGCTATTAAAGAAGAGATTTATTTAGAAAACTAATTATTACTGCAAACTAGGAAACCAAAGAGGAAACCAGTACCTGGAGTCCTGAAGAATAAATGGACATGAACAAGTGAAGAAGGGCATTCTAGGAAGAGGGGAGTACATTCAGAGACAAAGCACTGTGAAAAGGAATGGTAAGAAGTTGGCAGGAGCTTAGGGTACCAAAACCATGAATTTGTTAAGAGATGGGTACTGGAAGGGTGGGATTAGCAAGATAGACTGGGGCCAATTGTCAAGGACCTGCAGGCCAGACACCCTGAAACATTTACCTAAAAAGGTAAGCAGTATTTAAACCTATTCCTTAAGTTCCCTTGATCAAGAAAAATAATAAAGTGAGTACAAACTGGAGTATTGTGTTAAAAATGCTATAGTGTGAATATTCTGAATATGCTGAAGTCACTAAGAAAATGAAATGTTTTTGTTGGCTAATGAAAAACAAACTTAGGTAAGACGGAGAAGGCTGCTTTTGCTCTGAATCAGTGAAAACATTTTCAGAAAGGCAGCAATGTAACTTGGTTCAAGTGTTCATAAAGCTGCAAATGCTTCACGCTACCTCAACATTAAAGAGCGAATGAGCAAAGAGCAACTCAAATTCAGTAAAATTTTTCAGAATTTGCACACATGCTCCACATCCCATCTGTTAATAAGATTCATTCTTGTCTTGTTCCTTTCTTTTCCTTATTGTATTTCTGAGCTTCTCGGGAGTATTTTTTTTCTTTCCTCAACACTAATAGCATTCTAGTAAGTAGTCATGAAAGTGTGAAAGAAATTTCAACAAGATAAGGAGAAAAAGAAAAATGTTCCCTCTTCCAGATACTATTCTACATCATGAAATTATCTTTGCAACTCTTATTTCTAAAAAGAGACACAACTGAAAGACACAGTTTTCAAAGCCTGTCCCTATAGCCTGTGAATATAACCATTAACAGTTAAAAAGCTTATAATTTTGATTAATTATCTTTGTTAATAAACTGTTGCCCTAATAATAATTTTTAAAGTCTTTTATGAGAGGTATAAATATTTACAGGTTTTCTCTATTAAGCATGAGAATAAGCATTGGTACTTGTATCATCTTCCACACACAGAAAAAAAAAACTGACCGTCAGAACATCACATGTGATAAAAATTAACAACGTAAAAACTCAATCAGGCAAGATTCATCACTAGATGTTAAAACCATTGGTCATTAGTTTGTTGAGGGACAGGACTTTGAACATGGCCTCAAAGAATCACCCTATGTATTGCTTATTAATAATAAAGGAAAAATTATGCCCTTAAAATAGTGAGATCTGGCAGTAACCACCTTAAATAATAGGTGTCAAGATTGGCAAAGCCAATAATGGGGTGATGTGAAATTATGTGCCTCCTGATGTGAAGCAGTGGGAAGGACACTGTATAACCCACAGTATAATCCACAATTGTGGTGTGTGTGCTATTATGGTTGACCTAGACTTTTCCAAAGATTCAGTGTCGTGAAGAATAGGAGACAGTGAGTTTAGGGGAATCTAAAAAGCCAAAAGCAAAACATGAATTATGACTGCATTCTAAATTGGGGAAAGAAAAGGAACAAGCTAAAGTAGTGTTTCTCACAATTTAATGTTCACACAAATCACCTGGACACCTTAATTCAGAACCAGAGCCAGGTCTAGGGTGAGACAAAGGAGGTTCTAGGGCTCAAAGTTTAAGGAGGTACTCACTCTCAGGATCATGCAAATGCCTACCCTTCACTTGTACAACCTGGAGAATAAATGTCTCCTTAAATTGTATGCCAGAGGCACTCCCTTGCTTCACTTTAGTCCCAGCTCTGTTCAGTAGATCAGATATTCTGCAAGTCAAACAAGTTCCCGGGTGATAGTGATGCTGCTAGACCATGCTTTGAGTAGCAAGATTATTAAGAACATTTTTAAATAATTGGGAAATTTTCAGTATGGACAGTATGTTGAATAGTGTTACTGAATTAATGTTGACTTTCTGTGGTGTATAGAGATGGTGTAATCAGGTAGGAGAAAGTTTCTATACATATGAGACCCAAGTTTAAGTATTAAGGGTGTAAAGTATCATGACATCTGCAGCCTTCTCACAGGTGGACTAGCAAAAAGGAAATGTGTGAGTGGCGGTGGGACTGGGTGGGTGCATGTGCAAGAAGGCATGTGCATGTGTGTGCAGAGAGATGAAGTGAGTATGGTTAGAGTTTAAAAGACAGTAAATCTAAATGAAAGGACACAGCTGTTCTCTGTACTAGTCTTTCATTTTGTAGGTTTGAAACTTTTTATAATAAAACTTAATTAAAAATAAATTAAAACTAATAAATAATAAAAACCAAAACATCTACTACTCTGTTGGAATTCTCATTTGAACAAAGAGCTTGAGACTCTAAATCTCATACAAATAAACATCATTCACTGTGTACAAACCACTCATAAATATACATGTATATATATGTACATGAATGAATAGAATCAAAACAAAGACACTGCTCTGCTAAACCAAAGAACCTCCTCGGGGGCATATTCTGGAGGCAACCACATAGGGGCTCTACGCTACCTACTTTCAACAGAAGCACCTAAGCTAGTCTTTGTTTATTTTTTTTTCTATTTATAACTTTAACTTTCTTTGGGGAAATAAAACACACACAAAAATCTAGAGTGGAAAATAAAACCAAAGCAAAACAAATAAAATAAACAAATGAAATCGCTAATAAGTACCTTCTCAATTTTCTATTTAATAGCAGCTAACATAATTGCTTTAATTTATTGGTTTTTTTGTTACCAGTTCATAAACTTCCCATCAGTCTTCCAGCTATCATTATCATACTTCTATAAGTGATATAAGTTTAAACTTATAGATCCTTATAACTCTCCTGCACATAGAAAATTTCAAAATTTTTATGCAAAGAACAAACTGAGGCATGCAGAAGGACATGGCCAAAAGTCAAGAAAGAAGGTGGTAATGACATAATCAAGAAAAGAGGAATATACTTCAAACTTCTATTTGATATGTTAGAATCATTTAGGGAATTCCCTGGCAGTCAACTGGTTAGGACTTGGTGCTTTCGCTGCTGAGGGCCCAGGTTCCACCCCTGGCAGGGAACTAAGATCCCACAGACTGCACAGTGCATCTCAAAGAAAAAGAAAAAAAAAAAAAAGAAAAAGAAAGAAAGAAAAGAATCATTTAGTATAGCTTCAATGAAAGCAAATCTACTAAAGGTACCAAAGGAATAAAACCTAACATCATAATTCATTCTTTAGCTGATTTCCTTCCTGTCTCATATCTGATTATTAACAAATGAAAATAACTTACCAGATGACTGGCTAGATGTGTTAGGTAATTTAATGAAAAACAGGAGTTAAGTGGCAAGATGGATTTTTTTAAATGAAATTATATCATGCCTACAACCTTTGTACAATAATGATTTTTTAAATATTAATGATCTTAGAGGTTATTTTTACATGAGGAAATGAACTGACATGGCATTAAATGTTAAAAGTTTTGGAGAATACTATAGGAAAGTTATGGATAAACATATAATTGGGTTTACGAGGGTATACATGGTCACAAAATGGATGAAAAACAGAGTACTAGGCAAAAAGTAAATAACATTGGATTTTTAAAATATCCTTTATATTTAATCCATATGTAACAGAATGAAGGTCACAGCATATTTGAAGCTATTTTTAGCACTAAAAATGCAAAGAAGAAAACACTGAATATATGGTAATTACTTAGCAAACTCTGAGTAACTTAGTATGTGTTAAGTATTTTATGTACCTCATTTCATTTAATCCTCAAACCCACCCTCTTCTAGGGCATTGTGATCCCTATTTTACTGATGACGAAATTAACGTTCAGAGTTTAAATAACCTAGCCAAGGTTACAGTCAGTTAATAAGTACACTGAAGCCAGAACTAAAACCTAAGTCAGTTTAGCTTCAAAGCCCATACTTTTAACCATAAGGTTATCCTAGCCACAAAACTGTATTTTACCCCAAAATTCTGGATTTATTCCCTATTTAATCATATAGCAGAACTAGTAAAAAGAAGCAAAACTGTATTGTTTATAGTTTCACCTCTCTTCACTTCCTTTGTTAATTTTTTTACTGGTAACGTTAGTAAGTAGCTACAGTTTAAAAAACACATTTTTTGTTAAAAAATCTTTCTTAAGGTATTATAAAAAGAAAAGTTAGATAATCTACAGACTAGATTATCAACTATCAAATAATTAAGATCATAATTCACAATGAAAAATATACTACTTAAAGAAACTAAGTTCATTGACTTAGGTAAAATTTTTACCACTTTATTTTTATGTAAACTTTTTTTTACAATTTATAGAGAAAACTAAAAAGCCACAGGAATGTCTCCATTAAGAAAAAAAAGAAAAATTTTTAAAGTATTAGCATACTAGCCTTGATTGTTTCTTCAGATACTTGGTTCTGTAATATTTTCAAAGCTTCATCTTTCTTCATATTTTCCTTTTCCATTTCCTGAAAACATACAGATTGGTAGCAAAAATATACGTACGTGTATAAATATTTTAGCATTAGTAACAGGTTGTTAAACAACTGATTTGACTAGAATTAAAGGTATGTTAAAGAAACATAAACTTAAAATATTGGTCAGCTTTTAAACAGCACTTTTTTATAAAGATGATTTTACCCCTTTGCTTTCCGTCAAGAGTCTGTCTAGTGATTCAAGGTGATGTTGTTTACATATTATATCTTGCTGCAACATGGATATTGTCTTTTCTTGTTCTTTAAATTGTTGTTCTTTTTTCTCTAGTTGAGATTCAAGCTAAACATAGAAACAGGATTTATTAATTTTCATATTAATTTTTTTTAATTTGAAACATTTTAAATACAGTCAACCCTTGAACAAGACAGTTTTAAACTGAGTCCACTTATACATGGATTCTTTTCAATAAATATGTACTACAGCACTACACCATCAGCGGTTGGCTGAATTCACAGATGGGAACTATGGAAAGGAAGGGTTGACTGTAAAGTTATATGTGGATTTTCAACTGCACAGGGTTGGCACCCCTAACTCCCAAATTGTTCAAGGGTCAACTGTACACAGAAAAAAACATAACACTCACAATTTAAATTACTACTGAAATTACATAGCTTATTGTATTTTGCCAAATTTCCTTCAGTTTCTCTCCTTTTAGAGAAAAAATGAAATCACAAGTCCATATCTTATCCCTTCCCTCCCTCACCAATACTATGTTCCCTCCCTCACCAATACTATGTTGAAATTGTTCTATATCATTCTCTGGTATGTTTCATTCTCATACATGTTTTTTGTGCTTTTAACTATATATGTAGATCCATGAACAATATGTAACATAATTTTGTTTTGAAAATTCACACAGACAATATCAACACTTTTGCAAGTTTCAGCAACTTATTTTTTTCTCTTAATATTGTTTTAAATATTTATCCATGTATCCATATGTGGATCTAGTTCATATTTTTATGATAATACAGTATTCCATCGTAACAACAAACTAGTTTGTTCACTCTTCTACTCAGAAACAGTTAGATATTGCTTTTTCACTATTATGATGTTACAATAACATCCTTTGTACATGTCTCTTTATACACATGTATGGGGGTTTCTTTACAACATACCACCTAGAAGTGGACTTCCTGGTTGTAGGATATGCACATTTCTAACTTCATTAGGTATTTCTCTTCAAAGTGCATCAAAATTTATACTTTCACTAGAAATGTGTAAGTCTCACTCCTTACAACTTCACCACTAATTGACTGGTGTTATCAAATGTCCAAAAAACTTTTGTGAAGACAAAACATGAGTAAACTGATATGTTTATATGTATATTTGTGCATACTATATACACAAGTATATAAAAATTATACATATGTGATAATAGCAGCAACAGGTTAACTAGAAAATACTAAAACCAAAGAACTGTGAAATGAAAACACTCAAATGAAAATAAATTACACATCAGAAATTAGAGGAACAGAAAGAAAAAAGATTGAAGAAAGTGAACAGAACATAAGGGACCTGTTGGACACCATCAAGCACACCAGTATGCACATCATGGAAGTCCCAGAAGGAAGGGAGAAAGAGAGAGACAATATTTGAAGAAATAATGACTGAAAATGTCCCAAATTTGATGAAATAATGATATAAACATCCAAGAATCTCAACAAAATCCAAGTAAGTTGAACTCAAAAAGACCCACAATGAGACACATTATAATCAAACTTTCAAAAGACAATGACAAGAACTTCCCTGGTGGTCTAGTGATTAAGACTCCAAGCTCCCAACACAGGGGGCACGGGTTTGATCCCTGGCCCCCTGGTCGGGGAACTAAGGTCCCACAGGCCACGTGGCACAGACAAAAAAAAAAAAGAATAAGAAAAAGACAATGACAAAGAGAGAATCTTGAAGCAGCAAGAGATAAGCAAATCATCACATATAAGGGATCCTCAATAAGATTACATGCAGATTTCTCATCAGAAACTTTGAGGGTCAGGAGACAGTAGGCTGATATTCAAAAGAAAAAAAATAACTGTCCATGAAGAATCCTCTATCTGGCAAAACTGTTCTTCAAAAGTGAGGGAGGAATTAAGACATTCTCAGGTAAAAGTTGAGGGAGGCTGTGACCATTAGACATGTCCCGCTAGAAATACTCAAGGGAATTCTGTAAGGTGAAATGAAAGAACACTAGATAGTAACCTGAAGTCATACGAGAAATTAAAATCTTCATAAAGATAAATACATGGGCAATTGTAAAGCCTAACATTATCGTAACAATGGATTGTAACTTCCACTTTTTGTTTTCTAAATGATTTAAGAGACTAATACATATAAAGGAAAAAAAAGTTATTAGTCAAAAGTTAGTATTACTGTAACTTTAGTTTGTGACTCCAAATCTTGTTTTCTACAAAAGAGACTAATCCTTTTGAAGGAATTACCAGTTTGTCTTGGGGCACACAATGTACAAAGACGTAAGTTTGTGACAAAACGTGTGGAGATAAAGCTATAAAGGAATAGAGTTTTTGAAATTAGAGTGGCATAAATTCAAATTAGAGTGTTATAACTTTAGGATGTTAAATGTAATCCCCATGGTAACCACAAAGAAAATAGCCATAAAATATAGACAAATGGAAATGAATTTTAAAATTTCAGTACAAAAAATCAACTAAATTCAAAAGAAGACAGTAATGTAGGAAAAGAGGGATAAAAAAGCTAGAAGGCATATAGAAAAAGAAAAGCAAGATGACAGAAGTCCCTCCTTATCAGTAATTACTTTAAATGTAAATGGATTAAACTCTCCGAGGCACAGATTGGTAGAATGGAGAAAAGCACACATCCACCTATATGTTGTCTGCAAGACACTCATTTTATTTTTTTGAATTTTATTTATTTTTTTATACAGCAGGTTCTTATTAGTCATTAATTTTATACACATCAGTGTATACATGTCAATCCCAATAGCCCAATTCATCAAACCACCATCCCCATCCCCCTGCGGCTTTCCCCCCTTGGTGTCCATACGTTTGTTCTCTACATTTGTGTCTCAACTTCTGTCCTGGAAACCGGTTCATCTGTACCATTTTTCTAGGTTCCACATACATGCGTTAATATACGATATTTGTTTTTCTCTTTCTGACTTCACTCTGTATGACAGTCTCTAGATCCATCCACGTCTCAACAAATGACCCAATTTCGTTCCTTTTTATGGCTGAGTAATATTCCATTGTATATATGTACCACAACTTCTTTATCCATTCGTGTATGGATAGGCATTTAGGTTGCTTCCGTGACCTGGCTATTGTAAATAGTGCTGCAATGAACATTGGGGTGCATGTGTCTTTTTGAATTATGGTTTTCTCTGCAGTAGTGGGATTGCTGGGTCATATGGTAATTCTATTTTTAGTTTTTTAAGGAACCTCCACACTGTTCTCCATAGTGGCTGTATCAATTTACATTCCCACCAACAGTGCAAGAGGGTTGCCTTTTCTCCACACCCTCTCCAGCATTTGTTGTTTGTAGATTTTCTGATGATGCCCATTCTAACTGGTGTGAGGTGATACCTCATTGTAGTTTTGATTTACATTTCTCTAATAATTAGTGATGTTGAGTAGCTTTTCATGTGCTTCTTGGCCATCTGTATGTCTTCTTTGGAGAAATGTCTATTTAGGTCTTCTGCGCATTTTTGGATTGGGTTGTTGCTTTCTTTAATGTTGAGCTGCATGAGCTGTTTATATATTTTGGAGATTCATCTTTTTTTTTTTTTTTTTTGCGGTATGTGGGCCTCTCACTGTTGTGGCCTCTCCCGTTGTGGAGCACAGGCTCTGGACGTGCAGGCTCAGCGGCCATGGCTCATGGGCCTAGCCGCTCCGCGGCATGTGGGATCTTCCTGGACCGGGGCACGAACCCGTGTCCCCTGGATCGGCAGGCGGACTCTCAACCACTGCGCCACCAGGGAAGCCCTGGAGATTAATCCTTTGTCCGTTGATTCGTTTGCAAATATTTTCTCCCATTCTGAGGGTTGTCTTTTCGTCTTGTTTATGGTTTCCTTTGGTGTGAAAAAGCTTTTAAGTTTCATTAGGTCCCATTTGTTTATTTTTGTTTTTATTTCCATTACTCTAGGAGGTGGATCAAAAAGGATCTTGCTGTGATTTATGTCAAAGAGTGTTCTTCCTATGTTTTCCTCTAAGAGTTTCATAGTGTCCAGTCTTACATTTAGGTCTCGAATCCATTTTGAGTTTATTTTTGTGTATGGTGTTAGGGAATGTTCTAATTTCATTCTTTTACATGTAGCTGTCCAGTTTTCCCAGCACCACTTATTGAAGAGACTGTCTTTTCTCCATTGTGTATCCTTGCCTCCTTTGTCATAGATTAGTTGACCACAGGTGCATGGGTTTACCTCTGGGATTTCTATCTTGTTCCACTGATCTACGTTTCTGTTTTTGTGCCAATACCATATTGTCTTGATTACTGTAGCTTTGTAGTATAGTCTGAAGTCAGGGAGTCTGATTCCTCCAGCTCCGTTCTTTTCCCTCAAGACTGCTTTGGCTATTCGGGGTCTTTTGTGTCTCCATATAAATTTTAAGACTTTTTATTCTAGGTCTGTAAAAAATGCCATTGGTAATTTGATAGGGATTGCATTGAACCTGTAGATTGCTTTGGGTAGTATAGTCATTTTCACAATATTGATTCTTCCAATCCAAGAACATGGTATATGTCTCCATCTGTTGGTATCACCTTTCTTTCATCAGTGTCTTATAGTTTTCTGCATACAGGTCTTTTGTCTCCCTAGGTAGGTTTATTCCTAGGTATTTTATTCTTTTTGTTGCAGTGGTAAATGGGAGTGTTTCCTTAATTTCTCTTTCAGATTTTTCATCATTAGTGTATAGGAATGCAAGAGATTTCTGTGCATTAATTTTGCATCCTGCAACTATACCAAATTCATTGATTAGCTCTACTAGTTTTCTGGTGGCATCTTTAGGATTCTCTATGTATAGTATCATGTCATCTGCAAACAGTGACAGTTTTACTTCTTCTTTTCCAACTTGTATTCCTTTTATTTCTTTTTCTTCTCTGATTGCCGTGGCTAGGACTTCCAAAACTATGTTGAATAAGAGTGGTGAAAGTGGACATCCTTGTCTTTTTCCTGATCTTAGAGGAAATGCTTTCAGTTTTTCACCATTGAGAATGATGTTTGCTGTGGGTTTGTCATATATGGCCTTTATTATGTTGCGGTAGGTTCCCTCTATGTCCACTTTCTGGAGATAAAATAGACTTTAAAGAATGTTACAAGAGACAAGGAAGGACACTACATAATGATCAAGGGATCAATCCAAGAAGAAGATATAGCAATTATAAATATATATGCACCCAACATACGAGCACCTCGGTACATAAGGCAACTGCTAACAGCTATAAAAGACGAAACTGACAGTAACACAATAATAGTGGGGGACTTTAACACCTCACTGACACCAATGGATGGATCATCCAAAATGAAAATAAGGAAACAGAAGCTTTAAATGACACAATAGACCAGATAGATTTAATTAATATTATAGGACATTCCATCCAAAAACAGCAGATTACACTTTCTTCTCAAGTGCGCACGAACGTTCTCCAGGATAGATCACATCCTGGGTCACAAATCAAGCCTCAGTAAATTTAAGAAAACTGAAATCATATCAAGCATCTGACCACAACGCTATGAGATTGGAAATGAATTACAGGGAAAAAAAATGTAAAAAACACAAACACATGGAGGCTAAACAATACGTTACTAAATAACCAAGAGATCACAGAAGAAATAAAAAAATACGTAGAGACAAATGACAATGAAAACACGACGATCTGGGACTTCCCTGGTGGCACAGTGGTTAAGAATCCGCCTGCCAATGCAGGGCACACGGGTTCGAGCCCTGGTCCGGGAAGATCCCACGTGCTGCAGAGCAACTAAGCCCGTGCACCACAACTACCAAAGTCTGTGTGCCTAGAGCTCGTGCTCCACAACAAGAGAAGCCCCCACATTGAGAAGCCCATGCACCGCAATGAAGAGTAGCCCCCGCTCGCCACAACTAGAGAATGCCCACACACAGTAACGAACACCCAATGCGGCCAAAACTAAAACAAACAAACAAACAAACAAACATGACGATCCAAAACCTATGGGATGCATCAAAAGCAGTTCTAAGAGGGAAGTTTATAGCTATACAAGCCTACCTCAAGAAACAAGAAAAATCTCAAATAAACAATCTAACCTTACACCTAAAGGAACTAGAGAAAGAAGAACAAACAAAACCCAAAGTTAGCGGAAGGAAAGAACTCATAAAGATCAGAGGAGAAATAAATGGAATAGAAACAAGAGAATACAATAGCAAAGATCAATAAAACTAAAAGCTGGTTCTTTGAGAAGATAAACAAAATTGATAAACCATTAGCCAGACTCATCAA
This sequence comes from Monodon monoceros, assembly GCF_005190385.1. Taxonomy (NCBI): domain Eukaryota; kingdom Metazoa; phylum Chordata; class Mammalia; order Artiodactyla; family Monodontidae; genus Monodon; species Monodon monoceros. The sequence continues at coordinate 99,478,316 of NW_021703774.1, forward strand.
GAAAAAGAGGGAGAGGACTCAAATCGAGAAAATTAGAAATGAAAAAGGAGAAGTTACAACAGACAGCGGAGAAATACAAAGCATCCTAAGAGACTACTACCAGCAACTGTATGCCAATAAAATGGACAACCTGGAAGAAACGGACAAATTCTTAGAAAGGTATAACCTTCCAAGACTGAACCAGGAAGAAATAGAAAATATGAACAGACCAATCACAAGTAATGAAATTGAAACTGTGATTAAAAATCTTCCAACAAATAAAAGTCCAGGACCAGATGGCTTCACAGGTGAATTCTACCAAACATTTAGAGAACAGCTAACACCCATCCTTCTCAAACTCTTCCAAAAAATTGCAGAGGAAGGAACACTCCCAAACTCATTCTATGAGGTCACCATCACCCTGATACCAAAACCAGAGACAAAGATACTACAAAAAAAGAAAATTACAGACCAATATCACTGATGAATTTAGATACAAAAATCCTCAACAAAATACCAGCAAACAGAATCCAACAACACATTAAAAGGATCATATACCATGATCAAGTGGGATTTATCCCAGGGATGCAAAGACTCTTCAATATACACAAATCAATCAATGTGATACACTATATTAACAAATTGAAGAATAAAAACCATATGATCATCTCAATACATGCAGAAAAAGCTTTTGACAAAATTCAACACCCATTTATGATAAGAGACTCATTTTAGATCCAAACATACTAATAGATAAAAAATGAAAGGATGGGAAAAGATAGTCCACGCAAATGGTAACTAAAAGGGAGCAGGGATAGCTATAGTAATATCAGGCAAATCGTACTTTAAATTTAAAAAGATTATGAGACAAAGACAGATAATATATATTAATATAAGGTTATTACAATATAGCAATAAGATATAACTATTACAAACACTTATACACCAAAGACAGACTTTCAAAATATATGAAGCAAAAACAGACAGTATTGAAGTGAAAAATAGACAGTTCTACAACAGTACTTGAAGACTTCAATAGTCTATTCTCAATAATATGTAGAACAACCAGAGAGAATATAAGTAAGAAAAGAGAGGACTCAACACAATAAACAAATCATATTTAATAGACATACACAGCTCACTCAACCCCAAAACAATATACATTCTTCTCAAGTGCACATTGGATATTTTCCAGGATAGACAATATGTTAGGCTACAAATTTAAGTCTCAATAAATTTTACAAGACAGATATCATATAAAGTACATTCTCCAACCACAATGAGATGAAGTAAGAAATCAACAACAAAAGGAAAACTGGAAAATTCACAAAATTGTGATATTTATTAAACAATACATTTAAAAATAACCAATGAATCAAAGAAGAATTCACAAGGGAAATTAGAAACTACTTAGAAATGAATGAAAACAAAAACACAACTTACGAAAACTTACAGGACTCAGCAAAAACAATGTTTAGCGGGTAATTTATAGCTATAAATGCTTACATTAAAAAACAAGGAAGATCTCAAGTCAATAACCTAACTTTAAAACATAAGGAAAAAGAAGAACAGAATAAACCCAAAGCTAGCAGAAGGAATAATAAAGATTACAGTAAAGATCAACAAAATAGAGAACAGAAAAACAATGAAGAATATCAATGAAATGAAAAATTGGTTCTTCAAAAAAATAAACAAAATTGACAAATCTTTAGCTAGGTGGTCAAAAAAAGAGGACTCAGTATTACCAATATCAGAAATGTAAGTAGGAATATTACTATCAATTCTACAGAAATAAAAAAAGATCATAAGAAAGTACAATGAATAATTATATACCAACAAGTTGGATAATCTAGATGAAATGGACAAATTCCTAGAAACACAAAACCTACAAAGACTCTATCATGAAGAAATAGATAATCTAAACAGACCTATAAATAGTAAGGAGATTGAATGGGAAATCAAAAATCTCCCAACTAAGAAAAGCCTTGAACCTGCTTGCTTTATTGATGAATTCTACCAAACACATAAAAAAGAACTAATACCAATCCTCCTCAAATGTTTCCAAAAAATTAAGGAGAGAATACTGCCTAATACTGTAAGACCAGCATTAACCTGATACGAAACCCAGACACTACAAGAAAAGAAAACTACAGACAAATATCTGTTATGAGCACTGATGCAAAAATCCTCAACACAATACTAACAATCCAAATTCAGCAGCATAGTAAAAGGATTAAACACAGTGACCAAGGGGAATTTATTCCTGGAATGCAATGAAAATTGATCAATGTTATGTGCAATATCAACAGAATGAAAGAAAAAATAACACATGAGCATCTCAATTGATGCAGAAAAAACATCTGACATAATTCAACACCCTATCATGATAAACACTCTCAACAAATTAGGAACAGAAGGAAACTACCTTCACATAATAAAAGCCTTATATGAAAAACCTACAGCTAACATACTTAATGGTGAAAGATTGAAAGCTTTTCCTCTATCCTCAGAACAAGAAAAGGATGCCCCTCTCACCACTTTTATTCAACATAATACTGGAAGTTCAAGCCAGAGCAATTAGGCAAGAAAAAGAAATAAAAGACATCCAAGTTGGAAAGGAAGAAGTAAAATTATCTATTGGTAGATGATACGATCTAATACACAGAACACCCTAAAGATTTCACATAATAAAACTATTAGAACTGATAAATGAAATCAGAAAAGTAGAGGATGAAATTCAACACACAAAAGTCAGTTGCATTCCTATATGTGAACAATGAACAGTCTGAAAAGAAAATTACAAAAACAATTTCATTTACAATAGTATCAAAAAGAATAAAATACTTAGGAATTAACCAAGGAGGTGAAAGACTTGTACAATTAAAATTACAAAACACTGATGAAAAGAATTGAAGAAAATGTAAATAAATAAAAACATATTACATGTTCATGGATTAGAAGACTTAATATTGTTAAAGTGTCAATATTACCCAATGCAATACAATCCCTAGCAAAATCCCAATGACATTTTTTGCTGAAACAGAAAAACCCATCCTAAAATTCATATGAAATCTCAAGGGACCCTGAACAGCCAAAACAATCTTGAAAATGAACAAAACTGGAGGACCCTCACTTCCTGATTTCAAATCTATTACAAAGCTACAGTAATAAAAACTGTGATTTTGCATATGACATATAGACCAATGGAATAGAATTAAGAGCCCAGAAATAAATCCTCATATATATGGTCAAATGATTTTGACAAGGGTGCCAAGATCATTCAGTGGGGGGAAAGGACAGTCCTTTTAACAAATGGTGCTGAGAAAACTGGATATCCACATGCAAAAGAATGAAGTTGGACCCACAGCTAGCACCATATATAAAAATTAACTCAAAATGGACCAAAGACCTAAATTAAGACCTAAAAAAATAAAACTCTTAGAAGGAAACATAGAACAAAAGCTTCACAACATAGAACCAAAGCTTCACAACATTGGATTTGGTAATAATTTCTTAAATATGACACCAAAGGTATAGGCAACAAAAGAAAAAATAGACAAACTGGACTTCATGAAAATTATAATATTCTGTGCATCCAAAGACACTCTCAACAGAGTAAAAAGGAAACCCACAGAATGGGAGAGAATATTTGCAAATCACACACCTTGATAAGGGATCAATATCCAGAATATATGGAAAAGTCCTAAAACTCAACAACTACATAAAAACAACCCTATTAAAAAATGGGTAAAGGAAATAAATAGACATTTCTCCAAAGAAGCTGTATGACTAGACAACAAGCACATGAAAAGATTATCAGCATCACTGATCATTAGGGAAATGCAAATCAAAACTACAATGAGATACCACCTCACACTCATTAGGATGGCTACTGTTAAAAACCAGAAAACAAGTGTTTACAAGGATGTGGATAAATTGGAACACTTGAGCGCTGTTGGTGGGAATGTAATATGGTATAGCTGCTGTAGAAATCAGTATGGTTGGTCCTCAAAAAATTAAAAACAGAATTACCATATTATCAGCAATTCCACTTGTGCATGTATACTCAAAATAACTTAAAGCAGGGTCTCAAAGAGATATTTGTACACCCGCATGATCATAGCAGCATCATTCACAACAGCTAAAATGTGGAAACAAACCAAGTGGCCATCAACAGATGAATGGATAAGCAAAATGTGCTATGTACATACAATGGAATATTATTCAGCCTTACAAAGGAAGGAAATTCTGCAATATGCTGCAACATGGATGAACCTTGAGGACATTATGCTAAGTGAAACAAACCAGTCATAAAAAGACAAATACTATATGATTTCACTTACATGAGGTACTTAGAGAAGGCAAAATCACAGACACAGAAAGTAGAATACTGATTGCCAAGAGTTGGGGGGAGAGGAGAATAGGGAGTTATTGTGTACTCTAATGAGTACAGAGATTCAGTTCTACAAGATGAGAAGAATTATGAGGATAAATGGTGGTGATGGTTGCACAACAATGTTAATGTATTTAATACCACTGTACACTTAAAAATAGTTAAGATAACATAAATTATAACACCAATAACACTAATACTGATAATACGAACCACAATAAAAAGTTTGAAAAATATTAAATAACTTTAGAATTTTTTCTTAAAACATGAATATATTAAAATTAATTTTATGAATAAACAAGACTAAATGATGTTATAACCATAGATTTTCATAGAAGCTGACCCAACAATTATCAAGTAGGCCCTTGGACAGACCTATCATGCCAATTCTCTGCAGCAGTTCAGTATTTGAGATATCAAATATAATATCTTCCTAGAATTTCTGCCATTTTCAAATTAAACTTTGAAGGATTTATCAGGGATAAACTCATCTGAAAAATATTTTTTATCTTCTGAGTCAGTAGTTCCATTTTTGAGACTCTATTATAAAATAATATTCTAAAATAAGAAAAAAATAGTTTACAATAAAGTTTACTGAAAATTAATTATAATCCTAAAAAACAGAAAAGTCAAATAGCAATAATTCTGTAAAACGAAGCTATTAAAAATTGTTTACGTGTGTTTGTGTATATGTGTACTATAAACATGTAAGTATGCAAAGATGCAGAGAAACTGGTCTAAAAGACATAAACTAAGATTGTAACAATGATTCTAGGGTGGGAGACTTTCTAAAACTTCATTTACATTCATTTTTTGGGTGTATGATTCTGAGGTTTTTTAATACATGCATAGATTCATAAAACTCCCATCACAATAAGGATACAGAATGATTCCTTCACTCTCAAGACCCCTCATGTTAATCCTTTACAGCAGCAGTCCCCAACCTTTTTGGCACCAGGGACTGGTTTCGTGGAAGACACTTTTTCCACGGACGGGGGTGGGGGGGATGGTTTCGGGATGATTCAAGCACATTACATTTATTGTGCACTTTATTTCTATTATTATTACATTGTAATATATAATGCAATAATTATACAACTCACCATAATGCTGACAGGAGGTGCAGCTCAGGTGGTAATGCAAGCAATGGGGAGTGGCTGTAAATACAGATGAAGCTTTGCTCGCTCACCTGCCGCCCACCTCCTGCTGTGCGGGCCGGTTTCTAACAGGTACCGTTCCGTGGCCCGGGGGTTGGGGACACTTGCTTTATAGTCAACTCTCCACCCTTCCCAACACCTGGCAACCAATAAAATGATCTTCATCCTATAGCTTTTGACTTTATTGAGAATGTCAAAGAAATAGAATTGTATACAACATTTTGCAATTGGCTTCTTTCCATTAGCATAAAGCCTTGTAGATTCACCCATGTTTTCGCCTGAATCAATAGATTATTCCTTGTTATTACTGAGTAGTATTCCATTGTATTGAGGTACCATAGTTTACCCATTTACTCATTGAAAGACACTGGGTAGTTTCCAGTTTTTGGCAATTATGAATAAACCTACTATAAACATTTGTAGTAGGTTTTAGTGTAAAGATAAGTTTTCATTTGTCTAGAATAAATATCTAAGACTGCTGGGTCATATGTTAAGTGTATAAGAAGATGTTAAGTTGTTTTAGTAGTTTTACTACTTTGCATTATCCCCAGCAATATATGAGAAAACCAGTTGTTTCACATCCTGGGTAGCATTTGCTATTGTCAGATCTTCCTTCCTCCCTTCCTTTCTACCTCTCTCTCTCAGTATTCTAACAAGAATGCAGTAGTATTTCACTGTACATTTAATTTGCATTTTCCTAATGATGAATCAAGTTCAACATATTTTCATATGCTTATTTGCCATTTGTATATCTTTTCTGATGAAGTATCTATTCAAGTCTTTGTCCATTAAAAAAACTGGATTACTTTCTTATTGATGAATTTTGAGAATTCTTTATATATGCTGGGTAAAAGTTCTTTGCTGGATATGTGATTTACAAATATTTTCTCCCAGTTTATAGCTTGTCTTTTCATTCTCTTAATAATGTCTTTCATAGAGCATACATTTTTAATTTTGATGAATTCCAATTTATCAATTTTTCCCTTATATTGTTTTGGTTTTATATCTAAGAACTCTTGCCTAACCTAAGGTCATGAAGATTTTCTCCCATGTTTTCTTCTGAGTTTTAATATCTTTTTATTTTATATTTAAATATATGATTCACTTTGAATTAATTTTTATATAGGTATATACTGCAGCTCCATCTTTTTGCATATGGATGTCCAATTGTTCCAGCATTACTCATTCAAAAACTATTCTTTCTCCATTCTGAATTGGTTTTGTACCTTTGTTAAAAATCAGTTGACGATATTTGCCAGGTCTATTTCTAGACCCTATATTTTGTTCCTTTCATCTATGTGTCTATTATTTTGTTGATACCTCACTGTCTTGATTACTATAGGTTTATAGTAAGTCTTAAGATATGGTAGCATAAATCCACTAACTTTGTTCTCTTTCAAACTTGTTTTGCCTATTCTAGTTTCTTTGCCTTTCCATTACAAAATTCAAAATCAGCTATCTATGCGCACAAAAAAATTTTTACTGGGATTTTGATTGGAAATGTACTAAATCGAGAGATCTGTTTAAGGTGAACTGACATCCTAAATATATTGAGACTTACAATCCACAGAAATGGTATTTCTTTCCATTTATTTAGGTCTTTCTTTAACATTTTGTAGTTTTCGGCATACAAATATTCCACATATTTTGTTTTATTTACATCTATGTCTTATCTCTTTGGAGCTTTGTAAATAGCAGTATTTTTAAAATTTTAGCTTCTAATTGTTCATTGCTAGTACAGTTGACCCTTGAACAATGTGAGGATTGGTGGCAACAACCCCTCCTTGAAGTCAAAAATCTGTGAATAACTTTGCAGTCTGCCCTTCATATCTGCAGTTCTGTATCCACCAATTCAACCAACCGCAGGCTGTGTAGTATTACACAAACTAAAAAAAATGCGAGGATAAATGGACCCACACAGTTCAAACCAGTGTTGTTCAAGAGTCAACTATATATAGAAATACAACTGATGTGGATGTTAACCTTGCATCCTGTGACCTTGCTCGCTCATTAATTTTAAGGTATTTTTGTAGATTCTTTGGGATTTCCTACATAGACAGGAAACAGGGATAGCTTTGTTTCCTCCTGATTGAAATGGGCTTTTTATATGATATTAAATAGGAGTGATGACAGCAGATATTCTTGCTCTGTTCCCAATCTTACAGGAGAGAATTAAGTGTTTCACCATTAAGATATATTATCCATAGGATTTTTTGGGAAGATGCCCTTCATCAGGTTCATGAAGTTCCCTTCTATTTCTAGTTGGCTAAGAGTTTTCATCATGAGAAAATGTTGAATTTTATCAAAAGCTTTTTCTGCATCTATTGATATGATCATGTAGGTTTTTCTGGGTTTTGGTATGCTAATATGGTAGATTACAATGATTTTTTTTTTTTCTGAATGTTGAACCAGCCTTCCATTCTCAGGATAAACCTCTCCTTTCCTTTATTAACCTTTAATATCTGTGAGGTCTCTAGTGATACACCCTTACTCACTCTTGATACAGGTTATCTGTGTTTTCTCTCTCTCTTTTTTTTTTACTTCATCACACTGGCTAGAGGTTTATAAATTTTACTGATATTTTCAAAGAACTAGATTTAGATTTCACTGATTTTCTTTACTAATATTCTCTTTTCAAATTCCAATTTCTTTCAATTACGCTTTTTATTATCTCCATCTTTCTGTTTCTTATGGGTTAATTTTGCTCTTCTTTTCCTAGTTTCTTAAGGTGGAAGTTTAGATTACTGATTTTTTTAAGTTTTCTTCTAATGTATGCATTTAATGCTATAAAGCTCTATGAACTGCTCTAGCTGCATTCCACAAATTCAGATATATTGTGTTTTCATTTTCATTGTTTAAAATATTTTAAATTTCCCTTGAGACTTACTCATTGATCCATGGATTATTTAAAAGTGTGTTGTTTACACAACACTGTAAAGCAATTATACTCCAATAAAGATATTTTTTTAAAAAGTGTGTTGTTTCACTTCCAAATATTTGGGGAATTTCCAGATATCTTTCCGTTAATGTTTCTAGTTTAATTCCATTATGGTCAGAAAACATACTACAGTTGACCCTTGAACAACATGGGTTTGAACAGTGCAGGTGCAGTTATATGCAGATTTTTTTCAATAAATACATACAGTACTAAACGATACGTGGTTGGTTAAATCCACTGATGTGGAACTGCAGATATAGAGGGCCCACTATGGGACTTGAGCATCTGCAGATCTTCTACAGTGGGTCCTGGAACCAATCATCCATGGATACCAAGGGACAACTGTATACATGGTTTTAATTCTTTGAAATTTGATAAGGCTGATTTTATGGTATATCTGATTTTATGGTATATCTTGGTGAATATTTCAGGTGTACTGAAGAAGAATGTATATTCTGTTGTTGGTCCAGTGGTTAAGACTCTGCAATTCCACTGCAGTGGGCATAGGTTCCATCCTTGGTTGGGGAACTAAGATCCTACATGCCAAGTAGCACGGCCAAAATTTTTTTAAAAAGAGAAAAAAAGAAGTTCGTTGACAGTGCTGTTCAGGTGAGTTCTATATCCTTGCTGAATTTTTAATCTACTTATTCTATCAATTACAGAAAAGAGTAGTGCTGACATCTCCAACTATAATTTTGTATTAATTTCTTTCTCCTTTCAGACCTCTTCACTTTTGCTTCACGTATTTTGAAATTACTTTGTTAGGTACATATCACATTTAGAACTGTTATGTTTTCTTGGTGAATTGAGCCTTTTATCACTACACAATTTTCTATTTTATCCCCGGTAATTTTCTTTGTTCTAAAGTCTACTTTGTTTGATACTTATATTGCCACTCCAGCTTTCTTTTGATTATTGTTTGCCTGGTACATCTTTTTCCATGCTTTTATACTTGACCTATCTACATCTTTATATTTAACATGGACTTCTTAAAGACAGTATATCTGCGTCTTGTTTTTTTAAATTCAATCTCACAATTTCAATTTTTATTTGGTGTGTTTAGAACAGTTACATCTAAATTAGTATCTGAGATGCCTGAATTTAAGCACACACCCCTTTATTAGTTTTCTCTTTGTCTCCTCTATTTTTCATTTCTGTTTCCCCTTTCCAGCCTTCTTTTAAATATACGAATATTTTCAGAATTCTATAATATTTTATTTGTTAGCATATTACTGTATCTGTATAGTTTTTTTAGTGGTTGTTCTAGGGATTACAATATACATACAGTAGTCCCCCCTTATCTGTAGTTTCGCTTTCCACAGTTTCAGTTACCCACACTCAACTGTAATATGAAAATATTAAATTCCACAAATAAACAATTAATAAGTTTTAAATATCATGCCATTCTGAGTAGCATGATTAAACCCTGAGGAAAACTCTTTCCTGCCCAGGATGTGAATCATCCCTTTGCCCAGCATATCCACACTGTATATGCTACCTGCCATTAGTCACTTAGCAGCCATCTCAGTTATCAGACTGACTGTCATGGTACAGCAGTGCTTGCGTACAAGTAACTCTTAATTTACTAAATAATGGCCCCAGAGTACAAGAGTAGTGATGCTGGCCATTTGGATATTCTCTTACTGTGCCTAACTTATAAATTAAACTTCATCATAGGTATGTATGTATGTATAGAAAAAAACATAGTATTTATTGGGTTTGGTACTATCCACAGTTTCAGTAATCCAGTTGGGATCTTAGAACATATAATCTGTGGATAAAGGGGACCAACTGTTTTTAAATTTTCATAGTTTACTCAGAATTAGATTTTTCCACCTGAAGTGAAATGTACAAACTTTACAAGATTATACCATTCTTATTTTACATTGTAATCATCCAAGGTATTACATCAACATACAATGAAAACCTCACTAGACAATTCTATTCTTTCTTTCAACGGTCATAAATATTACAAAAATCTTAAAAGAATAAATATAGTCCATGGTATGTAACCAAATATTTACTGTTTTTGTTGCTCTTCATCCCTGAGGCTTAAATTTCCCTCTTATTTCTCTTTTGCCTGAAGAACTTTATCATTTATTTTAGAACAAGTCTGCTCATGACAAGTTCTCTAAATTGCCCTTAATCTAAGAATGTCTTTATATATCCTAAAGAATATTATTGCTGGACATAAAATTCTAGGTTGACAATTTTTCTCTTTCAGCACTTAAAAAAAAAAACAGTTCTTCGGTCTTCTAACCTTCACAGTTTTTGATTTTCTGATGAGAAATCTGCAGTAAATTTTAATCTTTGTTCCTCTATATACAATGTGTTATTTATCTCTGGCTGCTTTCAAGATTTTATCCTCTTTAAGCTTGTTGAATTTGTAAATTTATTTCCTTCACAAATTTGCAAAGTTATCAGTCATAATTCCTTCAAATATTTTTTGTACCAGTCTCATTCTCCTCTTCTCTGGTACTCTGATGACATAAATGCTAGACCTTCTGATATTGTTCAACAGGTCTCTGAGGCTCTGTTCACTTTTTTTCCAAATCTTTTTTTCTCTCTATTACTCAGACTGAATAATTTCTATTGCTCTATATTTGAAGTTTATATTTGTGTGTTAGCTACATTCTGCTATTAAACCCATCCAAACTATCTATTTTTTATTTGGTCTTGTGCTTCTGGTCTCACAGTTTCTCCTTCACTTTTGTTTTTTTTTTTTTTTTACTCTTCACTTTTAACTCAAGATCAAGAGAGCGTCTCCTCTTAACCAATCTTCAAGCAAATAATATCTCTAGTGGAAAAGAGTCTACAGAATCACTCTTAGCTTGATAATGTCAAAAAGTAATGATCAAAACTGAAATGGCAAGAGTACTAAAGGAGAGAGCATTGTAAAATGATCCAGAAGTAATGTGATTCTAATTATAGTATTTGCCACTAACTTTTCTATGTCTTTGTTTCCTCATCTATTAAAATAAAGAAAGCTGAGCTAGTAATGTTTAAGGTTCTTTTCAGCATTCATATTCTAAATATATATTACGTTTACTTATAAAAACATAATTAATATCTTACTCTTTCAATCTGCTTTTCCATTTCTTTATGCTGGTCAAGGTGAATTTTCTTTGCCTTTTCAAAAGCTAAACAAATTTTCTCATGCTCTGTATTGATATTGGTTTCTAGACTTCTAACCTTTTCATTCTTTTCCTAGAAATACAAAAACACTTTAAAAGAACATAATTAAGAAAGAGTTTTACATAAAAGTACATTAGTAAAGCATAAAATTTATCATACTCTAGGCTTCAAAGAATCATAGTAGTTAATATGTCAACTTCAAAAATATTTAAATATTTATAAAAAAGAGAAAGTGTTTTTTTAAAAATTGTATCAAAATGATAAGATTGTTTAAAAATGCTACAAAGCATATCAAAGAACTACTACCATTTCCTTCAATTCTACTAAAATAAAAATGAGGAACTTTAGATAACAACTTGCCATATTAACTTAAAAATATATAACTTAAAAATATAGAAATAAAAATTGAATAATCTGAAGTTTGGTAGAATTTATATTTTCCTATATGGTACATTTTAGAATAATGATACTAAAACAAACATGCTGTTACAAATTAAGTTCCTTAAAGCCACAGTAAATCTGTATCAAAAAAAGGTAATTTTTACCATAAGTTCCTGTTCTAGTTCCGCATTTTTTGCAGCAATAGAGGAATAAGCAACAATTTTTTCTTCTAGCTGTTTCTCTAGAGTTAAAAGTTGAGAACATTTCTTTGTCATCTGAAAACACATTGAAATAAATAAAAAATTATTTTTTAAAAATAAGTGACAATTCAGAAGAAAAACAGTGAAGGGAAGACCAGAAATATGACATAGCTTATTCCATCTGTGTAATACGTAAGTATTTATTTCAGATCCCTATGTTCAAATAGGATTGCCCCTGAACCCATTTCATAAAAGTAGCTATTAAAGACTGAAATTAGTACAATAAAATGTTAACAGTAGTAATTTCTTGTGGTAGAACTATCAATGTTTTATTTTCTTCTTTGTCCCTTTTTGTATTTTCAACGAGACTGTGCTAATATTTTAATTTTAAAAAAGTTATTCATCTCAGTACTTGGCAATTTTCTAAGTAAGCTGATGGCTATAGTTATAGACTGACTAAATCTCCTTTCCATTACTTATTTAAGTTCCTATCCCACAGGTCTTTTCCCTAGTCTTGGCTACAGACTTTAAGATGAAAAATCAGACATTTAAAAAGTACCCTCAGATAGCTGCAGCCTCTGGTTTGAAGGGTGAGTAGAGCATATACACACGTGGACCTGGTCCACAATTACCTAATTCTGTTCTGTCCTCAGTGGAAATGACGATCAGATATTCATAAAACATACTTTATCCCCTTTTCAGAATGTAATCCATAAGATATGTGCATCAGATTCACATGTAATTGTTTAAAAATGCAGATTCCTTTGCATTACTCCATACGTACTGAATCAGAATCACTGGAATAGGACCCAAAACGTGCATGTTCAACAGGCTTTCCAGGTGGTTCTACTGTTTGCTAAAGTTTGAAATCCTCTATTACTACCCCTTTTTTTCCAATTACATAATCCAAATTTTTTACTTGTAAATATGTATTAGCCATATTAACTTATACTTGGAAGAAATAATAGAATGCAGTACAGTTTGTTTCACCAAATTTAGCCACTACAGTATTTTCCTACTTTTAACATATACTAAAACACAGAAGTTTCCAAATATAATTTTAAAAGAAGTTATAACTCATGAGGTACCATTAATTTTTTTTTAGTATATAAATCTGGACTTTAACATACAAGTTTTACAAAAACCCTACAACACTATTTTCTTCTCTCAAAATCCAGTACATATAAATAGCTAATTCAAGCTTACTTCACTTTCAAGTTTGCTAGAGTTTGAAGCTTTCTCTAGCAGCTCCTCTTGAATCAGCTGAAACTGACTAGTTCTGTGGGCCATGTTAACCTTCAAGTCAGAATTCTCAGCTTCTATCTGCATCAACTTATCACGTAATTCTTCTATTCCAGAAGCAAGTCTTTGCCTTTCTCTTTCATATTGCTTGTTCACAGTATGTTGATTTTGATCTTTTATACTTTCTGTTAATAAACATAAAAGGAAAATTGTTCTGTATAAAACTTAAAGAATAAAAACCCATTTCAATATTGAAAGATTTAATCATAAGTTTAGTTTCTGATCTAAAGAATACTAAAGCGGATGGAGAATAAAACATACATTAAGGAAAATATAATGAAGGAACATGGTAAGCAAGGTACTTCCTATTATTAAATACATAACAAAGTAGGAATAAGGTCTTCTGACTCACTCACTTTTCTTTTTTTCCACAAAGAGCCCATCTCCATCTTTAAAAATCCCATTGTTTGGATATAAATAATTGTTTGAAAAAAAAACCCAAAACACACAAACATTGTCCTGTCTCCTTAAACCAAAGTTTATCATAAATTTATTTGGATAACTTGAGATCATTAATAATATTTGCTACTGTATATAGATGTAGGTTCAAAAGCCAAAAACAGAGAATCCTTCTTATTCCAAACGAGCTGATGAGAACTCAGTAATGCTTTTTAAAAACATTGAAGGTTATCAGAGGTAGTTGTTTGAATATACCTTTTCTTCATTATAAATGTACACACCTATGCCCACTCAAAAGTAAACAAGCTTTCAGGAGTGCTTTAAAGTAGATGCATAGGGACTTCCCTGGTGGCGCAGTGGATAAGAATCCAACTGCTAATGCATGGAACAGAGGTTCAATCCCTGGTCCAGGAAGATCCCATATGCCGTGGAGCAACTAAGCCCATGCACCACAACTACTGAGCCTGTGCTCTAGAGCCCACGAGCCACAACTACTGTGCTCTAGAGCCCACGAGCCACAACTACTGAACCCACATGCTGCAACTACTGAAGCCCATGCTCTGCAACAAGAGAAGCCACTGCAATGAGAAGCCCACGCACCGCAATGAAGACTAGACCCCGCTCAACACAACTAAAGAAAGCTCGCGCACAGCAACGAAGATCCAACACAGCCATAAATAAATTAAAAAAATAAATAAAGTAGATGCATAATGTAGATGACTACCTGAGAATACACAGATGTGGAAACAAGTACAGATGTACTATGTCTTCAAGGACTGCATAAGTAGCCATTTCCCATCAATTCTCCATATCCTTAATAATTCAATTTCTAAGTAATCTATCATTGTCTCTGTTTTTCTGTGACATTAGAGAATATATGATATATACTATCACCACCTCTAATAACTAGAATTCCCTCTGCTGATCTCATCATTCTCTTCTGTATTCCCTCTAATTACTTAGATATCTAATTTTCTCTGCTGTCATTTCTGCTACTGGCAGCCCATTGTACTTGAAGATAGAGCATGATAAGTTAAAGATGCATATGTTAACCACTAGGGCAACCACTAAAAAAAAAGAGGTATAATTAATTACTCAATTGAGGACATTAAAAAAATGGAATACTATAATTCATTCAAAAGAAGGCAAGAAAGATGAACAAAGGGCAATAGAATAGAAAGCAAACAAATACCAAGATGGTAGATTTAAACCCCAAAAGATCGATAATTACATTAAATGTAAGTAACCTAAACATTCCAGTAAAAGAGTAAAAATCACTGGTTATTAAAGCAAGAACCAATTATATGCTTTCTATTAGAAATTCACTTATATATAAAGATACAGGTTTAAAAGGATGGAAAAAGTTTTACCAGGCAAACACTAATCAACAAAAAGCTGCAGTGATTAACTATCAGATTATGACAGTTGAAAGGAAAAAATAGCATTGTCTAGTGAGGTTTTCAATGTATGCTGGTATAATACACTGGACAATTACAATATAAAATATGGATGGTAAAGAGACCTATAACCTTGTAAAGTTTCTACATTTCACTTCAAGTGGAAAAAATCTTAATTCTGAGTAAACTATAAACTATCAGAAAGAAATTTACTCCATCAGTCTGGAAGGACGTCGTTGTTGAGCTATCAAGAAAAACTACCCTGGCTTCCAGTTCTTTGACAAAACCTCAGATGTGTGGCCTTCTGGCCAAGTGCCTGTGATTTCATATTGTTGGAGCGCTCACTGTCTCCCTAGGAGTTGCAACTTTCTGTAAGTTTGCTGTGGCTGAACCAAGAAAGAAGGCATATGCAGATTTCTATAGAAATTATGATTCCATAAAACATTTTGAAGAGATGTGAGGAAGGTTGGTATCTTTCAGAGTGCAAAGTGATTTGGGGATATAAAGAATTTCTTTGGGTTGAGTTCCATGGAAGTTTGTCACTTACCTGTGTTCCTGAACTATGAAACTATGAACTATGAATATCTGGGCTAAGGAATAGTTTCTCTTGATAAATAAACAATTAACCAATTAAAAAAAAAGAGAAATTTAGAGAACAACCCCATTTACAATTGAGTCAAAAAGAATAAAATACTTAGGAATAAATATAACCAAGTAGGTAAAAGATCGGTATACTGAAAACTACAAGATGTTGATGAAAGAAACTGAAGACACAAATAAATGGAAAGACATCTCATCCTCATGGATTAGAAGAATTAACATTGTAAAACTGTCCATACTACCCAAAGTGACCTACTGATTCAATTCAACCCCTATCAAAATTCCAATGGCATTTTTCACAGAAATTAACAAACAATCCTAAATATTTATATGGAACCACAAACGAGAAAGAAGAACAAAACTGGAGGCATTACACTTCCTGGTTTCAAACTATATTACAAAGTTATAGTAATCAGAAAAAGTATGGTACTGGCATAAAAACAGACACATAGATCAATGGAACAAAATAGAAAGACTATAAATAAATATATGTATATATGGTCAATTAATTTACAACAAAGGAGTGAAGAGTATTCCATGGGGAAAGGACAGTCCCTTCAATAAATGGTGTCGGGAAAACTGGACAGCAACATAGAAAAAAATGAAACTGGACCATTATCTTACACCATACACAAAAATTAACTTAAAATGGATTAAAGACATGAACATAACACCTAAAGCCATAAAACTACTAGGGAAAAAAAAAACAAAAACAGACTGTAAGCTATTAGACATCAGTCTCAGCAATGATTTTTTTTTTTTTTTGGATTTTACACCAAAAGCAAAAACAAATGTGTGGGACTACATCAAACTAAAAATCTCCTGTATAGCAAAAGAAACCATCAATAAAATGAAAAGTCAACCTATGGAATGGGAGAAAATATTTCTAAATCATGTATCTGATAAGAGGTTAATGTTCAAAATATATTTAAAAATTCATATAACTCAACAGCAAAAAAAAAAAAAAAAAGGGAAAAGGATCTGAATAGACATGTTTCCAGACAAGACACCAATGGCCAACAAGGTACATGAAAAGGTGCTTAACAACACTAATCATGGAAATCTAATCAAAACCACAATGAGATATCACCTCACACATGTTAGAAATGCTATTATCAAAAAGACAAGAAATAACAAGGGTTGACAAGAATGTGGAAAAAACGGAACCCTGGTGCCCAGCTAGCAGGAATGTAAACTGGTACAGCTACTGTGGAAAACAGTATGGGGGTTTCTCAAAAATTAAAAACAGAACTACCATATGACCCAGCAATTCCACTTCTGGGTATTTTTCTGAAGAAAACAAAATATTAATTAGAAAAGATATCTGCACTCCCATGTTCATTGCAGCATTATTTACAATAGCCAAAATATGGTAGCAACCTAAGTGCCCATCAATTGATAAATGGATAAAGAATATGAATATGTAAAATGTATTTATACAATAGAATATTAGTCAGCCATGAAACAGAACGAAATCCTGCCATTTGAAACAACACTGATTGATCTAGATGGTATTATGCTAAGTGAAATAAGCTAGACAAAGACAAATACTGTATGATTTCATTTATATATGGAATCTAAAAAACAAAACAAATGAAGAAACATAACAAAACAGAAACAGACTCATAGATACAGAGAACAAACTGGTGGTTGCAGTTGGGGAAGGGGAAGGAGGAGGAGATAAATAAAATAGGTGAGAGAGATTAAGAGGCACAAACTTTCAGTTACAAAATAAATGAGTCATGGGGATGAAAGGTACAGTATGGGGAATACAGTCAATAATATTGTAATAACATTGTATGGTGACAGATGGTAACTAGACTTATTGTGCTGATTTTGTAATGTCGAATCTTTATGTTGTGCACCTGGAACTAACAGTGTTGTAGGTCAATTATACTTTAATGATAAAGAAAGAAAGAAAAAGAAAGGAAGAAAGGGAAATATTCAAATTTTTAAAAGCAACAAAGAAACAAAACCTAAAGAGTCTTAAAAAGACTACCTAATAACCTAGATAATCATATATAAGGTATTCAAGTGATTTGCTATTAGTACAAAATACTGCAAGTTTTCTTCTACACGGTGGTTTCTTCATGTTAATTATTGGCTAAGAGCTAAGTATATTAAAAGTAAAAGTGGATCCATAATGTACAACACGATGATAATAAGTTACACTGTTGTATAGTATATTTGAAATTTAAGAGAGTAGATCTTAAAAATTTTCCTTTTTTTTGGTATGTAAATGAGATGACAATGTTAACCAAATTTACTGTGGAAATAACATATGTAAGTCAACTCATTACACTATACACAAACTTACATAATGCTGTATGTCAACTATATCTCAAAAGAAGTGCAAAAAAATATTTCACCCAATAATTACAGAATACAGAATTTTTTCAAGTGAATCTGGAATATTCACCAAGATAGACCATATGCTGGCCAATAAACTGAGTCTCAAAATATTTAAAAAATTGAAATCAGGTACATTCATGAATTCATTTGTTTAATGAAACCAACATAATGTCCACCACTAATAACACAGAGATATCTGGAAAATGACTAAATATTTGGAAATAAACACACACAAGAGATATTATATTTTGAACTGAATAAAATAAAAGCATAACATATAAAATTAATGGGATTCAGCTAAAGCATTGCCTAAAGGGAAGTTTGTACCTTTAAATACTTACATTTGAAAAGAAGAAAGATTTAAAGTCAATAATCTAAGCTTTCACTTTAAGAAAAATTTAAAAAGAAGAGAAAATTAAACCCAAAGTAACTGGGAAGGAGTATATGGATCCTGAGGGAAATGTTATACAGTAGTCCTCCCTTATCCTAGTTTTTGCATTCCATGGTTTCAGTTACCTGCTGTCAACTGAGGCTCGAAAATAATAAATGGAAAATTCCAGAAATAAACAATTCATAAGTTATAAACTGTGTGCCGTTCTGAGTAGTGTGATGAAGTCTCACACTGTCCCTTGCTGTCCAGCTCCGCCCTGCCTAGGATGTGAATAATAATCCCTTTGTCCATGTATCCCACCCGTTAGTCACTTAGTGGCCAACTAGGTTATCAAATCAACTGTTGCAGTACCGCAGTGCATGTGTTCAAGTAATCCTTATTTTACTTAATAATGGTCCCAAAGTGCAAGAGTAGTGATGCTAGCAATTCAAATATAAAAGAAGCCGTAACATGCTCCCTTTAAGTGAAAAGGTGAAAGTACTAAACTTAATAAGAAAAAAAGTTGTATGCTGAGGTTGCTAAGATCCACAGTAAGACTCTTCAATCCAGGAAATTGTAAAGAAAACAGAAATTTGTGCTAGTTTTGCTATCACACGTCAAACTGCAAAAGTTATAGCCACAATGTGTGAAGACAGAAAAGGTATTAAATTTGTACAATAAGATATTTTGAGGGAGAGAGAGGCCACATTCACATAACTTTTATTATAGTATACTGTTATAATTGTTCTATTTTATTATTATTGTTGTTAATCTCTTACTGTGCCTAAGTTACAAATTAAACTTCATCACAGGCATGTATGTATAGGAAAAAACATAGTAGTACATAGGGTTTCATACTATCTGCAGCTTTAGGCATCCACCGGGGGTCCTGGAATGTATCCTGGGAGGATAGGCAGGGACTACTGCATGTCTTGATTGCGGTGATGGTAACAAGGGTATAACCATATGAAAAAAACAAACATCTGGACTTCCCTGGTGGTGCAGTGGTTAAGAATCCGCCTGGCAATGCAGGGGACACGGGTTCGAGCCCTGGTCCGGGAAGATCCCACATGCCACGGAGCAACTAAGCCCGTGCGCCACAACTACTGAGCCTGCACTCTAGAGCCTGCGAGCCACGACTACTGAGCCTGCATGCCACAACTACTGAAGCCCACGAGCCTGGAGCCCATGCTCTGCAACAAGATAAGCCACCACAATGAGAAGACCATGCACCACAACGAAGAGTAGTCCCCACTCACTGCAGCTAGAGAAAGCCCGTGTGCAGTAACGAAGACCCAAGGCAGCCAAAAATAAATAAATAAATTTATTAAAAAAAAAAAACTGACAAAAAGCATTGAACTTTTATTTTAAATGGATGCATCTTACTGTAAGTAAATTTTACTTCAAAAATATATTTTTAAAGAATGATGCAAAGTTCAAGAATTTTGAAATAATTTTTACTGTCTTAACACATCAGTAGTAATAACAGATTATCAAGTATGTTTGATAATAGTAACCAGCTGATAATCTGTTTCTTTAAAAAACTATCATAAAGAACTCTGATTACAATTTATAATAAGAATTGAATATAATATACTTACCTACTTGATTACCTCCTAGTTTTACAGGTTCTGTTTCTAAACTATTTAATTTGCCACTTTCTTGGTTGTCATTAGAAGCAATAAGATTGTGAGATAACTGATTAGCAGTCAGGTTTGCCTGAAGCTTTTGAATTTCTGCCTCTTTCATTGCAAGCTTAATCCTGGCACAAAAGAAAATAAACCAAAAATTATTAGAAAGATTCTATAAAAATACCACAAACCATTTTCCCCTTTCAAATTAAAATAATTTTAATTAAAAAAAATTTTTAACTCTGATATTAGTCAACTATTGGCCAAGATACAGAAAGTCTTATATACAACTGATTGCATTGTAAACTGGTTCAGCTACTTTAGAAACTTGATAGTATACACCCTATGACCCAGCAATTTTACTTTTAGAAATATCTGCTAGAGAAATTCTCGCATATTGTACAGGAAACATGTGTAAGTATGGACTTTGCAGCATTATTTGTAATAGCGGAAAACTAGAAATAAGGCAACTATTGATCAAGGAACAGATAAATTGTGATGTAGTTGTAGGAGAGACTCTTATACAGCTATTAAAACTAAACTAACCACACTAGTCCATCCATTGATCAACCATTCTACCTACCTACCTCAACACAATGAATTTTAAAAATGATGCTGAGTGAAAAAGCAAAATTACAAAACATATAAAAACAGTATATTTATATGTGTGAGTATAAACAAACACAAATGAATTGAAGGATAGATATCCATCTCATGATGGTAGATACTTAGGAGGAGAATGGGACTAGTGTTAAGGATCAAAGGGCATTATCTATCCTGTAATGTTTTATTTTTTATTTAAAGAAACAG
The DNA here is from genome assembly GCF_005190385.1 of Monodon monoceros. NCBI lineage: Eukaryota > Metazoa > Chordata > Mammalia > Artiodactyla > Monodontidae > Monodon > Monodon monoceros. The sequence goes on from NW_021703774.1 coordinate 99,499,360, forward strand.
ATTTGAAAAAAATATCAAAAAATGTTAAGAAGAATCAGCTCTTAGTTGTGGAAATATGGATATTTGTTATAATACTCTCTAGACTTTTCTGTATATTTCTCAACTTCTCAACTAAAGATCTTAATTACCAATTTTTAAAACACATCGTATGTGCTAAAACTTCAGCATCTGAAAACCGTACCTCAATTCCGAAATCACCATTTTATTTGTCTCACAGCAGCCAATGTAACTGTCTTCCTTGTTTGACAAAATACTCATCTGGTGCTTAGACAGAGATGATTTAAAACCAAACATTTCTCTTTTTAACTGCAAGTTTAAAAACAAACATATATAAACTTACAATATCTATGATACAATTTATTTATTTATGGCTGCGTTGGGTCTTCATTGCTGCACGCGGGCTTTCTCTAGTTGTATTGAGCAGGGGCTACTCTTTGTTGAGGTGAGGGGGCTTCTCATTTGTGGTGGCTTCCCTTGTTGCGGAGCATGGGCTCTAGGCACATGGGCTTCAGTAGTTGTGGTGTGCGGGCTCAGCAGTTGTGGCTCGCAGGCTCTAGAGCCCAGGCTCAGTAGTTGTGGCGCACAGGCTTAGTTGCTCCACGGCATGTGGGATCTTCCCGGGCCAGGGATCAAACCTGTGTCCCCTGCACTGGCAGGCAGATTCTTAACCTCTGTGCCACCAGGGAAGCCCGATACAATTATTTTTTATGTAAGTTTGAAAAATTGTGTGAATTTAATAGAAACAATCTAACAGCCATCAACAGAATGTATAAATTCATTATGAAATATTAACATAATGGGAAAACTACAATAGTTAAAATAAATCTGCATTATATAAATCATTATGGAGACATCACATGACACTGAGTGAAAAACAACAGAGGCACATATTGTACTTTCAAAAATGCACTGAACTATATATATATTTTTTTCCGGATACATCTGTATATGGCAATATTTAAAATATGGGCAAGAAGGATACATATGAATTTCAAAATAGTGGCTAGCTCTGAGGAGAGAGGGAGAGAATGGGGATCTAATGAAGTACATACTGAGGCTTTATTTCCCTATAAATTTTTATTCTAAAAATGTCTGAAGTAGATATCACAATATGTTTCCCAGATTTAGCAAATGTGCTATATTGGTCTCTTTATGTATTCTGTATGTTCTGAATAATAATTTTAAAAATTAGTTGTGAAAAGGGGCAAGGTAAGCACTTAATGACTACTACCTTCAAACTATAACAAAATCACACTTTTTAGAAATAGACAAATTCACATTTCTAAATCATGTTATATGGGAGCAAGCATATATTATCACACCACTTTCAGAATCACATATCAAGTAATTCTTGATAGTGAGTCAAAGGAAGTATCAATTTAAAATGAATGCTACCTGCATTTGATTACTATCAAATTTCAAAAGCAAACAGTACATTAGAAATCTAAGCAAACAGGGACTTCCCTGGTGGTCCAGTGGTTAAGACTCCACATTTCCACTGTAGCGGGCAAGGGTTTGATCCCTGGCCTGGGAACAAAGATCCCACGTGCCACGTGGCCAAAAAAAAAAAAAAAAAAAAAATTAAAAAAAACAATCTAAGCAAATAATCAGCATCCCAGGAAAGTAGATATTGCAGGGGGATGGGAACCAAGAATGGTATATTCTGGTTTTAACTCTGCCACTAGCTAGCTGGACAAATTATTTACTTCCTTGGGTACACTTCTTCACCAATTCAATAAAATGATAATATTGAATTAGATGATTACTAAGGTCCCTTTCAGCTTCATAATTCCATGACAGTTTAAAATTGGTAAAAGTCTACCAGCCATCCATATGTGAAACCAATCATGACACATTTATCTTATCTTATCTTATCTTTATCTTATCTCCTGATTTCACCTTTACTTTGCACCTATGAATAACAAATTTCTGACACAAGTATACTTACTTTCTTCCTAATCTCACTTATAAATATGGTCATATATATAACTCATAGAGAAAAGGTGGCCAGATGCTACCATAAAAACAATTTAATATTCTGTACCATTCTAATAGTATATGAAAAGTTGCTCAACATGGTCAACAGGGAAATGGAAATTAAAACCACAATGTGATACCAGTTAATACTCATTAAGATGGCTACAATCAAAAAGACAGACAATAACAATTGTTGGCTAAGATGTAGAGAAACAGAAATCCTCACATTTTGCTGGTGAGAATGTAAAATGGTACAGCCACTTTGCAAAAGTTTGGCATAAATTTACCACATGACTCAGCAATTCTACTTCTAGGTATCTACTCAAGAGAAATGTGTGGACAGAGACTTGTAAGCAAATATTCATAACAGCATCATCCATAATAGTTCAAAAGTGGAAACAACCGAAATGTACATCTACTGGTGAATGAATAAATAAAACGTGGCTCATCCATACAAAGGAATAATATTAAACAATAGAAAGAAATGAAATACTGATATATATCACAATGAAAGATCCTCAAAAACATTAAGAAAACGTAAGACCACATATTGTACAATTCATTTATATGAAATGTCCAGAAAAGACAAATCTCCATAGGCAGAAAGTAGATTAGTGATTCCCTAGGAGTGGGGATGGGTACAGCGGCTGATTATAAATGGGCACAAGGGACCTTTGGGGGATAGAAGTGTTTGAAAACTGGATTGTGGTGATTGTTCCAGAATCTGTAAATTTACTAAAAATCATTGAACAGTACACTTAAAATGGGTGAACGCTGTGGTATATAAATGTTCCTTTAAAACTGTTGTTTTAAAAAATTCTGTGCCATTCTTATACATGGCATCTGACAGATTGAGAAAGGATAGAATAGTAGAAAGGTAAGTTCAGAAAAAAGGATTAGATAGAAAAGAACTGATGATTGAAAGCAGACGTGAGAAAAAAATAGAAGGTAATAAAGCAACTACAAAATTATGATCTCTTATAAAGCACTTGGGTAAAATTTTCCTTGTCACACATACTTACTGGCAACTGGGATATAATTTTTTCCAAACTTCTCAGTTCCACCCTTGAACTTTCTATTTCTTGCTGACACAAATCCAGTCTCTCATTCTGTGTTGCAATATGAACTTTTAATTCTCGGTTTTCATTCATCAGAGAAAATTTTTCTCTAAGTATTTCGTCTTTATCCTCTAACTCACTCTCTAGCTTAAGAATACTTTGTCTAGATTCAGTTAGTTGTGCCATGACTTCTGAATTTTTCACTGCCATGATCCTTAATTTTTCTTTTCCATTATTATTTTCTTCTTTTAACTGCCTATGAAGAAAAAAGCATAAAAATGAAAATAAAACATACATTTACTTTCAATAATCATATTTAGTTAATCTCACTTTTTAAATATTTTAAAGCTTAATTCTGAAATAATAATACTTGCTCACATTTACTGAGTGCCTACCTTCTGCATGCTAGGCACTCACAACTTTATGTGGCTAGCACTATTGTTACTCCCTGCTTATGGATGGAGGAAAACAAGGCAAGGAAAGGTTATGAAACTTGCCCAGTGTCTCACAGTAAGTAGTTGAGCAGAATAATCCCACTATCTTGGAGGTATTTCTGCTCCCTTTTAAAAAGTGTATGACAGGAGAGTTAGCTCCAAAATCCTGACACAATGTTTTGCAGCATCAAGAAAGCTTTAGATAGTATAAGGAAAAAAATCACAAACTATTTATTAGCCACAACTCTAAAAGATAAAATCTAATTAACCATTAACAGATTACTATGCAGCGTTTTTAAACATATATGTGTATACCTATAAAAACATGTCAAACATTAGAACAATCTACTGTTTAGAACTATTATTGTATTTCATCAGTTCCCTTTATCACATTTTTAACATCTCTGAAATGAGGTTACACTAGGTGATGCTTCATGATTTGAAGAATACATATTTTACTAGCTAATATGGTCACACTACAAGGACACTACATCTGTGTTAATTTTTTCTAAATATATTCAAAGCAAATATGTTGATCATATTACTCTATATTTACAAGTATATTAACATCAACACATGTTTTATTCATTTAAAATCCTAAATTTACAAGTAGAAAACAATTTCAGTCATGGATGCCTATCTTTCTACATTATTTAAGGCCATAATTACAGAATTCAAAATATTCTATTTTTAAATGTTTCAGTTTTTTCTCTATTTCCACACAAAAATCCTTTTTTTACAATAGAATACTGTACCTTAATTTCTCTTTCAGAATTTCAAGTTCACTTTTATATAGACCACACTTTTCCTGTAGCCTTTTATTTTCTTTTTCACAGTTAATTAGATTTTTCTCTAATATTGCTTCTTCAGCTTGAACCTAAAACAATAATTTGTTTTAAGTGGATGCACTAATGTGGTCATAAGTTTTAGGTATTTCAAATTAAAATGTAGTGATTTCGGAAATAAGCAGGAGAGTGGAGTAAGTACTCCACAAGTTTAAGTCCCCAGCCTTGTAGTGAAAGGAGCAAAGTGAACTTCCAGCAACAAAGAACAGGGAGGGGGGAATGCTACCACCTGTCCAGAAATGGTTAAGAGCCTACAAGAAAGGAACAACAGCATGATTACCTGAAAGCAGAATTGTTCTGCTCTATGTACACAAGGCAAGCAACTCATGTAGAGATGCTGCATCAAGTTACTAAAGGCTAACTTTAGTGTAAATGTTCCAGAGAAGTAATTTTTGAAATTTTAGCCACAGAATACTCCCAAGGAAATCACAGCCCCAAATTTAAAACAGATAAAAGTCAAGCATCCAGGTTTGAGCAGTGGAAATGGAGGACTGGACACATCTGCCCCACTTCCTTTGTTATATCTATCTAACTATAGGGCTCTGCTGAGCAGTTTGAAATTTATAATCCTAAGAAGTATGAAAAAAATCATCTCTTACATTTTCCTCTCTTTCCTCTATAAAGTCCTCCCTCTCTAGGAGGATATTCTCCCTACTAAGTATTCTACCTCCCAGTCCACATTACCTTATTAAAAATCCCTTCTACAATATTTCTTTCCCGCAGGGACCTTTTCCAAGGCTTTCAAAACAGTGATCTTATTAATTCACACTTAAGACATCAGTATCTAATGGGATCTTAAATTTTTCTTATTTTTAATATTTCTTCTATCCTTCTACCTTTCTTTGAACAGAATTTGTAAATATTAAGGATATAAAGAATTTATATTAATTAAGGATATAAAGAATTTATCTTAAGGTCCAACATGTGGCCTCCCTCCAAACAGGTTTATTATCATGTGGTATTACTTGAAGATATTCAATGAATGTAATTAAGCCACTATATTACTATGTAGAACCTATTCAAGGAACCTTCCCTCTGAGAGGCAGAAGTGAGCCTCTCTCAGGGTGTTATGTTTAAGGAGACCAATTAAAGGCTACATAATCTACTCTGCCTTCATTTTCACTGAGGTGACAGGAACAAATTTCCTGCTTTTACTTCTATAGCTCTAAACTGCTCACTCACCCCATCTTTCTCTACATTTTGTCCCGTGTCTCCACTCTTTTCCTTCTCTGGATAAGAAAGTTTCTGCTCATTATAAGAAGGTGGTAAATATTATACTTAACTAATAATTATAAATTCTTTATTTCAATGATTTTATTATGAATGAGATCATAAAAATTACTCCCCACTTTAACCATAAATAAAGATATTCTATTTATGTCTATATTTTCAGAATGTGGATGGTAATACAAAACACTGAATTTGCACAACTGCCTCTTACCTTTTCCAGTTTTTCAGTCACCTTTTCTTTATAATGTTGGAAAGCTTTACTTAGCTCTTCAGCATTATATAGTGCTTCATTCCTTTGTTGTTCAGCTCTAAAATTTAATGAGATAATTAATAAAAGAATGCTCTGTACTTGTGTATTTAAGTTCCAAAATAACCTATATTTAATTATAAGGAATAACTAGAGAGAAGCAGATTTTTTGGTGTTAAAAAGGAGTATAAGCCTTAAAATGGCAAAATGAAAAATGAAGACTAGACTACAATAATTTCCTCACTATGATATCTATATGAAAAATAAAATAGAACATAAAATACTTATAAACTTTGAAACATACATTCTTATGTGTTGGCAATTTTTTCTCTGTCTGGAAAAGACAGATTAGGGAAGTTGCCTAAGGCTATATGATAAATTTTCAAAGATCAGGTATTACAGAATCAATCCACTGTCTAGTATATTAAAAATACTCAGTAGGGCTTCCCTGGTGGCGCAGTGGTTGAGAGTCCACCTGCCGATGCAGGGGACACGGGTTCGTGCCCCGGTCCGGAAAGATCCCACATGCTGCGGAGTGGCTGGGCCCGTGAGCCATGGCCGCTGAGCCTGTGCGTCCGGAGCCTGCTCCGCAATGGGAGAGGCCACAACAGTGAGAGGCCCACATACTGCAAAAAAAAAAAAAAAAAAGTACTCAGTAGATCCTGTGATCTTTGAAAAGGCCAAGTAAATTTTCAAAAAAGATATAAAATCTGAACAACAAAATCCAACCACTACCAAGCAAGCCCAACCATTCTGTCTCACTTCTTAGTTCATCCTGACCTTTCTTCATACCTCTCACAGTGAATTGAGACTACTAGGCTGGAACTTGGTCAATTTCATATCCACATCTAAAAATTTTTCTATATTTAAACTTATTTTCATCACATTATTTTGAAGTTAGTGACTCTTCTCTTATCCAAGGTGAATTCCTTTATCTATACTCTGGATCTTAGTTCTTCCCTTTCAGGACTCTTCTGTATTTTCAGTCTCTTCTCTATTGGCTTACAAATTCAAGTGAAAGTATCTCTTATTTCCTGAATATATGGGGTTCTTAAATTTGGACAGCAACTGTGGATATCAGAGATGTTTGTCTGGTTCCAAGTTTCAAAAAAAAAAAGAGTTTAAACAATAAGGGATTTATTTGAAAATCTACGAGAATATATTCCATTCCTTAGTTGGCATAGCTGGAATTCAGAGAGCAAAGGATACCTGTTTTTTTCACTTTTTATTTTTTAAATGGTCCATACTTTTGACCAGATTTAATAGCTTTATTTATTTATTTTTATTTTTTGGCTGTGTTGGGTCTCTGTTGCTGTGCGCAGACTTTCTCTAGATGCAGCGAGCGGGGGCTATTCCTCATTGCAGTGCGCGGGCTTCTCATTGCGGTGGCTTCTCTTGTTGCAGAGCATGGGCTCTAGGTGCACAGTAGTTGTGGCACATGGGCTCAGTAGTTGTGGCTTGCAGGCTCTAGAGTGCAGGCTCAATAGTTGTGGCTCACGGGCTTAGTTGCTACACAGCATGTGGGATCTTCCCAGACCAGGGCTCAAATCCGTGTCCCCTGCATTGGCAGGCGGATCCTTAACCACTGTGCCACCAGGGAAGTCCTACCACCAATATTTATAAAAAGGTCATAATATTTTCAGCCACACAGAAAAGAATGGATAAATATATACATGTACTCCCAACCCAACTTTTGTGAATCTTAACTCTTTGCTATTTTTGTTTCATGTAGCCTTTTTATTTTAAGCAAACAAAACATTATAGACATTACAGAGTTGAGGTCCCTGTTCACCTCCAAATCCTATTCCCCTGACTTTTTCCACAGTGTGACTTTGTTTTATTATCATCATACATTTTGTACATTCACATGTTGACCAAAATATCCACAAACAATACATCATAGTTCATCCACTGTAAGAGGCACATTGTTTTCACATTTTTAACATCTCTAAAATTATCATGTATTTTACGATTGATGGTATACCATAGTTTCATGATATTTTTTCTTAGTGATTACTAAAATAACGGTACACCTTAAAATCTGTGGAATCTTACATTCAATGAAATATCGTAATCTTCTGTCACGGTATTCAATTCATTGGGCCCTAGAGCCACAGTGTTTGGGTTCAAATTCTACCTCTACCACTTTCTAAATGGATGACCTTAACTTCTCTCTAATTCAGTTTCTTCATCTATAAAATGAGGATATTATCAAACTCTTATGATTGTATGAGGAATAAATAAGTTATATACCTAAAGCACTTAGAAAAGTGCTTACACATAATAAATGCTCAGTGAGTTACTACAATACCATCAAATTTAAAACTTTTGCCAATCTAATAGTAAGACATGTTTGTAGCTTTACAACCTCACTGTAGTTTTAATTTACATTTTTGATGACAGTGAGATTAAGCAGCTTTCATGTTTCATTGGATATTTGAGTTTCCTGTCCTTTACCTCTACAGATTCTTTGTCTTTTATTACTGGATATCTCCCCCCAACCCTGCTTTTTCTTATTTTGTGAGAGTTCTTTACAAATTCTGGATATTAATCTTTGTGAATTATATTACTTGCAAATATTTCCCCAACATTAGTCTTGTCTTTTTCACTTTTTATTTGATGAGTTTTATAAACAGAAGGTTTTTATTTTAATGGACTTAAAATTTAGCAATCTTTTCCTGTAATATTCATGCTTTTTTGCTCTCATTTTAAAACACTCTTCCCTACCATGAGACAACACATAAACTATTCTCATATAAAACATTCTTCCCGGGGCTTCCCTGGTGGCGCAGTGGTTGAGAGTCCGCCTGCCGATGCAGGGGACGCGGGTTCGTGCCCCTGTCCGGGAGGATCCCACATCCCACATGCCACAGAGCGGCTGGGCCCGTGAGCCATGGCCGCTGAGCCTGCACAGCCGGAGCCTGTGCTCCGCAACGGGAGAGACCACAACAGTGAGAGGCCCGCATACCGCAAAAAACAAAAAACAAAAAACATCTTCCCTACCATGAGACAACACAGAAACTATTCTCATATATTTTCTCTAAAAGTTTTACTTTTCACAATTGGGCCTTTAATCCATCTAGAATTTTTTTTTAATGCAGGTATAGTAAGAGGCAGGAATCTAATTTAATTTTTTAATCAATAATCAATTCTCCCAGAATTATTTTTTGAAGTTTTTTTTTTTTAATATTTATTTATTTATTTAGGCTGCACCGGGTCTTAGTTGCAGCATGTGGGATCTTCGTAGCTGCATGTGGGATCTTTCAGTTGCAGCATGCAGACTTCTTAGTTGCAGCATGCACTCTTAGTTGTGGCATGGAAACTCCTTAGTTGCAGCATGCATGCAGGATCTAGTTCCCCGACCAGGATCGAACCTGGGCCCCCTGCATTGGGAGAGCAGAATCTTACCCACTGGAACCCCAGGGAAGTCCTCCTGAAGTATTTGTTTTTAAAATTAAGTCAGTACACCCTTAATGTGGATTCACCACTTTTTGATATTTTGCCACCATTGCTTTATGTCTCTCACTTGAGAGATTTTTTTGCACTGAACTATATATCCTAGAGTAACTAGTAATATAACCACAAGTAACTATCAAATTTAAGAAATCTAAAATTGATACAATATTACTGTCTAATACACAATTCATATATAAATTTTATTAATTATTCCAATAATTTCTTTATGGAATTTTCCTTCTTCTGATCCAGGGTCACTTACTGCTTTTAGTTATCATGTCTCTTTAGTCTCCTTAATCTGGAACATCTTCTCAGCTTTTCTCAGTCTTTCATGACAGTGACATTTTTGAAGAATAAACAGTTGTTTTACAGAAGACCAACCTGAGCTTGTCTGATGTTTCCTCATGATTAGTTTCAGGCTATTCATTCTCAAGAGGCATACCACATAAATGGTGTTGTACCCTTCTCACTATATCACATATGAAACACATGATGTCAGTTTGTCCAGCACCTTAATTATTGATTCTTCCATCCTTTGCCCTGATTTGTAATGCCACCTGTTACATTATGAAGATTCCACTGTATGCATGTTTGCTTAAGAGTCTCTGTTCTGTACCACTGACTTTTTTGTTTATTCCTATACCAATATCACATTGACTTAATTAGTATAACTTTAGAAGTCTTGTTATCTATAGACATGTTCTCTACCTTGGTCTACCGCTTCAAAAGTGCCTTGTTTGTTCTTGGACATTGGTTCTTCCACATGATTTTTAGGGTCAGTTCATTAAGTTCTACCAAAAATTTTGTTGGGATATCGATTGGAATTGTACTGAATGCATAAACTATTTTGGGAAAAACTGACACCTTTACGTTAGGTTCCCTTCCAGAAAAATGGTATACACCTCATTAGTTACATCTTCTCTTAAGGCTTTCAAAGAAGCTTTATTATTTTCTCCATTGTATTAAGTATGTCTTTTTAGTCTGATATTTTGACATCTCGGGCATTACTGACCCTAGGAAGACTGGCCCTCCCAGGGCTAGCCAATTCTCAGAGATTAATAAACTTGGCACATGGGAGTGTACCTTTCATACACAAACTAAGCAATCCAGAGCCCACTCCCCATTCCTCTATCTGGCTCTTACACACCGGGCTAATATTCTCCTGTCCTAATCACCCCAGGACCAGGTACTAGACCACTCAGGACAGTCTTACACTTCTGCCCACTGAGATTATTCATACTAGCCAATCTGAAGGCTGAACACCCTACCTCAACCATTTCTTCCCACAGAAACCACAGTAAAACCTCCTGTTCATATTTTCTTCCCAACTCCCTCTGCCTTCTGAACAACCCTGATACTTCCCTGTGTGGTCCCTCTATATGACATGTCATGTCTCCTATTTCTAGTAATCTGTGAGTATAAAAACTTCTTCATTTATCACAGCCATTTCCATGTCTATCTTGCCATACCTGATTAAAACAAATCCTGAGTACATTTTTAAACCTCCATTAAGATTGTACCTATCTTCTGTAGATTTTTTCAGATTTAACTTATAGTTATTTTATTTTAATTTTTTATTGAGTGAAGTGCTCACATCTTAAGTGAATGAATTTGTACATACGTATGTACCCACATAACTACTATCCAGATCAAATATAGAACATTTCCAGCACTCAAAAGGCTCCCTTGTGCACCCTCCCAGTCAATACTCTTCACCTAAAAAGGTAAACACTATTTGGACTTTTAACACCATATATTAATTTTGCTTATTCTTGATTTCTTAAGGAAATACACAGTATTCTTTTGCATCTGGCTTCCTTTGCTTAACATCTGTAGTATCTGTCCCTGTTGTTAAAGAACTATAGTTGCTTTTTCACTGATGCATATATTTCAGAATATGAATGAATATATTTATTAATTCTGTTGTTGATGAACACTTAGCAATTATTAATAAAGCTACTTTGAGCATCCTTGTACATGTCTTTTGATAGATACAGGTCTTCATTTCTGTTGGAGTGGATGCTGGATCATAGGGTGACTTACGTTTAGGTTTAGTAGATACTGACAAATAGTTTTCCAAAGTGGTTCTACCAATTTATACTCCTACTATAAATATATTTGAATTCCAGTTGCTCTACAAATTCAAAACTTGATATTGTGAGTCTTTTTCATTTTAGCCACCATGTGCCATAGTGGGACTGTTCCTTTCGTCATCATCATTTTGATTATTTTATTTTTTTGTGGGGAAATTTCTGATTGATTCAATACCTTTAATGGCTAAACAACTATTAAGGTTTTCAATTTACTTAAAACATTCATTTATTTACGTATTTATTTGGCTGCACCAGGTCTTAGTTGTGGCACGCGGGATCTTTGTTGCCACATGTGGAATCTTTACTTGCAGCATGTGGGGGTCTTTAGTTGTGTCATGTGGGATCTTTAGTTGGGGCATGCAAACTCTTAGTTGCAGCATGTGGTATCTAGTTCCCTGACCAGGGATCAAACCCGGGCCCCCTGCATTGGGAGCGCAGAGTCTTAGCCACTGGACTACCAGGGAAATCCCCAAGGTTTTCAATTTATGCTTAAGTTAGTTTTGTTAAACTTAACTTTGTTGGGAAATCATTTATTTAGTCTAAGTTTTCAAATGTATTATCCTAAAACGGTTCATAGTACTTAGTCTTATTTCTTAAGTCATAGCTAAATCTGTAACTTAGGAGTTCCTTTTCAATTCTAATATTGGTTTTTATGCCTTTTCTCTTAGATTAATCTTGTCTGATGCCCATTACCTTGGTCACTGTGAAAAGAACCAGATTTAGGTTTTGGGGATTCTCTATTGCTTCTTTGTTTTCTATTTCACCCTTATCTTATTATTTAATCACTTCTATATTTCTTTTGGCCCTCTCCCTGTTGTGGCCTCTCCCGTTGCGGAGCACAGGCTCCAGACGCGCAGGCTCAGAGGCCATGGGTCACAGGCCTAGCCGCTCCGCAGCATGTGGGATCTTCCCAGACCGGGGCACAAACCCGCATCCCCTGCATTGGCAGGCGGACTCTCAACCACTGCGCCACCAGGGAAGCCCCTATTTTTCTTTTGATCAAGCTCTTTATGTCCTTTTCCTGACTACATAAATTGAATGTTTTAGCTCATTCACATACTAATTTTATTATTTTTTAAAATAAATTTATTTATTTTTATTTATTTATCTTTGGCTGCATTGGGTCTCTGTTGCTGTGTGCAGGTTTTCTCTAGTTGCGGCGAGTGGGCTTCTCATTGTGGTGGCTTCTCTTGCTGCAGAGCACAGGCTCTAGGTGTGCGAGCTTCAGTAGTTGTGGCACGTGGGCTCGGTAGTTGTGGCTTGCGGGCTCTAGAGTGCAGGCTCAGTAGTTGTGGCACACAGGCTTAGCTGCTCCGTGGTATGTGGGATCTTCCTGGACCAGGGCTTGAACCCAGGTCCCCTGCAATGGCAGGCAGATTCTTAACCACTGTGTCACCAGGGAAGTCCCTCACATACTAATTTTAATACATGCACAGGAGACTAAAAATTTTCTTCTGAGAATATCTTTGGCTGCAGCACACAAGCTGCAATATTTTTTATATCACTCAGTTCTAAGTCTTCTAATTTTCAAAATTTCTTCAACGGTCCATGAGTAGCAAGAAGGTTGATTTTAAATTTTCAAACATACATGATTTAGGGGTGGGGGGGCGGGGTTGTTATATATAACAATTATACTGTGGTCTGAGAAGGTGATATGTATGACACAAATATTTTTATCTTTGTTAAAATTCATGCTTTCTGGCAGAGTGAGGTAACAAATTATAAATGTTCTACGAGTGCCTGAAAGAATGTGAATTCTCAAATTGTTGGCTACAGGCTTCCATACATACAACCATTAGATCAAGATTATTAATCACTCAACTCTTCAGCTTCTTACTTTTTTGTTGCTTAATCTCACAATTCTAGTAAATGTGTAAAAGTGTTCCCTGTATGGTTACAGATTTGTTCATTGAAATTTTGTTTTCTTTAAGTATTTTGGGACTAAATTATTAAATAGAAGTTTAGAATCTTTATAGCTTCCTGCTTAAGTGTTACCTAAACATTATATATATGAGTTCTTTTTAACTCTAGTAACGCTTGTTGCACTTAGAACTATTCTGTGTGATATTAATATACCTATACCTACTTTGTTTTGGTGACTATTTGCCTGAAACATTTCTTTTCATCCCTTTGAGTTCATCTTTTCTGTGTCCTTATGTGGTTCTTTTTTTCTTTTTTTTTTTTTTACAACATTGTGTTTAATTTCTGCTGTACAGCAAAGTGACTCAGTTATTCATATATATTTTTCATATTCTTTATCATTATGGTTTATTACAGAATATTGAATATAGTTCCCTGTCCTACAGGTAGGACTGTGTTGTTTATCCTGTGTCCTTATGTTTTAAGTATGTCTCTTATAAACAGCATAAAGCTCAACAACCTCCGCCTTTATACTGGCTTTTTAATCCATTATGATTAATCATCACCCAAAGAAAAGTCTTTGCAAAGGTTTTGATCTTTCATTTTCAGAATGCCTATCTTCATTCTAGTTCCTCAAAAAGCTCCAAGAGTCTTCATGTCACATCCTCTCCAGGTTAAAACACAAATCTTTTGGCATAAAACACAAAGCCATTTAGTCTGGACCAAGCCTGTCTTTTTCCTCAAATCCTACTACACCTGTCCATTTATAAGTACACAAAACTCCTAGTGTTCTTCAGAAATGATGTTCTTTTATACTTCTATGACTTTGCACACACTGTCCAGAACGTGTCCATCCCTACTTATTCACCTTATGACAGCATAGTCAATACCCTACCCTAAAAATCATCTCTTGTATAAGTTCTACAGAGAGAACTAGTCACTCTTTCTCTGTACTTTTTTTTAGCTACATTGTAAGGCTTGTCTTCATGTATTATTATCTTATTATTTTAAATTATCATGTATAAAAAGCTCATCTGAGTAAGTAAAGTCTGAATTTCAGAATATTTAATCACATAGTTTACATTTACAATAGCTACATTTGTTAGTGTTTATTATTTACAAAGCACCTTACATTTCTTTTTTCATTTATTCCTCACATCAAGACAATATCATCTTGACTTAATAGATGAACAAACTGAGGTTCAAGAAGGTTAAATAGTTTCCCCAAGGTAACAAAGTCACTTAGAGGTAAAAACTGGCTGTTTGACTCCAAAACCTAAACATTTCCACTAAGTAATATTGCCTACCAAATATATATTGTAACCTGAACTATACTAACCAAATACTGCTGAGAAAATGTTCTTCCAAACTCATTTTAATGAAAAAATGACATAGATGGGTTTTGAGCAGTTTTTAGAAGTTTAAATGCACACACAAATATTTATCTATGTATGACAACTTTTCAAAAAACACTTTCTTCATAACATTTATATAATAGAAGAAATTTTTAAAACATATTTTTGTTGCCAGAGAAGATAAAAATGCAAATTATGATTTTACCCTGTGTAAAAGCTGCTATAATTACATTATTATACTGTAAAATCTCCTTAAACTAAAAATTTTTCATCTTTATTAGTTTAAAAGTTAACATTCAAAGTTAATGGTGATATGGTCAAAGCTAACTAGAAAACTTTATCTTAAGATATGGTTTATACAAAATAGATATTTTTGCATTACTTATGTATTCCTAAAGGAAGACCCAACCACACTTTCTCATGAATTTAATTTCAGAAATAAGTAAGTATCATTCATTGATAATCATTATCGGGCTTTAAGGAATTAATCCCAATTCAAAATGCCAATACCATAAAGTCCACACGTGAAATTTTTAATCAAAAATTTAAAAAAGTTAACGGACAAAAAAGAACATTAAATTTTCTACTGCCAAATTTCTGAAATTTTTTCACATCAAAAACTAAGTAGAATTTTAAACAGGTACTATATTCTTTGTTTCTCCTCTACAAAAACAATTATTTGCTTTAAAAACACATACCTCTTTCCTTGTTTACTTTGTTCAAGTAAGTCTACCTTCAGCTTTATACATTCCTCTTGGGACTTCTGCAAACTCTGTTCCTTTTCAGTCACCATTTTCTGACTCTGCTGTAATTTATCTTCTGCCTCTCTATAAAATAAAGATACTTTTAAAGGCTGTTGAAGAGATTGTTTCAGGTAAGCAAGAAATAGTTCAACATCAGGAATTCTATTAGTTTAAATCACTGAGTTAAGAGAAACAAATATTTAACAAGAGAAAGAGAAAAGGCGTATTCATCACTTGTGAACTATTAGTTTTCATAAGGAATAAAAGGATACTTCTATCAGATGATAAATATATCTGAAATAAAAGATTATATCCTATTTAATGATCAGATACTAGAAGTATTAGATATATTTCAGAAACTAGATAAGTATGACTGTTATCACCACTATATCCAGTGATTTTTCTGACAGTTGCAAAAAGCTAAAATGAAAATGTAGTAAGTATAAATTTTGGAAAAGAAAGACAAAATTCTTTTTTTTTGCTGATAATATCATTAGCTACCTGGAAAACCCCAGGAGAATCAAAACAAAAATTAGAATTAATTAAAGGTATGACAAATAGTCCAATTACAAAATAATTATAGTATTATACAAAAAGCAGTAGCCTTCCTATATACTATCAATGAACAGAACAAGAACAAATTCACACAACCAAAAATATAAAATACCTAGGAATAAACTTAACATATGTATTACAAAGAAAATTATGAAATTCTGATGATCATGAGAGATGACTTTAGTGTGCATCAGAATCATCTGCAGGACTTGTTAAAACACAGATTGCTGGGTCCCACCTCCCAGAGTTTGTGACTCCATAAGTCTGAGACAGGAACTGAGATCTGCATTTCTTACAAGTTCCCAGATGATGCTCATACTGCTGGTCCCAGAACTACTCTTTTGAGAATCACTAAAATGGAGCAATATGCTATTTAGTATGCATATATTTCTCATTTTATTCATAGCAGAAGAGGAAGATAAATTATAAAGTGCCTGATTCCTTGTATTTTATTTCTTGAACTCCCATCGAAGTACTGAGTACATATTACTATGTAGGGCAACAAGCAAACTAATTCATATTAATGAAAAACATAAATAAGCATCTCAGCTTAGATTTAGTCTTTTTTAGCCCCTATATACTGCATGTATCCTGCAGCCAAGAGGAGTTATGATGGACTGAAAACAGAATCAACAAGTTCTAACTAAGACAGTCTATACACCAATATGGATTTATTGGGGTGGGGGACAAATTTTAACAAGATACGTCAAAAAGTAAAAGTAGAAAATAAATATTTTAAAGCTGTAAGTTTTACCTCAAAACTTTATCTTGGGCTGAAACTTCTGCTTCCAAATTTATAATCTGTTCTTCTAAGATTGGTACAATGGCTGCCTGTTGTTGAGCAGGTTCAAGCATAGAAACCTAAAACAAAGAACTTTTAGAGCACTTTCTTCACAAAATAAATTAATCGACTTTGTCCTTAGTTTCTTTTACCATCTGACAGGGGTTCAGTAGAACTCCCCAGTCATTGTTCATTGTTTGTGAAGCTCATCTTATCTATCAATTTACATGGGCATGTCATCATCACAAGCCAGTCTCAGCATGTAAGCTCCTGCCATTACCCTCAACTTAACATCCCAAGATAACTGGTTAGTTATTTGGCAAAAAAAAGAGAACCTCTACAGACTAATTTAAAGATAAATTTATCTAAAAAGATAAATTTCACATACATTAGAAAATTAAATTTCAAAATCACATAAAAATACTTACTGAACCTTGTTGTTATTTAAAACCTAATTTTAGAATACATGCTTACTAGAGAAAACCTAGAAAATACAGAAAAGCATAGTAATCCTACAACTTGGAATATGAAGAGTGTAGGATGGTAGAAATCCACAACCTAAATGGTGTCTGGAAAAGAATACCAGTAAGAGAACTAATTATCCCCCAAAAAAGGAAGCATGAGATAATAGTACAGGGCAGGGATGAGGTCCAGGATAGAAAACTTGGGATATAGTTCTAACTCTGTTGATGAGTCCCTCCTTTTCCTACTCTCAGAACACCAAGAGTCACATGATGGCCTACCAAGAAGAGATAGAAAGTTATTATTATTATCTGGAGAATTGAACAGGAAAGGTTTGAGACTCTTGAGACATTACATGGAATGATGAGCAGGGAT
Organism: Monodon monoceros; assembly: GCF_005190385.1. NCBI lineage: Eukaryota > Metazoa > Chordata > Mammalia > Artiodactyla > Monodontidae > Monodon > Monodon monoceros. Next base: position 99,516,831 of record NW_021703774.1, read on the forward strand.
GAGAAAGAGTTAAAAACAAAGAGATTAATAAGGAACAGTCAGCTTCTAGCTTCCTACCCCACCTCATCTGGGGCTACCCCACAGGTAAGAAATCAAAGGATTCTTTGCTGGAGAAACTCAAGAGCTCCAAAGAAAAAGACCTCACATATGGATGTTGGATGGGGGAAGGGAGATATCTCTCTACAAAAGAGCCATCTTCTCAACCATCACCAACAAATGAAGCCCAATGGACAACAAACTTCACCTTTGCACAGAGAGCTTCCAAAGAGCATTTAAGTGCCTTCTCTTAAATACAAATAGCCAAAACACCAATATCTGAAAGCTTCTATCACAAAAGTCAGAGGTCAAAACAAAAGAAAAAAGCAACTGGCAGCAGCCAGGCAAACATATACACACACACAAACACACAGAATCATTAAATCTTCAGAGAGCTATGAGAAGATACTGCATCAGGATGTTATTAAATACAAAACAATCAGAGAACATGAAAAAGCTCCAGAAAATGAAAAATTATGAAAGCCAAAAATAAAAGATTCAATAGGATGACAATGTTGAGGAAATCACAGAAAAAGTATCACAGGAAGACAAAGAGATGGAAAATACCAGGAAAAAACTTGAAAGATTTAGAGTACCAATCCAGGTTAGGAAAGATAGAAGAAAGAAAACAGAGTGAAGAAAATTATCAAAGGTTACATAAGAAAAAATTCAGGGACCAAAGGACACAAGATTTCAGCCTAAAAGGGTCTTCATGTACCCAGCACAATAAATAACAGAGGTCTATTCCTAAAAACATAAGTGGAAAAACAAATGAAAAAATATATTACCCACTAGGAAAAGTAATTCACAATGGCATCAGATGCTTTAGAGACAAACTGGAGGATAGAAGACAAGAAAGCAATGTCCTAAACATTCTGAGGTAAAATAATTTTCAACCTAATTCAATCAAGTGTGGGGGAGAACTTAAGAAATTTCAGACAGACAAGGAAGCTACCAGAAACATGCTCCAACTAAAGAAAGAGCAAATCAAGAAAAATGACATGGGATTAAGGAAACAATAGACCCAACCTAGAAGAACATCAAAGAGAAGTCCCAGGAGAGCAGCTGGGCAGCAGGTCTGAAGGGCAATAAGCTCAGAGAGAACAAGATGACAGTCTCCAGAAGTGTAACTACTGTACAGACACTGCTAAAAGGTAAATTATGAATATGTTGATCGGTACAATGGGGAATTTCAGCAAAAGGTTTCCAACAGTAGCACATATGCAAAATCAAAGCTAAGACCTGCCCTGGAAAAGGCAGCCTCCCTAAAAAATATTTCATCAGGCAATTTAGAAAATGCTGAGATGGGAAGTAAAACACAAATATCTGTCTTACTGCCTAGAATAAACACTGGTGTATTTACATGCTCAAAGAAAGGAACAAAATGCTAATAGTTCAGTATTTATTAGCAAAATTCTTTTAATATCTCTTAGACTTTAAATAATTAAGCCTCTATGACTTTAAAAAGAATCTATAGTTGATTAAAAAATTAAAATACAATTAATAAACAGAAAAGGTAAACAGACACAACAAAAGAAATCTAAATGACACACTGAAAAGGTAAACTTCATAAGAAATCAAGAAAAACAAAATAATTTTCCCTCAAAGATATTTAAAAATATAGATATGTTTAAAAAAATAATAATACTGAATGTAGACAGAGTGCAATAAATGCCTGAAAAAATTATTTCCCTGTGATTTGACCATTCTGGAAATCTAACCTAGAAAAAATCCCAAACACCAAAAAAGTTTTATGTTCACTGAAGCATTTTTTCTCCTTAGGCTCAATAGTACTTTGTTTTGTTTGAAAAGTACAAAATAAAAAAAATAAAAAAAAAAAGAAAAGTACAAAATAAAGACCTCCCATAACTCTACTATTTAAAACAATACATTTAAAAAGTAAATAGTGAAAGTTTCACTATGACCCTCCAACCATTTCCAAAGTTATCAACAATATTGTGGAGCAGTCCTTCTGTCCTTATATTGATATATGTCATATGCATATCTATATACATACACACACATAGACACGTGCTCATTTTATAAAAAGCAAAACAGATTATTGTGTGTGTGCATGTATGTGTATGTGTTTTGCTCTGTAATATTTTTCTACCACTAAATATTTTAGGTAAGTTTTTGAGTGTTGACTGTGCAGACACCATTCTAAGTGCCTCTACATATATCATTTAAACCTTACAAACTTCTATAAAAGTCAAACAACTTTGCATTTACCTTAAAAAAAAAAAAGCTTAGTAGCAATCCATTATATGGATATATCATAATTTACTTTACCATGTCTCTGTTATTGGACATTTTGGTTTCTTCTAATTTTTTGTATACCAATCATATAGAAAAATATAGGAAACCACATAAACAGGGGAGCTATTAATTAAATTATGGTATACTCACATAAGGAAACATAATACTACCATAAAAAATGATTGTTGGGGACTTCCTTGGTGGTCCAGTGATAAAGAATCCGCCTTCCAACACAGGGGACACAGGTTCGATCCCTGGTTGGGGAACTAAGATCCCACATGCCGCAGGGCAACTAAGCCCGTGCACCACAACTATTGAGCTTGTGCGCCTCAACAAGAGAGCCTGCATGCCACAAACTACAGAGCCCATGCACCCTGGAGCCCCACATGCTATAACCAGAGAGAAGCCCGAGTGCCACAACTAGACAGAAACCCGAGCAGAGCATGTACCGTAACAAAAAGATCCCGCATGCCTCAACAAAGATCCCATGTGCCACAACTAAGACCTGATGCAGCCAAAAAAAATAAGGAAAATAAATAAATAAATAAAATAAATATTAAAAAAAGAAGTCATATTAAAAATGATTGTTGGAAAAGCTACGTAAATGCATCCAAAACTGCTTAGACTATGTAAGAAGTATAATACAATTCCAGGAAAAAAAAACTATTCAAACATGTAATATTTAACTATGTAATAAACCAATAAAAGCAGTTTCTAGATGGTGGAAACTGGGTTATCTTTCTCCCTTTTCTTTTTTCTATTTTTGAAGTTTTCAGCAATGAGAATGTATTATTTTAAGAAGAAAGATAAGTAAGCTATATATTTCCTTTGTACACAAAGTAAAACTACACAAATTGATAATCTTCAGATTTTAAGAAGTTCTGAATTATCTAAATGCATAGGCTATACAAGTTCCCCTAAATAATTTTCAGATATTAAATTCACATAAAATTGATTCTATAACATGTTGATACTATATCATAATAAAAATTATTATACATAACACATTAAGGCAATACAAGGAATATTTTCCAATTATAAATCTTAAGATGATTACAATTATTTTCTGTTGGCATAGTCACCACTTCAAGAAACATACTTTTGCTCTTGACTGTGTCAATTCAAAGTGGACAGACTCTATTTTAGTCATTAAAGAATGATTCTGTGAGACCAAACAAGCATTCTGTTGCCTAAATTTATTAAGTTTCTCTCGAAGACTTTTGATTTCCTGATCCACAGGGGTAGAAGATGAAAAAGACATCTGAAAAATGAAAAAGAACAATTTATTTTGAATTATTTCATTAAGCATTACATGTAATTAATGGAAATAATGAACAATTATCAATAAAATGACTAAGTAGCTCAGAAAAATGGGTTAAGATATTCAGTCAGTGTTGGTGAGGATATGAGACAATCAGCACTCTCTCCTCCACTGCTGGTGAACATGTACATAAATAAGTTCAGCCTGGAAAACAGTGGTATACTTTGGAAAAGTTCTTGGTATTATCCAGTAAAGCTGAACATGCTAAGACTCAACAATATTACTCCTGGCTATAAATCTGATAGAAACGTTTACACTTTTGCACCTGAAGATTAAAGACATAAAAATGATAAGAAATGAAATGCCCACAAACAACAAAATGGACAAATTATTATTTAACCGTTTGTATATTTCTATTATACTCTTTTGAATATATATTTTACAATAAATTACTTTAATTTTCATGGGAGTTGAGGTTTTCAAAACATTTAATTTTATTTTTTTGAATAATATATTTATGCAATTCAGAGTCAGAATTATATATTTTTAAAAAGTACATACAGAAGTATCATTCCCATCTTTAGTAGATACGTAACCATTTTTACAAGTTTCTTGTTTATAAATTTTTATATAACATCAATCAGCAAAAAATACAAAACTCCTTATATAGGAGAGTCATTAATTAAGTTAGGATCTTAAACCTAGTCTTCTAGTGTTTCCATACGCATATACAAGCAATACCAATTACCCACCCCGCCCCCAATAGCTCCTAATACAAAACCAGAAGAGTATGTATGTTGTTCTGCACCTTGCATTTTTCACTTGAACAACATATCCTGGCAATCTCTCCACAATCAATTCACTGAGAAACTCCTATTCTTTTTTTTTTTTTTAACCCCCTTAGCTGCAGTTTCTATTGCATGCTTATTCAACCAACTAGACAAATGAGATACTTCTAGTCTTCTGTTATGACAAACAGTGCCTTGTTTTGTACTTATACAGGTACTTTTCCAGAAATGGGATTTCCAAGTTAAGGGTAAACGCATTTGTGGTTTTGGTAAATATTACCAAATGCCTCTCCACTGAGGTTGTATCACTTTGCGTTTCTACCAGCAATGTATGAGAATGCCTATTTCCCCCTAATATCACCAACAAAATAGTGTCAAATATCTGGATGTTTAATAATCTGGTAGTGAATTTCTCTTATTGTGACTGAGATTGAACATCTTTTTATTTGTTTTAATTTCCTTTTCCATTCATGTCTTTTGCCCATATTTCCATTGGGTTGATGATTTTTCCTTATTTCTAGGAGCTTTTTACATATCAAAGAGATTAGCCCTTTATCTTTAATAGGCATTACCAATATTTTTCCCCCTCTGATTTATCATGTAACTTGTGATTCTGCTTAGGGTAAAACACAATGATTTCAATAAAGGCATATATATAATAAAAACAATCAGCAATTTGAATTAGGGTAGAGATCAAATTTCCCCAAATTACATAATCTTTGTAGACATGGAATTTGAATTCATTTTCTAAAATGTAGGCTCAGATAGCTTCATCAGCTTCCTTACAAAAAGAAAATCTCTCAACTGCTGGCTTTCTGAGGTGGGAAGAGGAAATTTTTATCAAGAAAGAGTATGATGTACATATGCAACCATATGTATATATGCATGCTGTCAATGGGGTAATAAAAATAGGAGGAAGAGAGTGGAAAAAGAGATAAAAGCGTTGAGTAAGGAAGAGGAGTATACATAGGGAGATAGATAATACGGCCAAATAAAAAAGAGGAAGAGAGAGTGAGTTCAAGACCAGGAAAGATGTCTAACAACATCCACAAAATTTAGAGATAATGAATGGAGCACCTGATCCAGGCTAAACAGTAAGTACACTTTAACCACTTAATAAGCCATGATTACCTATTACGTACATGGTACAGTACTAAAATCAAGGGGGTTACAATTTACTTGAGAAAACAAGATTAATTGCAAAAAGGTAATAAATATAGAAGTTTTAAAATAGAGTAATACACCAAAATAACTGCTCTCTTGTTAGGACAGAACAAGAACCATTATATTTAAATTCAAAGAGTCTGGAGTACTAAAAACTATGGAAAACATGAATAAGGTATTTGAAGAAAGAACTCAAAGAAAAAGCATTTTAAGTAGACAAGTCTAAAACTAAAACTACTTTTAAGTAGGCAGGTCTAAAAATAATAACCTTATCTCTTGGCTTTTTTTGAAAATCAGTACCACTATTGGGCATTTTACAAACTTTTTTATAAGATGAGTAATTCAAAAGTCCAAGCTGGCTAGGCTGAGAAAGATCTTCCAGAACGAGCCTTTCAGACCTTGAGAGATTAGAGGCATAACCAGAATTTTCACGTGGGCTAACACTAGAAAAAAAAGAAAAAATACATTTTAGTTCTTAGGTACTTTAAGTATCCACTCTAAATTTCTATAAATTAAATAAGAAAACAGAAAGAAAAGCACCTGAAATGTTGCTGAAAATCAGATTCCAGAAATGAACTTAAGGCATTTCAACTAAATTTTTAAATAAACCATAATTAGTTTTAAACTAGCAATCTATGTTTCTGGAGCCTCTATGCTAGGATTACTTAAGATTCAAGAAACAGCCATAATAATAAAAGATTAATTAAGCCTACACATGTATTTTATACTCTGAGTCCTAATATATTCTTTAAATTTTATTTATTTATTTATTTATTTTTATTTTTGGCTGCGCTGGGTCTTCGTTGCTGCGCACAGGCTTTCTCTAGTTGTGGTGAGCGGGGGCTACTCTTCGTTGCAGTGCGTGGGCTTCTCATTGTGGTGGCTTCTCTTGTTGCGGAGCACAGGCTCTAGGCGTGCGGACTTCAGTAGTTGTGGCACACAGGCTCAGTAGTTGTGGCTTGTTGGCTCTAGAGCACAGGCTCAAAATTTGTGGTGCATGGGCTTAGTTACTCTACGGCATGTGGGATCTTCCCGGACCAGGGCCTGAACCCGTGTCTCCTGCATTGGCAGGGGAAGTCTTAACCACTGTGCCACCAGGGACTGAGTCCTAATATATTAAAGGCCTTAATATGTAAATGCTTCTCTAATAGTTCTTTTTCCTAAACTGAAAGTTATACTCAAATTATTTTTTTTAAATTATAGAACATTATTCTCTACTCTGGACACATCAGAAACACATCATATAATAATGATATTCACACATTTTACATTCATAAATTAAAGTCCTACTCAGAATTGTACATGTAATTTTACTCACTCACCTAGATAACTCTTCCCCTAATCTCTGCAAACTCCATTCTGTTATCTTCAGTTCATGTCTTAAGGAAGCAACATTTGCCAGCAAACTTTCTTCTTCATTGTCTTTATTATAGTAGTCTGAGGAACTAGACTCCATTTCCTAAAAAAAGAAATGAATTTCTTATACCTTGCCTGAAAGAATCTGTGGTGTCAGTCAAAATACTCTCACACTAAGTAAATTTTAACTCATTATTTTTCTATTTCAAATGTTGTGAAATCTTTCATGGTTAATTTAAAACAAAGCAAAATGAAACAAAACACCCAGCAACAATGAATTTCTCAGCGTGTTAAGCTATAATGGAAAGTTCAACAGAATTTCAGTGAATCAATTTTTCATTATAGCCAGGGACTAGTTATTAAAGTTCCCCTTTTCTAAGCATCTTTAATCTTCTAACAATTGTGTAGACTAAGTGTTTTTATTCCATGTTAAAGATGAAGAAACTAAGAATGAGACAAATAACTTGCTCAAGGTCACACAAACTGTAAATGGTGGAACCAATATTTGAACCTAGGTCATCAGGATCCAAAGATCTTTCAATTATGTCACACTGTAGTTTTCTTATTTATTATAGATTTTCAATATGAAGTGTTCAAACTTACATAATCATGTTACAGCTGTGAACATCTGACAAAACTGGTATCATTACAGTCATTCATATTTTCTTTTTTTTTTGGCTGCGTTGGGTCTTTGTTGCTGCATGGGCTTTCTCTAGTTGCAGCAAGCGGGGGCTACCCTTCATTGCGGTGCACAGGCTTCTCATTGCAGTGGCTTCTCTTGTTGCAGAGCATGGGCTCTAGGCGCACGGGCTTTAGTAGTTGTGGCACATGGGCTCAGTAGTTGTGGCTCACGGGCTCAGTAGTTGTGGCACACAGGCTCAGTAGCTGTGGCACACGGGCTTAGCTGCTCCGTGGCATGTGGGATCTTCCCGGACCAGGGCTTGAACCCGTGTCCCCTGCATTGGCAGGCGGATTCTTAACCACTGCACCACCAGGGAAGGCCTCATATTTGCTTAAAGGTAATTTATTACCACAGAAAGCTTATCCCCATCTCCCATTCGCCATGGTTATAAAATTTAAAACCACACACTCACATTCACATCACAACCACAGAGATCAAAATGACATTTAGCAGGTTAACTCACAGAAGTATATGAAGAAAAGCTTTTGTCTCTTCAACTGATCGGTATCTCAAGGGTTGTGAAATTCTCTACTAAGTAGCTTTGCACATAAAAAATCATGATAAAGTACCGCCTTTTACTGTTAATTAATATACATAATTATCATGAATTAATAATACAATTAAGATGAAGGCTTTATAATCTTTACTACTCCTATACATCTTCTTGCATAATCTTAAAATTACATTCCTCTTTCAGATACTATTTACCTTTGTCATTGTAGCATCTCTTTCATCACCCTTCTAGAATTCTGACCACATCTCAAGCTCCTAAAGGTTAGGAGTCCTGTGTATTATATTCAGGACTATAAGGCACTTAGTGAAACTCAATATTTTCAGTGAATAAATGATTACTAAACTGCCCTTCCTTCCCCTCATCTAGCTAAAATAATATGACAAATTCATTCCACACTCAAAATTTCTCAGATGTAGGGAGGAAGATTAAAAAGAAAACTCTCACCTTATTGGAAGAAACTGGCAGGAAATTAAATGAGATGCTATGGAATCTTAGTAGAGAAAATGTTTCTATCCTCTTTCCTCTTTTGTTTCCACAAATTTGCTTCTGCTTAAATAAGAAGACTCTCCCAAACACAAGTCAATGGTTAAGGTCCCCATTCTGCTTTCTTTGCAACATCTCTAGTTCCCTACAGGATGGTGAAAGAAAAAAGGGTTACGAACATTTAGGCAAATTCTAAAATGCCATTCGACATTGTTTCGACTAAATCAGCTTTATGTCCAACATCTTCTGTATATTTTCATGTAAGAATTCTCTAACCCTTCTGAAGTATCAATGAAAACGTTTGCTATGCAAACATATTTTCATTTTCCTAGTAGGCCATTTATTATCTTTAAAAAAAGATTCCTGGGACTTCCCCGGCAGTCCAGTGATTAAGACTCTGCGTTTCCACTGCACGGGGCACAGGATGGATACCTGTCAGCGATACCCGCCTGCCATGCGGTGCGGCCATTTATTTTAAATAAATAAATAAATAAATAAATAAATAAATAAATAAAATAAAGATTCCTCCTCCCTTCAACTGACAGTAGTTATGAAGTCTAGCTTCATTGCCTGTACATACGTGGAAAAGCACATTCGGCTACAGACAGGCCCTGCCTTCTTTTGGCCCTAGTAACAATGCTTTTGTAGGTATACACACGCACACCCATCACACCGAAAAACAAGTGTTCATTATACTTCCTGTATGTAAAAAGATGGGCTGTAGTCGAAAAGTATTCCTCATTTTGGAAGGAGGTCATGGCTTTATATAGTATTGTCTTGTACCAAGAACGCTCAATTTGACAGAATTGGCCCTTCGTTCATCTGGAAGAAGTGGAGGAAAACATGACAGCTTCCTTTCCGATTTTTCGTCAACTAAAATACAACCCTGCAGAGCAGCGTGCGCAGCGAGGGCGAGGACCAGACGAAACGCATCCGAGCGTACCGACAGGGAAAGGAACAAAACTCCTTCAGGTAGGCGGGTTTCCACCCTCCAGGGGCAGTCGCTCACCACCGAAGTCATAGTTGTGAGAGAGACCCACCGACGACGGCGCACGCCGCGATCTCCGCTGCGTTCGGAAACTTCGGACCCTCTGCCGGACCCCAAGCGTGGAACCCCAGACACACCACGCAGGAAACTAGCGAACCCCAGCTGGCCCGAGGACAAACCGCCGCGGGAGCCGTTGGGGACGCCCCGCCCCGCCGCAGCCCCGCCCCCCGCGAAGACTCTGCGTGAAGCGACGCCGGACGCGCGGGGCCTGTTGGGGATTGTGGTCTGCGAGCGCGTCCGAGCCTGCCCACCCGGAACTACATTTCCCACAATTACCGCCAAGACGCCCATTGGTGTGAGGGACGCCATGAGAAGCTGCGGCCGTCTGGGTATCGAGCGGGCGCGCTCACGCGGGGCCTGAGGGAGCCAAGACCCGGGAGGGTGTGGAAAAGGACTGCTGGCTCCGCCCTCAGTCCCTACCCTTTGTAGGCCGGCGTTTTCCCTTCTGAGAAACGCCCCTCCGCCCCGGCCTTCACCTGGAGTTTCTTCAGGCTCCAGGTTTCCCTGCCAACCACGAGGAGTCCAGGGAGGAAAAGCGGAGCATAGGCGCCTATAACCCACGCCTCCCACGCCTTTTCCAGCCCGAGATCGCCCAGGCAGGGATGGGCGACAAGATCTGGCTGCCCTTCCCGGTGGTCCTCTTGGCCTCTCAGCTGCTACCTGGGGCGGCCGACTTCACGCCCTCCTTAGACAGCGACTTCACGTTCACTCTTCCGGCCGGCCAGAAGGAGTGTTTCTACCAGCCCATGCCCCTGAAGGCCTCGCTGGAGATCGAGTACCAAGTAAGTGCAGAGGTTGAGCCAGCCTCCTTCCTTTAGCCTAGCTGCACGTCGTCGCCTCTCACCGGCTTAGAAACTTCTTGTGGACGACCGGGGTGCTGAAGAGGCGAGGGCTGCCCGGAAGAGGCCAGCTCCGCGCCAGCACGCGAGGCGAGGCTCTCCCCGGGGTTGGGGACCGAGAAGTTAGGCGGGACCTGGAATTGACTACCCCCACCCCTCCCCTTTCCTCCGGTCGGAAAGAGGCCAGCTCTGGTGATGTCGGTGGTTTTTCTCTTTGTTTCATAATTCACCTGTGTCTTTTCTAGCCAGTACACGCTTCAATACTGGGAATTTCACAATACAGGCCTAATACACGTTCTCCTTAATCATTGGACGAGATGATGACACTTGGCGTTAATCACCCCCACCACCCTCACTCAATTCCGGTATTGTAAATCTGTACTGTCATTGCTTCAGTTAAGGATTTTTGAACTGTGACCATGTGTTTATCACTAAATCCTATTTCGGAATATTTTGAAAGGGGCTATTGATGTGTTTAATGGTACATTTCCTTCTCAGTTATATACCCCTTATTTAAAAACCAAATAAGATCTAACTGTATATTAAAACTTTGTAATCTTTCGTTCAGCATTCTAAGCATTTCTCCCATATCATTGTTTTCTTTTTAGTACCTGCGTAATATTATAGGGAATTGCCTTAATTTATGTGGTCATTCTGGTAGAGGGTAATTTCTTAGAAGAAGTCTTGTAAGCTCCAATACAGCAAATTTCGATGTTTCTAAGTAGCACTGGGAAAAAAAAAAAGATGCCTTGGTGTGGTTCATCTCTCAATTTTTTTACAAGTTACCTAATTTTTAATCAGATGTTAATTTTTTATAATTGATGTAGAGAATCTTTTTCAATAACAGGTACTGTCACATATAGAGCAAAATAAAGTTATTTAGAATTTTCCTCTGAAGGAACTTTAGAATTAGATTATTTATAGATGCATAGGATAAGCATAAAGAGTAAAGTATCTAAAGTCACACAGTTAATGAGCAACACTGAGGCAGGAGCTCAGCATTTCTTGATTTCCAGTCCAGTTCAAAAGTTCATTTACTGAAGTTACCATGTGCCAGTAATGGAGAAGTAGAGACAAGGACACGGGGGAAGGGACAAACAACAGAAAGAACGCTTTTCAAGGATCTTAATATTTAAAGGTTACTGGCTCATAAACAACTAATTTCAATAAAGTATGGTTAGATGCTGTTGGAGGAGGGCTTCTTCTCTGGGGTATCAGAAAAGAATTCCTGGAGAAAATAAATTGGAATCTAGAAAGATGCTTAGGTGAAACAGGAATGCCAGGGAGAAGGGGCATTTCAGGAAAAGGATCAGAATGAATAGACAGTTCTGAAAATGCATAGTGTTAGTGTTCTAGCAGTGGGCAATATGTAATGGACGCTAGAAGTGCTGAGTTTTCGATGGACCTTTAAGACTATAAAGTCTAGGGTGGGAGTAGAAGAAAGAGGTTGGAGAGGTCAGGAGGCTGGATCGTGGATCATGAATCTTAGCTTGTGTGCCATGCTGAGTAGCTCTGACCTTTGTCTGTATAAGGGCCATTGAAGATTAAGTAGTGTGGTAACTGTCAAAAATGTTTTACAGTGTGGAAGATGGATTTAAAGAGGGCAAAATTAGAGGTAAGGAAACCAAATGGGGTTAGAGAAATAGTCTAGATAAGAAAACAATTTTTATTGTTCAAAATTCATCAGTATTTACTGAGGTATTAGGAAAGAAATCTATTTTAAACTACTGACCTCTTATGATTGAGAGCTCCAACTGTAGGAAAAAAATGCCTGGGCTGAAATCCTGACTCTGGCACTTACTACCTATGTGATCTTGAGCAAGTTACTTAACCCCATACTTTTAAAATAGAGAAAATAATAGTAAGAGTTGATTTGAAATAATTAGTTAATAAGTGTTCATATACCATCCCTGACACATAGTAAATGTTCAATATATGTTAGTTTTTTTACGTTTACACTTCTAGAGTTATATAGGTGGTATGGCTTAGCTTTATACTTTGCATCTTTAATCACTCAAAGGGACTATTCCCCTAAAGCATTCTGCCTAAACAATTTGTTTTGATTGAGGAAAGAAGTAAAATCATTAAATGTCTGTAGTCCTAGACAATGTTAGAAGGGTTTAAAGGGTAGAGATCATCTTCAACCCTTTGTCTGCATTTTCCAACTCTGTGATTAACTTTCCAATAACTACAAGCTACTGGGTTTTGTCTTAGTTTTTAAAATGTCAGGGAACAGACTTTCTAGACATTGCCCTTGGCTTACTGTGACATATTGAAAAATTTTAACCGTTTCACACATTTTGGGTTTAAAAGGACACAATTAGGATAATTGACCAGCCCCACAATATATTAAGTTCTTGAAATTTTGAAGTGTCAATATATATATCTTATGAATAGAATAGATCATTCATTTAAATTTTTAAATCGTTGAGTGCTTAATTTGTGTAAGCTTTATGCTAGATACTACAGATACAATGGTGAGTAAAAATATAGTCCGTGCACTCATGCAGTCTAGTTAAGGGGATAGACATTAATCAAATTATTACACAAATAAGTGTGATATTAGAACTCTAATAAGTGCTCTGAAGTGAAGTGCATAAGCTATGAGAGTGTTTAATAGAAGGACTTGATTTCACAGTGGGAATTGAGAGAAGACATCCCAGAAGTGGAGTTCAGATCTGTAGAAGAATCAGGCTTACTAGGGATAAGGGGGTGGAACAAGGTGATGGATAAAAAGAACAGCATGTGGCAATCCAAGGCTTTGAGGAAGAAGACTGAAGAACACCTTTGAGGGACTGGAAGACTATGACAGAAAGGTGAAAGTGGGACTCGTCCATCATGATCCATTGAAGTCACTGGGAAGTTTAGTTTTAGATTTATGGTATTGTTTTATTTTATATTTTAGATAGATATTTTGTATATTTTAAAATTAGCTTCTGTATTTTTATTTATTTATTTATTTATTTTTGTGGTACGCGGGCCTCTCACTGTTGTGGCCTCTTCCATTGCGGAGCACAGGCTCCGGACGCCCAGGCTCAGCGGCCATGGCTCACGGGCCCAGCCGCTCCGCGGCACGTGGGATCCTCCCGGACCGGGGCACGAACCCGCGTCCCCTGCATTGGCAGGCGGACTCCTAACCACTGCGCCACCAGGGAAGCCCAGCTTCTGTATTTTTAAATACCATTTTTAATGATTTCATTAAGCCTGACAGTCACTACCAATAATATCTTTTGTTTTACTGAAGTCTTTGCTTAGTTTTGTCACATTACTTACTTTTTGATTTAATGATATGGTTTTTGGTTTTTGGAGGAGAACCTTGAGTAATTCTTTCAGAACGCTTTGAGTCCTTGGATATCTGAAAATGGCTTTACCTTTTGCTTTCTCTTCAGTAAATATAATTTTTTTACTTGGAAAAATTGAAGACATGGCTCCCTTGTGTTTTTTTACATCTAGTGTATATATGCAAGAATGCTGATGCCATCCCAGTTCTTGTTATTTTGTAGTTCTCTGCTACTACTCTTTGGAAGTTTCTAGGTTCTTTTTAAATCCTTTGGAAAAGTCACTAGGATTTTTGGATCTTTTTTCATTTATCCTGCTTCACACCTATTAGACTCTTGCAGTCTAAAGATTTTTATCTTTTGGAGCAGAACTTTTTATTCTCTTATTTGATAACTTCCTCTCCATTTCTCTTGGTTCTCTCTTTTTGAAATGCTTTATTAGGTGGGTATTTGAAATCTTTAGCTCTGTCCTTCATAAAGTTCTTACCATTTCCCTCATACTTTTCATCTATACTTTTTCACCTTGTTGTGAGAATTCCTTTGGCTCCTTTTAGTTCTCTGATTTTTAGTCTCCATCCATGCCCATTCTGCTGTCATTACATTCGCTAAAGCTTTATTTGGGCAATCACATTTTTGGTTTTTCTAAGAACTTTTTCATATCAGCATCTTCATTTTCTGTAGATTTTTACATTCTTGAATTTCTCTGAGGATGTATATTACATTTATCTGAGAAAACATATTTTTAAGACTGTTTACATTATTTTTTCAGAATTTGATCCTCTGAGAAAAACCAATAACATGAAAGAGAGGGCATCAGTTTCAACAAATATTTGGTGTCTCTCTAGTCTGTTTTGAGAATTTTGAGATTGATAGATATTGGTAGCTAGATGTATTCTTTGCTCAGTGGAATATCTTCCAGAAATTCCTTACTCTTCAAATCCTTTAACAGCTTTCCTAGATTTCCAGTGTTGTTATAGATTATTTATATCATTATGTTTTCTTCATTTCATTGGGATTTAAAGAAGAAAAAGAACTATGTATATTTAGCTAGCCATTTGAAACCAGTTCTGTTGATCAGTAAGTACAGCACAAGAATAGGTAATCTATCATTCCATTAAAGCCACCAAGAAAAATAAAATGGAGTTATACAAGAAAAAGAGTAGCCTCTGAAGGCAGATTGCTGAGTTCAAATTTTGACCATGCCAGTTATTTACCATATCACCTTAGGCAACCTTCTCTGCGTCTGTTTTCTGTGGGTTTTTTTTTGGGGGGGGGGGTTGTTTTGTTTTTTTAGGCTAAAATGAAAATAATAGAACCTTCCTTTTAGAGTTGTTGTGAGGAATAAATCCACATAAAGCACTTAAAACAATGTGTGGCATAAAATGTAATTGTTAGCTGCCATCATCATCATCATCATCATCATCATCATCGGGACATTTTGAGATTGTAAAGGAACAGGTACTTTCCTGTTTCCTGTACTTATTCTTTGGCCAATAAGTAAATGGCCTGCTTGGAATATATAGTTCATATTGGGAAATAATAGGTATTGCTTGAAAAAGTCAGTTGGAATCAGATCATAGAGGCCTTGAGTTCCAGGCTAAGAAGTAGCTAGTTATTATTTTATTGAGGAGGAAACAAACTCAGAAAAGTTACATAGCAAGCCCTAAATTGCCCAAGGAAAAGGGTATACCAATTGAACTACCTTCTGTGTTTCTACTCTACAGGGCATCTGTTTTAAGAAGATTATTTCAGTAATACCCGTAAGACCTAAACTTAAGTGATGGCAACAGGAATTACCAAGAAAGGGACAAGTTCCAAAAATGAATGGAATTGAACCAAATGGTCTTTCTGCTCCTTTTTAGCCCTAACATGAGTCTTTTCACTTTCTTACCCCTCTAGGTTTAGAAATGAAATCTTTTCATCATATGATCTACTTAATATAGCTTTTTATTTTTAGAATTTGTAAAATGTGCTCTTCTCTTCTATGCTTTCCTACAGGTTTTAGATGGAGCAGGATTAGATATTGATTTCCATCTTGCCTCTCCAAAAGGAAGAACCTTAGTTTTTGAACAAAGAAAATCAGATGGAGTTCACACGTAAGTAATCTCTTAGTTGGGTTCCTTGATCTGAATACCAGTGGGCACAGGAAAATTAGCACGTTTGATACTAAATGTTAGCATTAAATGATTCCATATGAACATTTTAAACAGTCCTTGTTAGTGATCTATCTTAAAATGTCATCCATTAATCTCATCTTTTTGTTTAGGCATTTTCTTTTGATCTTGACTAAGTGTTTTTTTTTTTTTTTTTTTTGCTTTGGTTAATGAGTATACCATAGGTACTGCATTCAATCTGTTGTGGCATTTTAAACCTGCCCTTCTGGCTAGCACAGGCTTTTTCTATTTTAACTATAAGTTACTGTTCCAGGTATATATCTTAAAGTTTCTTGAACTACTGGCTATATCATTTTTGCCCATTGTTTTCTTAAAACAACAGTACAGTAATACATCTTTGTGTTTGTGTAAATTTTTATTTTACTCGAACCTCATTCTTTTTAGATAATTAGAAGATCTGAAAGTAAAAGATCTGACCATAGGAAACCATATAGAAATAAAATACTTTTTATAACTCTGAGTTTAGAGTTTGATAAAAGCCCATATATTGTATCTCTTATATCTCATTTCTTTTTTCATATCTCACTGGTGTTTCCTTATTTCATTCTATTATTTTACTGCAGCACTTTGTTTACTCAGTATTGTTATCGTGTTTAAACTGTGAGTATATAGGAATAAGATCAAATATAGAATGTTTAATATTTGCCATAAACTAGACTTTGTATTTTATATGCTTCTAAATTAATCATTCCAACCCACTGTGAGAGATAGATTCTTTGATTCCCCAATTCCCATTTTACAGACAAGGAGGCTCAGGGAAATTAAGTAAGTCTGCAGGGATACACATTTATTAAGAGGAGGAGGCAGGATGAACCCAAATTCTTGCTTTCTACCATACAATGCTTAGAACATCTCTGGCACATAGCACTATGTAAGTACTAGCTATTTATAATCATTGGCCTTTGTTAACCAAAGTACCTGCCATGTAATTGATACTCAGTAAATACTGAATACATGTATGAGTGAACAAGGTGGGGAAAATGTTTCAACCATAATTTTTTAAGTGCTTTTGAAAATGGTCTTACCTATACAGAGGTCTAAGAAAAATTTGCATAAACTATTGATAAATAAAATCAGAAGTGGTAATTTAAAAAGTCAGTTAAGATTGATATACCAGAATTAACTATGCTTTCTCTTTGATAGGTGTATGAACAAGAACTAAAAATGTAGTTCACCTTTAAATTTCAGAATATAGAAAATGTATAGAATTTCTGTCAATTTTCATTTCTCTCCAATTTTCTGCTTTCATTTAGAGATAAATTAAAATTAACTGTTAGGGGAAAAAAGGTATCTTATTGCTTTCTTGCATAGAATTACCTCTCATTAAACCATTGGGAGAAAAGAAAGAGTTTATAAGAGTTCACATTTATTGAGTTCTTTTGATGTGCCAGGTCACAGTTCTAATATGCACTTTACATGTATTAATTTTTTTTTTATTCTTCCTTCCCCACAGTCCTATGAGGTACATGATATTATTATCATCTTACCAATGAAGAAATTGAGGCATAGAGCAGTTAAGTACGTTGCTGAAGGTTACACAGCTAATGAACAGCAAAGCCAGGATTTAAGACCAGTCAGTCCAATTCACTCCTAATCACTACACCAGATTTACAAATCTACTTTCTAAAAATTAGATTTAAACAAAAATTTATCTTTAGCTATATTAACTTTTTAAAGGCAACTAAAATCTCAGTTATACCACCAAAACAGTTTTTTTCTTAAATTAACTCTTTAAAACAAATGCTATCCTTCCAGAAGTCAGGGTTAGTAAAAATGTCTCCAGACAGAGCCTTAAACTGCTTAATACCTATTTGTCCAGTACTGTCATATATAAAAGCATTTTTCTAGACCACTGAATTAATATTACCTTAACTCATACCATAACTTATAAATTTTGGACTACTTATGCTAATTCTTTTTCTACTTGAAAGGAAAATTTACTCTATATGCTTTTATTTGGATAATATTTTATATCGTTTGTAGTAATAATATTCCTTTATACTAAAGGTAGTCAACACAAATTTAGAAATTAATATAGGAATGACTATAAAGTAATAAACATCTTTTTTTTGTATACACATGTTGAAGCTCATACATCTGAGTCAGTGCTTCTCAATTTTTTTTCATTTTTACCCCTGTCCCCATACAACCTTTTTTAGGCATTTTTTTCCTCATCATCCGCCATGAAATTTTAATACCGAAGATATACTACATGCCCCCTTTTTTTTTTTAACTCTATGTATATCTGTGCTTTATATATAAAAAGAATAGGTACAAAGCTTACCCTTTTTATCCAATTCAGGGTTAAGAATGACTAAATAAAGTTGGGTTAAATAAAATTAAGACTAAACAAAATTAAAAGTTAGATTAAAAAGTTATTAACATTAAATTTAACTTTATATTTTCTGAATAACTTTTAATATAATTTATCATACATTGTGTCCACTACACATGCAAATTAGCAGTTTATATACATAATAGCAATGTAATTAAAATTTTTAAAATCATTCCAAATATTTTTCAAGAAAAGTAGAATGATTAAAAAAATTACATTAACTTCTTAAAAAGTACTTTTAGTGACCTTAACTTTTGTTTGATGTGGGAAAATAACTTTAGCTACTCAGTGGTCATTCAGATATTATTGACTTTTTTCCCCAGTGTTTGGCATAATTGATGATGGGTTGAATAACCTTTGTAAAATTAAATAATAAAATATAAACTAGTTTTATTCAAATCTTCCCCCAAAAATACAAAGATTAAGAGATAAAATGTATGAAAGCATTGTGTAAATTATGAAGGAATATACAAGTGTTGACTATTTTTATTTATAGTATATATGCTAAAATCCAATCACATCGCTGATTAGTTATCTCTTATGCTTAAACAAAAACAGTAAGTCACAAATAGGGGGAAGAAAAACAAGATTGGCTTTGAAGATGAAGATCACACAAGGCTATAGAAAATAATGCAAGGCACCTCAAAAATTGAAGATCAAACATACACATCCACAAGGGAGCGACCGGTATCATTAGGCATGTGTAGGCCACCTCTTGCCCTGTGACTTCTAGATCAAGCAATCAACCAATCAAACGTCCTCCAATCACAGCTATTTGCTAGCATTTTGTAGCAGTGTTCCTGGACACATTGTGTGTGTCTTCCATGAGCTCATGCTGCTTGTGATATGCCCAAGACAACCCCATGAGAGAAAATTAAATACTAAGGAATAAGATGTTGTCATAGGATTTAGCTTTGGAGGGCCACAATACTTTTACAGCTTTTTTTTTTTTTTTGCCCATCTTGAACCAGTTTTCACCCCTAGGGGGCAGTATCCCCTCATCGAGAATGCATAGTCTAAGTGAATAGTCACATTTGGTGGTTATACGCTTACTGTATCAGTGATGCCATTCATCAGAATACACTGGAAAGTTTTCCTCAGGAAGTGCCCCACATCTAGGTCATATTACATAATGGTCACAACATTTTATTTTGTTTTGTTGCTTTTAATATTGTTCCCCCTGTATCCATACCAGTGTTTGCTTCAGGCTCCTTTCAAAAGTTAAATGAATCCTCAAAAGACAAAGGTTTGTCATGATTGAGGAGACTGCAAAGAATACAGACAGGCTCTGAGCAGTACTGTAGAAAGATCAATTAACTTGAGAGTCAGATATCCAAGCTTCATGTATGCCTATAACAGGCTGTGTGATCATGGGCAAGTATCTTAATCTATGTGAACCTTTTACTCACCTTGAAAAGGTCGATTATGCCTACTTTCAAATATGATGATAAGGATTAAAAGAAATAAAATGTGTCAAAGCATTATGTAAATTATGAAGAGGTATACAAGTATTGGCTATTTTTATTTATCGTATATATGCTAAAATCAAATCACATTGCTGAGTAGTTATCTCTTATGCTTAAACACAACAGTTAAGTCAGAAATAAGGGGAAAAAAAGGATGGAGATTGGCTTAAAAGATGAGACTCACATGTTGTTCAGAAGGTTGTAGTAAATAATATAAGCTGCCCCCAAATTTAAGCGACCTAGCATATTGGAGATAAGCAAAGTTCAAAATCATTTAGACCAACCTTCGTGAATAGTTACAACGAAAACTAAAACACAGGTTGAACTTTGTTTTTTGTGGCCAGCAGTAGTAAATGTCATTAGCCTGTGCAATATTTTGTTTGTTAAAGTTTCTCTCCACAAAAATATTATTAGAAAGCTATTTTGCTAAATTAACTCGGCCCAGGTCAATTATCTTGAATGTGAAGACAAGATCATAAGTTGTTATGAGTGGCACTTATTCAGTAAAGGTAGTGCCACTGCGAGTAAAACTCTGGTTCTTGGACACTGAACTCATCCCTAATTTTTGTAAACTATTACAAAGATGTACTTAATCCAAAGGGGCCTAGAAGAAAGCATTTAGGACAGTCCATCACTGCTTTTGAAAACAAAGCAAAACTCACTTTACAGATTAATCTCAAAGGGGAGGTTTGTAGTGATATTTCCATATGAATTGAACTCATTATAGATTACTTTTAATAATGTATAAATATTAAGGTTCATTGTGAGGTATCATGTATCTAGGTTTTTAATCCTGTTTTCTTCCAAAAGTTAGGTCAAGCTCATTTGCCCAATTTACTGAGTAAATGCCAAGCACATCTAAGTTGCAAGTACTTGAATATATATTTCCAGATTGCTGGTTTCCCAAGAAATTTTAAATTGTCTTTCAATACTAAGGAAGTCTTTCCATCAGTAACCTGTGCAATTATTATAAACCATGTTATTCCTTCTCTTTTACAGTAGTTTTTCCTTTGATCCCAGATGGAAGTACAGATAACTGAAGACATGTCCTCTTTTTCATACAGGATAGAGACTGAAGGCGGTGACTACATGTTCTGCTTTGATAATACATTCAGCACCGTTTCTGAGAAGGTGATTTTCTTTGAATTAATCCTGGATAATATGGGAGAACAGGAGCAAGAACAAGAGGACTGGAAGAAATACATTACTGGCACAGATATGTTGGATATGAAACTGGAAGACATTCTGGTCAGTATGGTTTAATAAAATAATAAAAATTACTAACATCTAGAGACCTTAGTATGCGATAGGCACTGAGCTAGGCATTTTATTTGCATTATCTCACCTAATGCTTGCTTAATTCTATGAGGATTATTATCTCCATCTTTCCATTGAGGAAAATTATGGATTAGGGATATTTTGTAACGTCTCTGTCACGGAACCAGAGGGAGAGAGAACTAGAATTTGGACACAGACTCTTAACTGCAGAACTCCCTTAGAATGTTCACAAACAGAAGACTGTAATAATGATCTGCAGAACACTTGCACATATAATAAAACTGAGTAATTTGTAAACACTTAAGATGTACAGGCATTTTTTCCCACACCATAGTTTTTATAATATGAAATTTGATATTACTTAATTTGGGGAACACTGTTAACATTACTTAGCAGAAACTAGCACTACACTTAGGAGTAAAAGCTTTTAGATTATGGCTTCTTGGCTTGAATTGCTTTATGCGCTATTTATCATAAACATGCATAATGAAACATGCATGTATAAGAACCTACTTGCTAATAGTAGTACTGCCAGTGATGGGGAGAAAGATCATTACCCTTCGGCCATAGCTAGATGTAATAAAATGACAGAATTCTCAGTGATATTTATAAATAGTGTATATACCTGTTATAGAACTTTCTACTGGAGAAATAATGTGATTATTCCATGTTTGAAACTATATAACCTCTAATACTCTTATAACCTGAACTTTTTTTTAATAATATATTTTGATCACTTTGAGGTTTCTTAGGAAAGCAACTATCAAATTATGAGACATACTGTAGATCAGTTAGCTTAAGAAGTCAGAAAATTAAATGATCATATCATATGTGTAATTCCTTAGTGACTGAGCTCTCCGAGCCTTGGTTTCCTATTATCCTCGGGGATAATACCTCGAGTTGTTGTGAGGATGAAATGTGATATGGCATGTATATAAATGCTTTAAACAGAGTCTGGCACACAATAAATACTAGTTTTCTTACCTTCTCCATTGGTGTCACTGTGAATACAAACAAAGGATTAAGCTTAATTGGCATGAATTTTTACCATGAAAATTTTTGATCTCATCATTTCATATGTATACTAAACTTAGTTGAATCTTAGAACTAGAAGAAGACTTAGTTATCATTAGTCCAGCTCCAAACTCCCTTTCCCCTTTCATTCCATTTTATAAGTAAGGAACTGGCTTAAAATGGAAATGATGTATCCATAGTTTCACGACTAGTCCAGTCTTCTTCCCACTCATTTTTTAAATCTCAATCATATTAATATATTCTCCCATTTTAAATTTATATTGCCAACAAGAGCAAACTAGAAGTAGTTGTAAATTTTGTTAGTACTTCACTGCATTCTCAAGAGATTGACTTCATTCACAATTAAACAAAATGACCAGAAAGTTCAGACTTAAATATGGCTTAAAATACTTGGTCTTTTTTGAAAAAAAATAAAATGTCTTTCAGGAGATTTTTCGTTTACTCCCCCCACCCCAAAATTTTTATCACAACAGCAAACTTGAATAAATAATTTTATACTTGACTATCATCATCATGATATTGAAAAGAACTATGGATGGTCTTTTTATTTGGGGATCTGAATCCCATATTTTTCTGGAAAATATACCATTGCTTTACAAATGTGCCCATATGATAACTATTATATTTTGTAGTTTTGTAGGTTTAGCAGAGCAGTCTGCAATTTTGCTTATTTTTTTGCATTTAAATGAGGATTTTAAGCAAGGTGACTATCCAGGAAAATCTGTTCCTAGTATTTTCTTATTTTTGCCATCAATACTTTTTGAATTTCGAATCTCAACTTTACTTTATATTCATGTAAAACTTTTATAGTTTTTAAATCACTTCTCACCAGGACCCTACTATAAAAATAGTTTTTTCAGAAGATGTGCAACTTAGAATGCATCTTGATAAGCTTGTTTTATGAATGAGATCTTGGAACATTTTTGTATTAAAAACAGATTATATTTCTTATGGTTGTTAGGGCTAAGAAGATAATGTATATAAAATTACTGGCACTATAGCACTCAAATGTATTTTCACATTATTTTCAATTCACAGTAGCTTTGTTCATTTTTAAAATAACTAATTATAGACAATAATTTAAATACATCATGAGAACTATTACATAAACTTTATATAATGAAGATCTTTAGGTAATCTAAGTAGTACCCACCCCTTAATTAAA
The DNA here is from genome assembly GCF_005190385.1 of Monodon monoceros. Taxonomy (NCBI): domain Eukaryota; kingdom Metazoa; phylum Chordata; class Mammalia; order Artiodactyla; family Monodontidae; genus Monodon; species Monodon monoceros. The sequence continues at coordinate 99,539,992 of NW_021703774.1, forward strand.
ATTGTGTTTGGATATTAAACTAGTAAGAGTACTGTGAAGCACATTTTTAAATTAACTTAAAATTACTGAGCATTCTTTTACAATAAATTTTTTTTTTTATCTCCAGGAGTCCATCAACAGTATCAAGTCCAGACTAAGCAAAAGTGGTCATATCCAAACTCTGCTTAGAGCATTTGAAGCTCGTGATCGAAACATACAAGAAAGCAACTTTGATAGAGTAAATTTCTGGTCTATGGTTAATTTAGTGGTAATGGTGGTAGTGTCAGCCATTCAAGTATATATGCTTAAGAGTCTATTTGAAGATAAGAGGAAAAGTAGAACTTAAAACTCCAAAGTAGAGTACTTAACATTCAAAAAAAGGGGCAGAAAAATGCAATCAACTGTTACAGTCAAGACCATTAATAGTTGTTTGCAAAACGTTTTCAGGCATTACCATAGTGTGAAATAAATATTAATTTTAATGTGAAAGGAAAGGCTTCACTTTCATCTGTGCAAGTAATCTTATTGTTCCAGTTGTACTTAAGTGTATAACAAGTATCTTGCAGGTATAAATGAATGAAGCCATATTAATAACGGCAGTTTCCTACGTTTGAAAAAATTTTGCAAATGTCATAGGTGATTTAAATAAATGAACTTTGGGCCTAAATGTAACACTGAACTATGTTTTTAAAAGATTGTTACCCAGAAGTTTCTTTGTAAATGTGGCAATTACAAATTAACTGTAGAAGTTTTTCAATATATTAAGTTATAAATCATCTGAGAATTACCTAATCATGGATATCTTTAGAAGACAAAGACTCAACTTTTCTCTTTTTACATATGTATCTCCTAAATGTAAATAGAAGCATAGCTGTGAAAAACAGATATGTGGGATTTTTATAACCAAATATATTTCATTTTAATAGCAAATAGTTTTATATACCTAGCTTACATTCCCAAAAGCTGACATTTTGAATAATTCTTAAAAATGCTAAGTCATACTTATTAAAATTAGGACAGATTTTCTCTTTGAAGAATAAAGATTGCTCCCAGTCTCTATAGGAATACATTCTGTCTAATCCTTAACCAAAATATAGATTTTAAAATTAAATGTGAGGGAAAATCATTTTATTTTTATATTATCAACAGTGTTATGTTAGTTTTAATGTGTTTACTGACTTGGATAATACATTAATACCAGCAGTTGTGAAGGAAATATTGCTAAAAGGATCTGGACCTAATGTAAGTAAATATCACTTTTGTGTTCTCAAAATCAGTAAGAAAAGAATAAACTCAATATAAAAGAATTTAGAGAATATCCTATCAAAATAAAGTTCACTTAAACTATAAATAAAGTATTTGGAATCTGATTGGCTCATAATGACTCAATCCTAATATAAATTATGAGATTAATTTCCAGTTAACTGGAAGAAACTGGGTTTTATATTTTTACAATTGTTTTATTCTGTTTTGAATTATCATTTATAAGTATTCAGGCACATTTTACAAAACATAAGCCCTACTGGGTATAAATTTTATTTTTATTACAACTTTATTACAACTTTCATAAAGTGACCTTTCTGATCACTTTATTTGACATTCAGATAAGGATTGGAAACCCACAGAAGTTTAAACACTCAATATGTGAATAACCCTATAGTCTCTGCCATCCTGTCTTACTCAAGTACTAATAATTTAATGAATTAAATAGAATTTTTAGGTTATACCCATTTGTAATATTGTTCAAGTTAGAAACAATCAACTTATAAACTTGAGTGTAGAACAACCTCTGTGGGTTAGTACTGTTGGAATTCTTAATAAGCAATAATGATATCCAGAGAGAATGCTTTCATCTATAATTTACACTCAAGAGTGGTACAAAAAGAGATATTTCCCTCCTTCTTATATATTTCCCTCTGTTCTTCTTCAGAAAAGAAGTTTAGATTTCCCAACTCTGAAGCTTTTTAAAAATGAGATAAGGTATTATTACCTTAATTGGTCAAGAAAATGCTCCTAAGTGTCCAGGAGTAGCCCCTATAACACATGCAAAACAAGGGCCAATAAGATTTTTGCCTATGAAGAGCCCTCCTTTTTCCCCTTCTGATACACTCATAATAAGAAGCAAACTTAAAGTACTATAGCTAATAAAACAGTACAGATATAAACTACTGCATCTTTTCTATAAAACTGTGATTAAGAATTCTACCTCTTACGTATAGCTGGTTACTGTACTGTACTGATTCTTTACCTAACAATAAATTTGTTACATCACCTTCTACATATGATTTGTGTCACTGATTTTAAACCATTGATTCAGTAACTTACTGTATAATAATGGCCTTATTTAGAAAACAAAGAATTTAAGAATATTGAGGACAATTTTATTTTTATAGACAAAGTGAAAAGAAGAGATTATTTAAGAAGCATGTTACCTGTATTAACCAAAAAGTAAAATCTGTAAGAACATTTGTACTAAATTCTTTAATATTTCTAAAGGAATACTGTTTATCTGCCTCATATGGTTTTTTTAATGTCAGTATTGTTTTGACATTAAAATTATGCTAAAACTGAGTAGCTTATTTTTGTCTTCAGTTTTTAATCATATAAACTTTCAAAATACTACAATATTTAACTGAGGCCTAGAGTTTCACTATGATTTGCATTTGGATCATTAATGATTGCTATTCTTTCATGTGAATGTCAAGATATAGAGGATAAGTGGTTGAAATAGCACTGAAATAAATGATAAACTGAAATGTAATTTTATGCTATGTATGTTTATCCTTCTTAAGTATTATTATGTCCTAAAATTGACAGTAATTGAGTACCTATAATTCTGTGCCTTCCCAAAGAAAATTCTTTATCTGAAATTTTCAAAGATATTGGTTCAGCATGTAATGGTTTTTCAGTTGAAGTGTAATAATGCACAGTGTTGCTCAAATTGCTTTATAATTATGAACAGACACAGCCATATTAAATAAGCATTGAATACTGTGCTGAGTATATATAATAAAAATTACAATCAAAGAATGTCTTATTTATCTACCATTCATTGTAAATGCTGTCTAATCCTTAAAGCCTTCATTGATTTCATCTTAACCAAGTGTGCTCTCCCCTCCATTTGAAAACCCCTACGTCTCTGCACTTTTTATTGTATATCATCTACCCTGCATTAGACTTCTGTTTATATATGTACTTATTCTTCTGTTGCCCAAACATGCATTGTAACTAAAAGGTGCTCAAAATACAGGGGCAAAGATCATCAGTTCTGAAAGTCTGGGATGCTAAATAAGCTAAATAAGCTTGTTCCAGTCTTCTACCCCACTGAAGAAATTGATTGTTTAGGACTGGAATTTGGCTCCAGAATCTTAATTTTTCACCCACGCAGTTTGGGATTCTGGTGTCCACATTATCCTTGGACCATTTGCTAACTGGGTGAACTTGGGAAATCAAAACTCCTTTGAACCTATTTCATTTGTATAGGTATTTTAAGTAACATCTTAAAACTCAGTTAAAAGAGCATTAAGAGAGTCTAGTGCTTGGTGAAGGTTGGTATATTATTGGTGATTTCCTTCATACCATTTAGACAAGCCACTCTTCCCCCACAAGCTGGTAGAATTCCTTAGGCACCTTCCTGGTTCTGCACGCCCATCACTTTCAGGTGTCTGGGCTTCTGGAAGGCTTGTGTCATTAGACAATGGATATACAGTTAATGTGTATCTAGGAGAATGACACAATAAAGAATCCACACCTAAGATGACATCATCTGAGAACGAGCATATCATGGATGCCAGATCCCTGCATCTAGAAGAAAAGGTGAGGAAATGCACGGCAGGGAAAAAAATCAGGTCTTCAATGACCATGAGTCAACAGCAAAATGAACAATGAGAATCAGTTATCCAACAGTGAAATGAACTCCCTTATATATAAAGAAAGCAACTACTCCCCAGTCTTGGAAGTTTTCAAGTGGCAATAATGATCAGACATAAAAGGGATTACTTCTACATCTGGTGTAAAATGGAAGGATGGACTAACAAAACTAAACTTTATACTCCAATTTTAAAAGCACTAAGTAATACTGTCTAATCCTTAAAGGATTAGGAGAAAGCTGAAAGAAAAGGCCAGGGTTTCAAAAGACACATTGTAGAGTTCTATTTTGCTGGATTCTTGCTTGGTGTTAAAAAACAAATTGCAAACAAAATTTAAAACACAATACCGTTTATAATTACTCCAAAGAAAATGACATACTTAGGTATAAATCTAACAGAACATGTACAGGATCAGTATGATAAAAATTATCAAATGGCTGGTAGAAGAAAGACCTAAATAAATGGAGAAACATACCATGTTCAAAGGTTGGAAGGCTCAACATAGTAAAAAGATCAATTCTTCCCTAAATTGTTCTATAAATTTAACATTAATTCTTATCAAAATCCAGCAAGGTTTTTTTGTAGACAAGGACAAGCTTATTCTAAAATTTATATGGAATGGAAAGGCAAAAGAATAAGGTAATTTTAAAAAAGAATAAAGTCTACCTATATTAAGGCTTACCTTATAGCTATAGTAATCAACATGGTGTGGTACTGGTGGAGGAACAGACACATAGATCAACAGAACAGACATTCTAGAATACACCAAGTCCAACTGATTTTTCACAATGGTGCAAAAGCAATTCAATAGGGAAAAGACAGCCTTTTAAACAAATGGTGCTGGAGTAACTGAGACAAACAAAGGTAAAAACATGAACTTAAATGTTAAAATGATAAAGCTTTTTGAAAAAAATATGAGAAAATCTTCAGCACTTTGGGCTAGACAAAGAAGTTCCACACTTGACACCAAATACATGACCCATAAAAGGAAAAACTGATAAATTGGACCTCCTCAAAAGTAAAATCTTTGCTCCATGAAAAACCCTATTAAGGGATGAAAAATTAAACTACTGATGGGGAGAAAACAGATGCAAATCACATATCCAAAAAAGGACTAGAATATCTAAAGAATTCTCAAAGCCCAACAGTTTAAAAAAAAAAAAATTCAATTAGAAAATGAGCAAATGACATGAACAGACATTTCACTGAAGAAAATTTGTGGATGGCAAATAAGCACATGAAAATAAGTTTAACATCATTAGCCATTAGGATAATTCAAGTTAAAACCATAAGATATCAGTACACACCTACCAGAAAGGCTAAAATAAGAAAAAGTAGTTACAACACCAAATGCTGGCAAGGATGCAAGAGAACTTGGATCACACTCTTACATTGCTAGTGGGATATAAAATGGTAGAGTCACTCTGGAAAATATTTTGGCAGTTTCTTATAAAACTACACATGCACTTACCATGCAACCCAGCATTTATATTCTTGGACATATCCCTGAGAAATAAAAACATGCTCAAATAAAAACCTGTATACATTATTATACAAAGCAGCTTCATTTGCAATAGCCCAAACCTGGAAATAACCCAAATGTGCTTTAAAGAGTGAATGGTTAAACTTGGTACATCCATACTATGGAATACTGAGCAGCAATAAAAAGAATAAACAATTGATACATGCAACAATTTGGATAGACCTCAAAGGAATTATGGTTAGTGGGGGGAAAAAAATCGTGAAAGGTCACACACTATACCATTTCTTTTATGTAACATTCTTGAACTAACAAAATTATAGAGATGGAAAACGGATTAGTGGTTGCCAGGTGTTAGGAATGGAGGAAAGAAAGGGAATGTGGCTAAAAAAGGCAGCCTCAGGATGGAACAATTCACTCTCATGATGGTTACACAAACCTATGTGTTACAAAATTCACAGAACTATATACACATACAAATGAGTGCTTGTAAAATTGGTGAAATCTGAAAAAACTCTGTGGTTTGTACTGACATCAATTTTCTGGATTTGAGATTGTACTATATGCAAGATGTCGCCACTGGGGGAAACTGACGAGTACACAGGAACTCCCTAAACATTTTTTTTTGCAATTTCTTGTGAATCTATAATTATTTCAAAATAAAAAGTTAAAACAAAAACGGGGCAGGTGAATTTTATACCTGGAACAGACATTACTGTGTTGTCAAATACATATTTCTAAATGAGCCCAGGAATAAGTAAAATAATTTAACTTCATGTTAAATAAAAACAAAATATTCTCATTGAAAAAAGAACTGTCATTTTAGGTATTGGTTCAATCCTTAAGAATTTAATTATCAGTAGAAATGTGAAACACTGTATTCTTCAAGGCTCTTAACGAATTGAGCCTGATCGTTGACATGAAATACGAAAGAGGAGTCAGAAGTCAACCTTTTTCCTTTTTAGAGCGATTCCATTTTCCAAAATATCCAGAGGTTATACTCCAATGAAGTGGTTATTAGAATACTGCCATGTGAAGACTACACCTACTTCTCAACTAGTGCAAAATCATCATCTGAATCTCAACTATCCTTGACTTTTTCAAATGCTAACTTTTCACTGGACAATCATGACATGTAGGTATAAGGAAAATCTTAAACAGTGGATGATTGATTCCTTCACCTATAAAGGTAACAACGTCTTTTTGCTGTAAAGGATCTTAGAATTAAGGCATATATAGGACATGCAGCTGAGAAGCAACTTATTAAGTATAATATAAGCCACTGTAAACTCTTAAATGCCAAAGGGACATAAATTTAAAAACAAATGTGCTGGCAATTACTACTTCACTATCCCTTGGACCAACAGCAAAGGAATAAAGAATGAAAAAGGTCATTTTATTTAGAATGAGGAACAGGGAAACGCTAGAAAACAGTATGCATTTGGCTCATTCTCTCCTTTGATAATATATTTCCTTTCTGGCACCCAAGGGAAGATCAGGATGCAATACTTTTATATACCCATAGCCTCTAATACAAGTTACATTCATCACAATAGACCCAAGGCAAGGTTTAATATTTTAGAATATGAAAAATTTGAGCATTACTATATCCAGTACTTTGGAGAATAGAAAAGCAAAGAATATGCCTTTAAAGAGTTGATGGTTTACCTGGGGAGGAAGACTAGTTAGTATTCAGGAATTATCAGCTACTCATTTTTCCAAGTCAGCTGTCATTCATTGCTTCAAGTTTTGCCAGATTCCTCAAATTTATGTTGCATCCCTCTTATGTGCACCCTCTACACTTCCCTTTCAAATCACTCCTCACACCATATCAGAATTAACATATAAAAACCCTATACAAGACTCTAATCTCTAAAGGCAGAGAACATGTCTATTCTATCCACTGCACCCAGCACAATGCCTAGAACACAGTAATTGCTGATGCAAAGATGAGGCACACTCTTTATTAAGTAAAAAGTGAAGTTTCAAAACAACATGAACAATCCTCTTTAAGTAAAAACAGAAAAAGATAAAACGTCTTGAAGGCTAAGGCTTATATACCATTATCTCTGGATTGTAGAATTTGGAGGAGTTTCAGAACTGTACGTTTTGTGTTATCTGAATTTTCACTGAAATATTTTTGTATCATAGTTGAAAACAGTAAACCTTTTTCACTTGGGGAAAAAAATAACAGAGTTGATAAAGACTTCCTCCTCTGTTTTTCTCATCTACTACCTCCATGCCTCCCAATCATTGCCCCTTTCTTCTAAACCACATCTTCATTTTCTTAGAACTTCACTAACTTTTTGTTGCCAGCTAATACACAACGTGAAAGTAAGCAGAAAAGCAATACATGATAAACAAATTAGCACTATTTCCTCCAAGTCAGATTTAGATGGAGAAAAGGAGTACTTTAAACACCAGATGTAATTTCTATTACAAGAAAATCCATAATTGGAGAATACTGCAGCTTCCTTATGAAGGGAATGAACTGCCTGTTGATTGTTATATTTAACTAGTTTTCAATTATTACTATTACTAGACTATAGCAAATGCTTGTCATTTTCTACACCTAAATTTATATTTCTCAATACCAAAACACAAGTATAATTTCTTAAAGAGGTCACTTTCAGTAACTACCTCAAATATTTTAAGGCTGCTTTGCAGAGTTAGCCAAGAAAACCATCTGACATTTTTACTCACTACTCTGAATACCTTATAAATATTGTAAGTATCAATATTACTGACTCTGTTTCCTTCCCAGAACAGAGACTTTACCTCATTCTTTTTAAAACTCAAACTACATTCACATTAGTTTTTTTTCAGTATTTCTTTGATTTTTATTACAACCTGTTTTTTGTTCAACACCATTCAGAAGTATGGACTTTTGAATCCCCAGTATAGAATATCCATCTGGAAAGCCCCAGAAAGCATTCTCTTGAAAACATTTCCAAGTGCTTTTGCTTCAGAATAAGCTTTTAAATAAAACAACACAATGGTTTCCCACTATGTAGGTATTGTTTCAAAATACCAAATACTTCCTTTGTTCAACTAATACCTTAAATCTGCTCTAATTATTATTTTTATTCTATGATAGCAGGTAAGACACATTTTTATTGAAAATTTTCAGCATACCTGCCACAGTACCATCATGAAGAAATATGAATGTTCTAGGTCTTTGCTTGAAGAATGGTGATGAGCAAATGTTTAATAATAAAGGGCAGAAGCTTCTGGGAAATGCCTGGCAGAAGCAACAACTGTTAAAAAATAGTCTTGTTCCATAATCCCATCCTACTCCACTTCTTTACTTATTCCACTACTTCCAAGCATCAACCTTTTCTTCCAATCAAGCCTATCTTCCTTACTGCTCTCTGAACAGGGCTGCTCTATTGAATGACATAACTAGCCTCCCAGGTCCTCAAAACTTAAAGACCCATGACCTGCTCAGTCAAGTACTGTCAACTAATCTCTCTAACCTCTCTCATAAGTATTCCCAACATCCCCACTGCTTCTACTACCTCAGATTTAAGTAGATTTAGGGACTTCCTTGGTGGCACCGTCTGTGCTCCCAATGTAGGGGGCCCAGGTTGACCCCTGATCAGGGAACTAGACCCCACATGCATGCTGCAGCTAAGAGTCTGCATGCCACAACTAAGAAGTCAGCCTGCCCCAACTAAGGAACCCGCAAGCCACAACTAAGGAGCCCGCCTGCCGCAACTAAGACCCGGCGCAACCAAATAAATACAATGTTTTTTTTTTTTTTAAGACACAGTTAAAAAAACAACAACAAAAAGATTTACCTATATTTAGATTAGCCCTAGCTGGCTTTGTACCTCATATTTCCCTCTAATTCATCCTACATCCCAGTGCCAAATTAATTGTAAAACACAACTTAGCATAGCAGTCCCATCAGAATCCAGATCATTTCCAGCCTCAACTATGTCACACACTACCCAAATTCTACTGTCCTTTTCTGTGTGGGGGCTTAATGCCTTTGCTTACCCTTCCTGTACTGTGGAATGCCCTAGTGTGTTCCCTTCTCTACAAATCCTGATCATTCATGGTCCAGTTTAAACTCCTTTATGAAGTCTTCCCTAATAATTCCTTTTCCCAAACGTCCTCCACAGCCAGGCCCCAGGCAAAAGTACTCTCTCCCTTCCCTTAAATTCTCTTGCCACTCTTGCCACTTTAAATAGGTAAACATATACATTCTAAGCTTCCCAGCAAAGAGAAAGAGATAATTATATCTACTTCACATTTTCCTCCTGGTAGTGTCTTAGAAAACAGTAGGCCCTCAAATATTGAGTGAAATGTTCATTCTCAATTCCAGGCCTGTTCTTACCCTGTTCCCTCATTTTGAACTTAGCTTTTCTTTCCCTTAGCCTCTATTTAACCCATCCTTCAAGGTACAACCTAAGAAATATTACACCAAATTAATCTCATTTCTCCAGCAATATAGCACATATTTGTAGATACCTGTACTCATATGCTGTTTCCAAACGTTGCTTAATTCTCATGTTTATATCCTAAATTCCCCAAGACTGTACCATTCTCTAAAGTATGCTCATTGAACTCCCACCCCACCACCACCAAAATTCCATCTCCTTGAATTTATTTATGCTGTTTCTTATCCTACCCTATTTTCCGCCCATCAAAATCTTATCATCCTTGGAGGAGGGATGGATTGGGAGTCTGGGATTAGGAGATGCAAGCTACTATATAGATAGAATGGATAAACAACAAGGTCCTACTGCACAGCACAGGGAACTATATTCAGTATCCTGTAATAAACCCTAATGGAAAAGAATATGAAAAAGAATATATATGTATAACTGAATCACTTTACAGCAGAAATTAACACAACGTTGTAAACCAACTATACTTGAACAAAATAAATTTTTAAAAAATCCTATCATCCTTCAGAGCCAAGTTCAAATGAGATTCCCTTCAGTAAGTCCTTCCCTAATGCCTCTCTTAGATTTACTCTTCCTATGGAATTCTGTACCAATATTCCATAGTACCTAATATATTTCAACTCAAATTTAGTTCTATTTATGTTTGCATCCTCCATAATTTAAGAATTCAGAGCAGGACTCCTAATATTTCATTTTTCTCTTACAAGCAACTCACAGGTATTCAAAATATAATTGCTGCATTTAAATAAACAATATATAAATAAACAAAATATAATTGCTGCATTTAAATAAACAATAATACAAAATGGTTTGAAAAACCATTTGTACTGAGGCGTACAAAAAATATCCTGCAATAATACTGAAGTAGGTTGAATTGAGTCCCCCAGAAGATAGAAGTCTGAACTTCAAGTACTTATGAATGTGAACTTATTTGGAAACAGGGCTTTGTAGATGTATTTAAGTTAAGGATCTTGAGATAAGATCATCTTGGATTTGGTGTGGGGCCTTAATCCAATTACTGGTGTCTTTAGAAGAGAAAGGACAGGGAGATTTGATACAGACTAAGGTTGTATAAATTGAAGGCATTAACTGGAATGATATGTGTACAGCCAAGGAATGTCAAGGACTGCTGCCTACCAGAAGCTAAGAGAGAGGCATAGAATAGATTCTCCATCAGAGGTTCCACAAAGAACCAACCTTGTCACCACCCTGAGTTCAGACTTCTAACCTCTAGAACCATGAGAGATAAATGGCTTTTGTTTTATGCCAAGTTTGTGGTAATTTTTTTTTTTTTTTTTTGGCGTTACGCGGGCCTCTCCCCGTTGCGGCCTCTCCCGTTGCGGAGCACAGGCTCCGGACGCACAGGCTCAGCGGCCATGGCTCACGGGCCCAGCTGCTCGGCGGCATATGGGATCTTCCCGGACCGGGGCACGAACCCGCGTCCCCTGTACCGGCAGGCGGACTCCCAACCACTGCGCCACCAGGGAAGCCCAAGTTTGTGGTAATTTTTTATGGCAGCTCTAGGAAACCAATATATATAGTTTTTTAAACATCCAGAAAAATAAAATTTTTATCTTCAAAAATAAGCACAATAATGAAGTTCTTAAGAAATAAACAGGTTTTGAATTTTATTTAACTAAAACTGTATTTTACCTAAACTTATGACACGGTTGATAAGCAGTGGCTTACCTTAAACTGAGTTTAGGGCAACCTCTCAATATGAAATGTCTTATGTTAAAAGTACACAATTTTAAAAGATGTAAAACCAAAGTTATACCTACATATACTATAATTTAAAAAATTCACCCCAATTCTCAATATAATAATCATGATGAATAGATGAAGTTTTATGAGGTTATTTTCATTACAATATAAATCTTAATGTTCTTAATGGTGAAGGTTCAAAATTTCAATGTAACAATATTAGGTATGGGTCAATATTTTGTTTATTCTGTCAAAAAAATTTAATCCAGCACTACCCTTTAACACTTACATCATGTTTCTAAGTTATCTAACTTTTGCTTTTCTAAGTCAGAGTGTGCTTAAGTAACACAAAACTGATTTCAATAATCCTAAAACAATAACAAAGCCATCAAATTCAAAATATAAGTAATTGCATACTTTGTTAATCTGCTTATCTATGACACTGGCATTTTCAATTAGCAGATAAAATTTTATTATAACAAGGCTAACAACACACATAGTTTTTCTAGAAAGGGCCCCCAAATAAACGTAAATTATATTTTAAAACACTGAGTCTTACATTAAGTACTACTTTTTAAGTACAAACTTATTTTTTTAATATTTTCACATTTAAAAAAATTATTTCAAAGAAATCAAGAGTTTGACCCTACTGAGACATTTTAAATTATACCTTCCACATAAAGGCAATAAACAGCATAGGTAACTTAATTTTACACATTTTCCTGACTTATTTAGCCAAGAAAATAAAACAAACTAAATTTAGCTGACATACAATCACATAAATTTAGTAAAACAACTATTTTCTTAGAAATTGTGATCCTCTGAAGCTTGACATTTTAAAGTTTAATTGCGATCACACAATTTCAGCATTTAAAGTAGTAAAAAGTTAAATTACTACTATTCAATTCTTGTATTCATTTAACCTATAAAGTCATGAGGATTAGTATGGAATTATTGCTCTGACTGAAATACTATCTCCTCTCTATTCCTTTAGACTACTTTTGTGACTATTAAATATGTTCATGTAATAACACCACCGTCAATTTGCTATTCTCTAAAATAATACTGTTCTTATATGACAAGTCCAAACTAGACAAAAAACGTATTTTCTCTTTCCCATAATGCACAGATGGCATGAGCCAACTCTTAACACCTTGTTGGAAAGGAAAAGCCTATTGGCTCATCTAATTTTATGGAGGAACAGTTTGGATTCCTGCAGCCCTTTATCACCAAATCTCCTCCAGAACCCAAGAGCGTATCTATAACAAGTCCACTGATTTTTTTGGGGGGGGAGGGGTGTATGCAGTTTTTACTATCTTAAGACAAACTGAGATCAATCAGAGAGCCACAAAATAATCAACCTACTCTAGCCTATATTACAGTCTTACCTCACTTATCCAGGAGTCGAGATTTCAAACAATCTCCTAAAATAGGAAGCATGAAAAACAAAAACTTGTTCATTACTCAAAACAAGGATGTTGATTGAAAAAAAACCTGCACAACCTAAAAGTTGAGAATTATCTTTTATTCGGTGGACCTACTGAGGACTGAAGTCCAGGATACAGCCTCTCAGCTATCTCCAAGGAACTATTGTGAAGAGTCAGATGACCAAAACAAGGATATGGAATAGGACTAAGGTGCCAGGTGAAGCCTTCATCTCAAAAACAATGACACTTCCTTAGTCTTAAAAAGACGTGATAAAATGTCTTTCTTCTCATCATACATCAAAGTTATTTTCATCATTGCCTTGGCATTTCCTCATTCTGAAACTGCTTTTGCATCTTCAGGAGACATGTGCAAAATGCCATACTGTAATGTACACACAGATAAATTACATTTTTGCACCAGAGAAATGGATCCAATCTTACAACCAATGGCCAAACTTACTCCAATAAATGCATTTTCCGCAATGAAAAGCTAGAAAATAGTGGAAAATTTGAAATTTCATCATTATAGTAGTTGCTGGCTCTGCCTCAGCTACATAGGAATATATGGCTTCTATTGCAACCCTATTTTGCCATGGATTCTACAACCAATTAGAGTCTTCTCAATTAGGCCTTTAAATTCCTAGATGAACAGACAAAGCCTTGTATGTCACATAAGATGGAATACAGAATGAAGAATTTTTCCAACTCTAAGTACCTGCAAATGAAAGATTTTTATTTTCTATGTTCAATTATTCAATGACAGTTGAAAAACTATCTTTTTTTTTTGAAAAACTATCTTAATTGTGTTTGATAATAGAAAACCTGATGCAACTTATGATCATAAACGTTTCAATCAATAAAATGTTAAATAGTAAAAAAACAAAAAAAAAACTCTCGTTTTGAGTAATGAACAAATATAAGAAAGCCATTTACTTTTTCTCAAAGGAAATCACTTTTTTAATTAATTAATTTTTTTTTATTGGGGTATAGTTGTTTTACAATGTTGTGTTAGTTTCTACTGTACAGTGAAGTGAAATAGAGCTCCCTGTGCTATACAGCAGGTTCTCATTAGAAAATCACTCTTGAGCCATTACTCAAGAATCTGAAGATCAGAACTGTGGGTAAGAAAAGGTTTAAATTTTTACTTAAGTGGTTATCTATTTGTTCCAGAAAACTTCGCTTAAATTCTTCCCAGTCTACTGTAAATTAAAAACGTTTAGAAGCTAGATGGGAGAGAACGGAAAGGGAGAAAGCTGCTCAACACACTGTGAATACACATGGATTATTAACATGGGGACTGACACAAAAGATATGTGAAAAGTAGACAAATATAAAAGCACCACCTAGGCTACGCCATTAAGAGTAAGGGCTAGGGCTTCCCTGGTGGCACAGTGGTAAAGAATCCGCCTGCCAATGTAGGGGACACAGGTTTGAGCCCTGGTCCGGGAAGATCCCACATGCCGCAGAGCAAGTAAGCCCGTACACTACAACTACTGAGCCCGAGCTCTAGAGCCCACGAGCCACAACTACTGAGCCCATGTGCTACAACTACTGAAGCCCGCGCACCTAGAGCCTATGCTCCGCAACAAGAGAAGCCACCGCAATGAGAAGCCCGCGCACCGCAACGAAGAGTAGCCCCTGCTCGCCTCAACTAGAGAAAGCCCGCGCGCAGCAACAAAGACCCAAACACAGCCATAAATAAATAAATAAATAAATAAATTTCAAAAGAAAAAAAAAGAGTAAGGACTAGATTCCCTTAACCACATCTGGATCCCTGAGAGTAGCACCATATTACAGCAACATACAATAAATGAACATTCACAATCTCTCAGTAATTAGGAAAAGGTTAGCATGCTAAGAATAGTGTTTTTAAAAACGTGAAGTACTTCATAACTAGAAAAATCTTCAATAAAGTTGCATTTTAAATGTTTCTGGTCTTTAATGGTTTAAAAGTTGCTTAAAGAGCAAACTGTGGTTTATAGAGGTATCAAGAATGGGTTTCTAACTAAAAATAGAACCACCATACAACCCAGAAATCCCACTACTGGGCATATACCCTGAGAAAACCATGATTCAAAAAGAGTCATGTACCACAATGTTCATTGCAGCTCTATTTACAATAGCCAGGACATGGAAGCAACCTAAGTGTCCATCGACAGATGAATGGATAAAGAAGATGTGGCACATATATACAACGGAATATTAATCAGCCATAAAAAGAAATGAAACTGAGTTATTTGTAGTGAGGTGGATGGACCTAGAGACTGTCATACAGAGTGAAGTAAGTCAGAAAGAGAAAAACAAATACTGTATGCTAACATATGTATATGGAATCTAAAAAAAAAAAAATGGTTCTGAAGAGCCTAGGGGCAGGACATGAATAAAGACACAGACGTAGAGAATGGACTTGAGGACACGGGGAGGGGGAAGGGGAAGCTGGGATGAAGTGAGAGAGTGGCAGGAACATATATACACTACCAAATGTAAAACAGATAGCTAGTGCGAAGCAGCTGCATAGCACAGGGAGATCAGCTTGGTGCTTTGTGTCCACCTAGAAGGGTGGGATAGGGAGGGTGGAAGGGAGATGAAAGAGAGAGGAGATATGGGGATGTATGTGTACATACAGCTGATTCACTGTGTTATAAAGCACAAACTAAAACACCATTGTAAAGCAATTATACTCCAATAAAGATGTTTAAAAAAAAAATGGGTTTCTAATGGCATAATTCTTCACTGGAAAATTTATATCCAGAGGTAAGAAAAGCATAGAAAGTCTAAGATACATGGTTATGCAAAATTGTAACACCAAAGGGAAAAAAAAGCAATGGAACCGTTACAGATATGCTCTTGGGTTCTAGAAGAGATTTGGCAATATAGGAATAACAGGAACCAAAACTGTGCCTCCATCTTAAATGAACCAATAGGCTTTCCCTCCCAAAAGTCTCTCCAAAAAGCTTCATTTCCTTAAACTTCCATGTCTCCTCAAGGAAGTTTAACTTCAGGGATATCTAAGCAAGTTTTACATATTTTCAAAGGGGACCCAAATTCTCACAAAATCTTGTTTTTGTCTCAAATTCTGTACAGGAAAAATTTCCTTACATTCCACTAATTCTGTATAGGAAATTCTAATCCTTCACTAAGTATGTACAATATTATTAATACTGGATGCTGCTATTATAACTTCATTTTGAGTAACTTTCAATGTAATTTATTTACTTATATAAATTGATTCTAAAATTATATGTGCAATTTTTATAAACACATAACAGCAATGTAAATATTTAAAAATTCAAACGTGGTATTTCTCCAACAAAAGTAAAACATTAGAAAAACTTAATTTCTTAAAACAATTGTTTTTGGTGAGCTAACTTTGAACCTCTGCTTAATAGAAAAAAATTACTTTTAACCAGCTGCTAGATATTCATTCAGATATTGTCAACATTTTTTTCTTTTCAGTACCTAACACAGTTAGTGATGGGTTAAATAACCTTGAAAACTAAATAACAAAATATAAACTAGCTTTATTTAATTCTCCAAGCTCAGGTCACACACAAAAGCACTTAGGATCAAACATAAATGACATCACAAGGGAGTTAGTAGAAGCCAATACACACGTGCAGACCCACCTCTGACAATGTGAGTTCAAGACTGAACAATCAAAGTCCTCCAGAACATAGCTATACATTTGCCACGGTTTCACAGCACTGATCTTAAAATTATTTTGTGTATGTTCCTTTAACTCAATGTCAGTGCTGCTCTTGTGATATTCAAGAAAACTCAACGAAAGTAACTCAATACTAAGGAATAAGATTTTTGTCAGGTAGAGTTGAGTGAGCTCTGGAGGGCCACAAACCATTATCTCAGACTTTTTTGGCCCCCCCCTCCCCATGCCATAAACCAATTTGTGCCCATATTCCCCCCACTGGGAAAGCATGTTATAGGGTAGGGGGAAGAAAAAGGATCAAAACCTTTCGGTAAATATAAGGAACAGAAATTAAACTTATGATTTAAAACAGGATATAGTTTTACTTTATGCAGTAAGTACATCTTGTCATCTATGAAGGTTTTATTCATTTGTTTGCTTGCTTAAATCCAGTGGAAAACTTTCTTGAACGAGAAATCACATTCCTTGAAGATACTGCAAAAGTGAGGAGTTATTACTAAGCATCTATGCATCATCTCCAACAAAGAGAAAATGCAAGGGTTAAGAGCAAAAACCAGCACTCCCTGGTGGTCCACTGGTTAATACTCCACCTCCACTCCCAATCGGGGAACTAAGATCCCACATGCCACATAGCGAGACCAAATAAAAAAAGCAAAGAGGGATTTTGTTGGGTAGAAGTGAGGCGAGGGGAGAAAATAAGTGAGCTGGTTAATTTGCAGCCTTATTCTAATTTTAAATATAAAGAGAGCATAATATTTTGATCTAGGTATTGCTCCAAGATATTTTGATATTATGACTTAAAAGTTACTTGCTCCCATCTACTTGTTATTTAGTGAGCCAATTTGCTTTCACAACGTCTCCCACCTCCAAATTTATATCAGACAGATATCTAGTTTCTTAACTGCTACTAATTATAAAAGAATCCCATGATAAAGTTCTCACTTCACATTTAGCTGTCAAGTTTTTATTTCCCTGAGGAAAGAACATGACTGATCAACTGCCACAAAAGAAACTGAAGGAGACTTTTGGGAGTATATTCATAGAGGTACTCAAATATAATTAAAAAGGAAAACTTCCCCACGCAAAGAAGGCATTTTTACTATTTCCCAACGTTGCACAGACATCTTCCTTTGCCATTACATTCTCATTCAAACAACTCTAGAACCAGATTATAAAAGTCTGCTAAAACTATACAAGTCAGATCAGGTTCCAACCAAAACTTAACAGTACCTAATAAAAAGTCAATCAAGTAGCCCAAAACACAGAATTAGTTCTACACCAACACTAACAGAAATCTTAATACATACACAATAGAAACCAAACATACCTTGCAAAATAAAACATGGAAAAATACCCTCAACTCACATATCAGTGAACATTCACTTCTGTTAAACATTTAGTAACAAAATATATCCAGCAAGATCTGTCTTCATCACTCCCACATTAGAATCTATAGAATAACTCTGATAGCTCATATTCTGATCTAGTTTGATCACCTAAAGGCCTAAGAATCCATATTTACCCATGACTATGAGTGTATTTATAAAATATATTTGTTTTGAATAAAAATGGAATTAAAATGAATAAGGTATATTATTTTTACATCTTTTCTTTCTGTAGCCTGGGGCAAAGCTTTTCAGGGGGAAAAAAAAAAAGGAAATCCTTTTACATGAACCCTGACACCTTGTATATCCTTAAGAAGAAAAGAAAACACAGTTGAAAAGGCTGAATTTTTTTTAAGTTTGGGGACAGGGTAGATACAGGAAGATATATTGTCTTTCAAGTATAAAGTGTACAAGCTGCTAAACATAGTTTACTTCTTTACAGGAGCATTTAAGATGAACATTCAATAATTATTAATATTTATTTGGGGGACAAGTGGAAAATGAAAGCAAAGTTTTATAAAGATTAATTCAAATGAACATATTTACAATGGAACTAGAACTCCTTGTCTCCCTAGCTAAATAAAAGTCGTCATCTACTGCACCAGTGTGTATTTTCAGGCAAATACAGAAGCAAAACTCATTAGCTCTTTAAAAAATACACACATTTAATGTTGGTCTGTTTTAATCTAAGTAAAGCAATTCCAAAAATACAAACTGAACATCAGAGCCATGTGAACCACCATGATAAAATAAAACAAACATTCACAATAATTACGTCTAAAGACAGTTCAGCTTAATAAATCATCTTCCAAGTATGCTAAAGAAAGGATTACTAAAAATACTGCTGGTGTTCAGTTAGAATTAAAGGACTTTGGGAAAAATGAAATAATATGATACACGTGGAGTGAATAAGGTTACACGGGATTTACATTTTCCATTACCCCTAGATATAAACAAACATTCAAAATCAACACAAACTCTGTGTGTTATTCAAAATATTGCAGCTGCAGGAAAGGCAACTTTAAATTAATAGCTAGGGGAAAATCAAGTTTTGGTGGAGGTAAACAGAAGTGACAGTTCTTAATTTGCACTTTTGTAAAGCTCATTTATACCTGGCCAACCAGGAACCAAATGCAGGACTACGAAGTTCTCTGCTTCTTTTGGCTATAATGTGACAAGAAAAGGTCATCTTTTGAAGATGTTTAAAGAAATAAAGCAACTTTCTTATAAACAGTCAAATAATCAATCAATGGAATAAATAAGTACTAACCCACATTTTTAACCCCTCTGTAATCACTACACTTTACATATTTTTCATTTTGGTGGCAAATTCTCCAAATTTTAGGCTAAAATCCACCAATCACTTTTAAGAGTAAAATGAATAGCCACCAAAATAAGAATATTCTTCTGTTTACTCTTTGGCTAAAAAAGAAAACAAACAAACAAAACAAAACAAAAAGAAACAGAAGACAGCTCTAACACTGGTGCTAAAAGAAACTTGTTTTTCTTTTTTTTTTTTAACACATGTAAAATAAAGTTATCAATTTAAATCTTGGTACGCTGTATAAAAACAAGAGGTAATGTTGTAATAAAACAGCAGTTGTCTCTGCAGGCAACATACTGTTTGTTAACCCTGTGCAATAAAATACTTTGTTCATACTACACTTATTCAACATGACTAACAGTTACTACAGACATTTCAGGAATCTTCACGGGACTCCTATAGACTTACTGTTAAAACTGAGAGACATTTACAATCATAATGTGCCATGAAAACTTGAAAACGTTACTTCTAGTAGGAGATAATATTCATACTATTTGAATTTGTTTTAGGTACTGAACAGCTGAGTTACAAGGACTGAAAGTGAAAAGCATTCGAAAAAGCCCATGAACACTGTTGTTCACACCCTTCTTCAGAACACACTAAACTTGTCTGACACATTTCTCTTCATACATAGCAAGCAACAGCACCCAATAAAAGCCTGAGAAGAAATGCTGCTGTGTAAATACTGCAACTATTCCTGAAAAAAGAATTATGGGATATATACTCCAAAGCTGCCCATTCCCATAATTTGTATTGCATAGGTCACATAATCAATCACACACATATATATACACACGTGTGTATATATATGCACATGCAAAGAATATATTAAGACGACAATGAAGTCTAGTCACAGAGCAATTTACAGGCTCAATATATTTTTTACACTTTGAAAGAAAATTTCAATATTTTACAGTCTTTTAGTAGGCATTATATACACTGCACTTTATGAATTCTAAAAGGTATTGAAATAAATTTTTTCCAACATTTTGGTAACAAAACAGACAATGTTTCTCCAAATACTTGTGCTATCTATCTACATGATAAGTTTGCTCTGATAACCACTAACCACAAAAACTGACTCAATGGAATAATTAGAAAAATTATCTAACACCATGCATCGGTTTGAATCATTTTTAATATCCTATCCTAGAAACATTCTACAAATCTTAAGATTTAAAAAATTAAGTCTCTGTTCTGATTTTTAAAAGATATCTTTTTATGACAATATCCATAACATTGACAAGTACATGTTAAGGCTAGTATTATCTCCTTAAGTGACTTTTTTTTTACCTTTTTTTTTTTTTTTAAGAAAGATAGTAAAAGCCAGACTCCTTTAGGGCTTTGAACTGTACCTACAGAAAATGAGAGTGCAGTGAACATAATGTTCAGTCCTACAGTCAGGATGCAGTTGCTCCTTCCCATTCCACAAGATACTGCACCTTTCCATCAAGTGTCACCCGACGAGCCAATACTCGGTATTTTTCACCACATGCTATTCTACCTGCAGCACCAAAATAACTGGTAATGGAGTTTTTTAGATGATTGAGTTGTAACTCCTGATCTGCTAAGTTATTCAAAATCTCTGTGTTGAGTTCATCAAATTGGTAATCTTCTTTGCCTTCATCATCCTTTACAATTTCTGAGTTCTGAGTCTGGAGTGCTCTTCTTGGAAGACGACCCCTTCTCCTCCGTAAATGTGGTATTGCAGCAGGCCAAGATCTTCCTGTACGAGTTCTTTTTCTGGAGTCAGATAATCTATAGAACAAACAAGGCCACAATTGTCTACCCTTGCTGACATAAAAATCAGCCAAATCAAAACAACAAATGCTATATAAAATGGATTATCACTCGCCTTCATTAAATTCAATCACCTTCTTGAGGCTGACCTTTGAAGAGCTTTTCTTCCTTAACTATGTACTATTAAGCTTAAAAGAATCAGAGGAAATTTTTGATTTATGAGGCCAACGAGGCAAATTCTTACCAAGAGGATTTGTAAGTCAGGTCTTGTCAACATTTTTATCATTAAAAAGAAGACAGTTCATTCATTCATTCATTCATTCAATGCAAGAAACATTTAATAAGCACCTACTGCATACAAGACACCTTTCCATGTGCTTAAACAGATGGCAGAACTAGTATAAAGATTCTCTTCGTTACTAATTCTAGGCCTACTGTTAAGTAAGAAATAACCCTAACCTAGATGTCAGGGTACCTTGGGTCTAGCTCAATATGATATTGGCCAAATTTAAATCTCTTATCCTCTGTGTTCTCTTAAGTGAAGAGATTAAGTGAAGGGGCTGAACTAGACAATCTTTGAGTTCAGAAATATAATGATTTTATAAAACAAAGTCAAAATATAGCATAATAGGGGCTTCCCTGGTGGCACAGTGGTTGAGGGTCCGCCTGCCGATGCAGGGGATGCGGGTTCGTGCCCGGTCTGGGGGGATCCCGCATGCCGCGGAGTGGCTGGGCCCGTGAGCCACGGCCGCTGGGCCTGAGCGTCCAGAGCCTGTGCTCTGTGGCGGGAGAGGCCACAGCGGTGAGAGGCCCGCGTATCGCCAAAAAAAAATTAAAAAAATAAAATAAAATAAAATAAAATATAGCATAACAGCTAAATTCAAAGATTTTATAATCATACTGCCAAAGTTAAAATCCCAGCTCTGTATACTTGTTAATAAACATGCCATCTTGGGCTTGTTACAAAAACCTTCTAAGTCTCAGTTTTCTTATCTATAAAATGGGAACAACTCAAAAGATTGTTTTAAGAATTAAATAAGACGATGTACCAAAAAAAAAAAAAAAAGCTCACATTATTATTATTCACAATTCATTTAAAAATGAGTTACATTTTAAGCCTTTAAATACTTAGAATTTTATATGATTTACAAGAGCAGTTTTTGAATTGTGAACAAAAATTAAACAAGAGGAAGTATAAAACCTAGAAGCTCATAGCTCTGGCCCCAAGTAAACTAAACTTTTCTTACCTGATACATCAAACTTCTGGAAAATGTTGCCCTTCTGAAGAGTTAGGTTAAATAAAATATTAGAGGGGAAGTCTACTATTGATAAAAATCCTGAGTTTAAAATCCTTTTATTAATAAAAGGATCTGTGTTCCTGATTCCAACTTATTAAAAAAAATATCCACACTTGTATATTAGAAGCATAAAAAGGTCTCACAGAAAACAGCACACCTATAAACACCAGGATACCTCTTCTCTGTGTACATAGCAAAATTCCTGACAAATGTGAAAATTTTAATGTCTGTGCTCTGAAAAGCAAAAATATTCAGATGAATATCAACAACCTAAGGAATCAACATATGGATTGCTTCTCAAAAGCTGAAAGACAAACTTGTATCACTTTCAATTGCTAAAAATTTATTTAATCACCACTTTACAAAGAAAAAGTCTAGAGGAAAATTAGTCAAGGATAAGAACATAAAATATCTACCCATAATGCCTGGAAATACTAGACGAGGTAGTTTCTTTTGCACTGGAAGCACCCGTGAAATCCACATCTGAGGTATTGGATGAATGTGCAGTTCCCTCAGTTCTCCTGAGACAAAAGAATTTAAATGGTATAACGACTATATTACATAACAGTAGAAATATTAATTTCCCCCCCAAAAGAAAATTCCTAAGGTAGGAGAAAATAACTTTCTATTTACCCTATAGAACAAGGTAAATCCAAAGTAGGATTCTCTGAAATTGATTCCTTATCCTGGAAAATAAAAAAACACACCTAAAGCATGGTTTCTAAAGTAAAGATATTAGTTTCTCAGTAATTTCAAGCAGACTTCCTCTCTGAGAACATATGCCAATATGTCCTCTTACCAAAGGTGGCTCAGCAGTCTTCTGAATCATTTTTCTTGTATATGGGCCAGGTGGACGACCTACAGACTTTTTCTTTCCTTTTTTTTCTATGCCATTGCTTACTTCCCTGAAACATAAAACCATTTATGTATTTAACCTCTGCACAAAGAAAACAAAAAGACAATGGACAATATACACTATCATAGCTCTACTTATGTGATAATTAGATTATACTTATATTTTTACATTAATGGTAATATAAAAACAACAAAGTTAAATCTACAAGTTTAGTCAAGTTCATAGATAATACATTCTAATTTAAATACTTCTTAAGAGATATTTATATACAAAAGGTTTAAGAAAAAAGTTCTCTAATACAATTCTGAAAAATACATAACACCTAAATTTTTTTTTAAAAAACATAAAACGAAACAAAAAAATACTACTATATTAGATGGAAGATTCAAAAACTCCTTAAAGTTCAATTATTTCATTTAGGTTGTTACTATGTAGGTACTTGGGGGATGTTTCAAGAATTTACTATACTAAAAGTGATTACAAAGTTAGTAGTTAACCTCATGGAGCCAGGAAGTATCTATGTTAAAACAGAGTAGGTATAAACAGGGACATCCTGTGGGTTCCTAAATGATGCTAATCAGAAAGAGAATGAAGCCCGGGGTGGGAGAATGTAAAGGAAGAAAGAATCCTTCATACTGGGCAGGGGAGTCATTCAAGGACAAAATTAGAAAGATCAGGAAAACCATTTTTGAGACACAAAGGCAAATATCAAGCAATAGGAAGGGGAAAAAAGCAATAGGTCAAGAACATCTCTAATTAATAGAAGGGAAGAATGGCAAATATCAATACACAGAACATCCATTTCATTTATGCAACAAACATCTCCATATAAAGGGAATACTAACAATTGGAATACAAAGCCATTCCCTGTGTTAAGGGTTCACAATATAGTTTGAAGGTGACAAATGTGTATACAAGCAGGATAATAAAATGGTTTAAGTGCTATAAGAACATTATCCAGGAACATTCAACTTAAAAACAAGGTAAAGGAACAACATTACATAATAGGCTAGAAAGAGGTGACTGGAGAAAACTAGGAAAGACTATCCCTCCACACACCAAACTAGGGTTGGGGAAAATAAAGGTGGAAATACAAGGAAGGAGAAAGTAGAGAAGCATAACTAGAACTATAATCAGAAGTTTCAAGGATAAGATGGATGGGGTATACATTTTTTTGTTTTTGTTTTTTGGAAAGATGATCACCATTAACATTTATAAAGGACCCCTGGACTAATAGGTCCCAGAAGAAACTGAGAATACCTTTAGAGAAAGTTAAACCATTACCTGGTGGCATCAAAAGAAAACCTTATAGCTACCACAGACAAAGTGTCCTATCAAAATCATGATAGGAATGAGAAAGATTGTGGAAATCTTTTTTCTAATTCATAATATAAGCAATTGTTAGCAAAAGATTAATGATAACATTTGAAAGTGATAGGAATAAGTATTCTTTCTTTAAGAAAAAACAAACCCTTAAAGTAGTATCTACTTAATTACCAACTCAAATGGATATAAAGCACTGTCAACCCTCTGTAATTACATTTTCTTATTCTCCAAGATAATTATCTCATAGCTTGTATTTGCTCCTTAAATTTCCCTCTCAGCTATCTTTCCCTCATCATTTCACTGAGAAAACAGAAGTTACCAAGCAATAACTTTAGTTATCTTCCAAATGCTAAATCTAAAACAGAACCAGCATTTGTACCCACCTTTGCCTTTTACACCCCATTTCAACAGAGGGGTGTAAGTCCTCCTATCAAAGGCTACTCCCACATTTAGGCTCTAAATCCTGTCCCTTTTGGCTTCTCAAAGACTTTACAATATCTTCAGTTTCCTCCCCCTCTCCTATACCACTCTCTTCTCCACTGACACACAAAAACAAGTTACAATTATCTTCTGTCTATTAAAAAAAAAAAACATCAATTGATTCAGCTTCCATTCCCTTTACAGTACAGTAAAACTACTTCTGAGAGCTGATGATACATACCCTTTTCCACTTTCTTCCTTCTCTTTCAGAATTTTTAAAGATTATTTCCTTTATTATCATCATCATCATCATTTTGAATCCGCCCATGTCCCTTATTGTAGAAAAAGCCCAGTTTTGACACGTAAATTGGGCAGTGCTGGATTCAATCACACTGACCCACTCCCATCTGACTTCTACCTTTACCACTCAAGCAGAATTGTTTTTGTCAAGGTCACTAATAACAGAATGTTATCTAATCCAATAAACATTTTTCTCTCATCTTAACCTGCCTCTCTGCAACAACATTCAGTAGTTTAATACACCCACATCTTTCTTGAAATACTCTCCACTTGGTTTTCATGACATCAAACTTTCCTGGTTTCCTCCTATTTCACTGATTGCTTTCTGCTAGTCTCCTTCATTTACTTCACTTCTTTCAAAACTCTAAATGATAGCAGGACATTATTCTGGGCCACATTCTCTTCTCTTCCCCTCTCTCTCTAGGTAATTTCATCCATTCTCATGGCTTTATAAATCAGCTTCAAAATTTATTATCATGTGTCCTGACCTCTCCTGAGCTCCTGATTTACACACCCAACTGCCTATATCTAACATCATCACCACTTAGATATTCCTCATAAGAATCTCAAACTCAATGAGTATGAAACAGAAGAATGCTTTATTCACCTTGCCAAAATCTGTTCTTCCAGATCTTGGTAAGTTACACCATCCACTAGTTGCTCAAGCCAGATATCTGGGCATTGTGTAACTTAATTTCTCCCTTCCTTTCAGAAATTTAATTCATTAGCAAAGCCAGCAAATTCTGCCTCCAGTGCAGATCTTGAATCTATTTTCTGTTTGACTGCTACCACCTACATAAGCAACCATTATTTATCTCTCACCTAGAAAAGTGAACGAGTCAATTTTTTCTTGCTTCTATTCTTACCTCTACTGATGTTTTCCAAACAGCACCCAAAGAAGTATTTTTAAAGGATAATTCAATCTGCATACATCTTTAAATAGCTTCCCATTATTCTCAGAAAACAACCCAAACTCCTAATGAGACCTACAAAACTCTGTATGACCAAGCCCTACCCAACGTTTCTAGCACCTGATGCTATTCTCTAGCCCTCATTCACACCTCAGTAGCCTTCTGTGAGTTCCTAGAACATGACTCACAGCTTCACACTTACTTTTGCTACCTGAAATATTCTTCCCTTTGTTCTTCACATTGTTAGGTCATTCTCATTCTTTAAGTTTCAGCTTAAATACTATCTTAAATAGGCCTTCCTTAAGCCTCCTTCTTAAAGTAGACCCCTACATCTCTATCCATCCCAGTACAGTCTAAATCTGTTTGCTATTTCCTAAATGGTATTAGCATGATCTGTAATTATTTTACTTGTTTATCACCTTTCTTCCCCACTATAATGTAAACCCCATCAGGGCAGAAAGAAAGTCTCATTTTTTATTATATCTCCAGCACTTAGACAGTAAGGTACTTGATAAATGGAATGAATGAACAAACGAATGAGAAATGAACAAACAAATGAACAGGCCAGTACTTAAGCTGTTTGCTAACAAAATCAATAGGGCCTATTCATGGAAAGCCTTAGATCTAAACGTAAATAAATAAACATCTAGCATTAACTCTTTGTACCTTGTCCAAGCAAGAAATTATAAGCAGGAAAACAAATCAGGGTCACTGCCACTTGTACTTTCAAATATACTAATGAGACTAAATAACACACATTTTTAGTTACAAATAAGCTAATGAGAAAAACTAAGCCACAGATCAACTTTTACCTTGAATCAGATATAGGTTTGGATGCCTTTCTGCCTTTAATTTTAAATTCATGGGAAGTTCCTTCAGGTTCTTTCTCTGCTTTGAAAGCCACATTTGGTGGCACAGGAGGAACACGAATTCGCAACCCAAACAAATGCTTCTTCTTCTTTATTTCTTTCCCAGACATAAACCTAAATTTTTTAAAAAAATTAACTAAAAATTTAAAAACTGAACACATATACATGGCAGACCCTAAGTTATAACTTTCAGATATAAAGCCTTTACACATGAAATCCACCCAATACTAGAAAAACTGACTTTTTGCCCCTTGCTTTCTTTGATTCTTATCTGCTCCAGAGCCAGTCCATAGTAGGATATGATGGGGGAGTAGGGAGAGAGGAATAGTATCAGAAGGGAGAAGAACACATGTCCATTTTTCTTTTTAAAATGTGGCATCTAACTTTTTAAAGTTAGAACGAAGAATAGAGAGTGGTGTCTTTTTAGTTCCAATATGTTTCTCCATATTTTTAGTGTCATCTGTCAAAAACATCTCAAACAAGGTTTAGGAAAAGAATAATTCTATTTCAGAGTGGATCTGTGAGGAGAGAAACCCTGGCCAGAAAGTAATTGGTGAAAGCACTGGAAAAGAAAATAGGAGACCAATCCTAGAGGCCCAGAAAATAAAAGGAGTGTCTGGTATGTCAGATCTGGAATTGGAAATAACCTGGAGCAGAGAAGTGACATTTCAGTGTGGGCCTGAGTTTCTGAAAAATATGCTCCTTAATCCTTTCCCAAAGTCCTTAGGGTTCTTATTCTAAAACACCCTCTTAGCTCTACTAGAGCATGCCTGGCCATAAAAACCACTACCAAGTGCTTACATTGTTCTTCCACTTTTATATAGGTTTGAGAAAGGGGAGCTCCCATTTCTACCATAACAGGAACAAATGTATTTCAAGCACACTAAGTTGGATTACAGAATTCATTGTCCCATAAAGTATTTTTATGGCACTGTAACTGCTCGTGGCTTTTTGAGCTGGTCTAAAGATCTAGCCACTTGTAATTGTAACATTTTTTAATGAGGAAATGTTGCTAAGTTCAAAAAAAGCAACTTGCTGCAAACAAAAATGTTATAATTCAATAGTTGGTTGGAACCAGCATATACATTTAAAAAATTATTTCTATTGCATTTTGAAAATATTTTTAAGAGACGTAGATATGCTGGTGTAAAAAAAAAGAAGGGAAAGATCTATACAAGAATGTATCAAACAATGTAACTTAATTATCAAAAACTTAAATCAAAAACTAATACTACTATTTATCAAAATACTCTAATTATCAAAAACTAATACTACTATTCTCTAAATGATGGCAATAACTAAACTTAAAACCACAGAAGACCTCAATCATTTAAAAACCCACATTCTCTATACTATATCCCCCTATCTTTTGCATATTCCTACCAGCTAGCAAGATTTTATTTTACTTTCAGTAGATTAAATTATAAAAACAAGTCATTATTGAGTATGCTTTTTCAACTGAACTGACCAAATTCCCCTGAGACACTGATAATGCCTCCCATCCACCATTCCCAGAGGACTGATCTTCCCTTCTCCAGCCTTTGAGAATCACTGCTTTACTCTGACTGAAAGAGAAGAGGACATTAAAAGGTTTAAAATGGTATGTACTAACTCTATAATCAATCCCACAATTCTTAATGCCATTATTCCTTATACTTACTAAATATCTCCCTCATAGGGATACATAAAATAAATCAACTTACATGGTCTTGTAATCATTTAATGCCTCCAGAACATGCTCATATCTTTCAGATTTTGGTGTGTCTGCCAGCTGTGAAGTATCAAGAAACAATTTAATGCACTATAATTTCATCAATTAGTAATACACAGGTGCCAGATAGAGGCAATGTGATACAGAAGAAAAGTGTACTGACTAGTAGTCAGATCTAAATTCTAATTCCAGGTCCTCACTGACAAGCTATGTGACCTAAGGCCATTTAACCTTTCAAAGCTTGTTTTCTCACCTATAAAAAAGGAAGTATAAATCCTTCATTAGTTTCTTTACTAATACTTGTATAGCTCAAACGATATGCCTGCAAGAACTATAAACTGTAAAATACAATAAAAGTGGGATTTTATTATTAGTTATCATTAAATTTATTTTAATTCTATAACCTGGGAAAGTAATAATACATTAGAATTACTTTAATATCAACCATAAAAGCTTCTAATAAATATTAACAGGAAAGAATATAAAAAGTAAGGAGAAATATGCCATTTTATTTCCCAATACTTCTAATACTAATGCAAACCAATAATCTCTATAATTTAAAAAAATAATGTAAATTTGGGGATTTTATTTTCATAACAATTATAGACTTTGGTTAGCCCTAAACCCCAAAATGGCTCAGTAATTTTTTTATCATCACATACCACTTTAAAATCTAAACATTCAATTCTAGAAAATATTCTATTTTGTTCCAGAAAGTTTCTTTCAGAGTCATTTCTGCCTTTTCTTCAAAGTTTAAAGACTAGGGCCCAACAGAAAAACAATTAAGTTATAAAAGACCATCCTCAAAGCTACAAAAACTAAAACAAACAAAAAACTTCCAAAATATCACCACTGACTTTCAAAATTACTACTAGTAATTTTCTTTACCAGTTGAAACTCCCAAAGCTCAGAACTTCTTCAAGTAAAAAGAACAAACAAATCTGTCAAATAGAATATTAGAAATAGAAGAGACTCATAAAATCATCTACTTTTATTTTACAGATTAGTCAACAGATGTAAAGGTTAAATTGCTTAAATTCACACTGCTGGTTAGCTAGAGAGCTCGAACATGAACCCAAGTGACAATTAAGTACCTTCATTGAACATTCACTGACAGCCCATTCTCAGTGTATTGGGTACTTAAAAAAAAAAAAAGAGGAAAAGGCAAAGGAAAGGAAAGGAAGGAAGGAAGCTGGTTTGGTGGTCATTCCTCTTAACCCTACCACACCTTCCTATTGTAATTTCTGAAGTGTCCAGTGATAGAAAATTTCTATTAAAGGAGAAATAATGGACTCAGGTTTTACAGTTGGAAAGAGACCCAAGATGTCCATCTAATTCAAGTTTTCATTAATACTTCAATCCCTTTTTATAGTACTGAGTCATGCAACCTTGGTTTAAATAGTACCACTAATGAAACCTAACGAAGGAGCTCATTCCATGGGTGAACAAAATCTTCCTTCCTGGATTCCCTTTTTTATAAGACAGTTCTTCAAATATTTGACAATAGTTATCATGGCTAAGTATAAGATTAGATTAAAAATTTTAAGCAGCCCCATCACATGATTATTTCATATTAAGCTTGGCTAAATAATTCCATCCTCTTCCTGGTCCCCCACTGCCACCTCAACTCTAAAACCTTATTAGATGAACTGCTATCAAGCCAAGTATCCCCCATCATACGCTGCTTCTTCCATACTGTTGTTTGCATATTTAAGCCTAAAAGCAAAATTTAACAACTGTTGTTAATTTGATTTTGTTTTCAGCTCAGTGTTTGAGATGGTCTTTTCTCTTGATTCTGTCATCCTTCTTGAATTGAAGATAGAGAAAAAAACAGAACCCTGTGGCTCTCCATTAGAATCTCCCTCAAGAATATTTCCAAGCCATTGACTGCTTTTGTTACTATTACTCAATTAGTTACAAATCCTTTTAATTTTTATTTTAACCAGTTCACATTTCGATATCTTATGTGAAACTGAGTTATACTATGTCTACACCATGTGCATTAGCATTTGACGTAACAGTGTTGCTAATCATATCAAAAAAGAAACCAGGGTATTTAACGTGGTTTATTCTAATAAATTAATGGCATTTTTTTCTTATTGCCTGTTTTTTTGTTTTTGTTTTTTTTTGCGGTACGCGGGCCTCTCACTGTTGTGGCCTCTCCCGTTGCGGAGCACAGGCTCCGGACGCACAGGCTCAGCGGCCATGGCTCACAGGCCTAGCCGCTCCGCAGCACGTGGGATCTTCCCGGGCCAGGGCACGAACCCGTGTCCCCTGCATCAGCAGGCAGACTCTCAACCACTGCGCCACCAGGGAAGCCCCCTTATTGCTTTTTAAATCTTCACAAGCCGTATGTATGAAAAATCTGCTCTACAATTTTGCTGACATTCAACAACAGTTTCTAATTTCTCAAATCCACTCCTTTTTACTTTTTGAAAATCACAATGAACTCTCTTTTTTCTTTTGGTACTTATTCTCTGTGGGTTCCCAGAAATTTTATCTGTAAGTTGCTTCCGCACTCCAGGACTGTTCTGCATATGACTGTTTATTTCAACTCGCATAATGTGGTCAAGGGTTCCCTTTCTGTATTTTGAAAACGAAGAGTGCAAATATTATAATGTAAATCAAATAAGCTGTATTAGAAGAGCATCATGTTCTAGATCTTCCATCTGACCATGAGGTATATATATAATAGATATAATAGATATATAGATATATATCTATATATAATAGATATATAGATATATAAAAGATATAATATATATCTTCAACAGAATAATCATTTTTGTTCCTCCCTCTACAGACACTAATCTCACACTATGTTTTCACTTTCAGGGTTGTATATTTCTGTACAGATATACATGCTATTATGTATAGTTAAAATTCTTCCCTTCAGTAAAATACATGCCTCAATTACCAATATTTAATTCCACACCACCGAGGCTTAAGTATGCCAAAAGCTTCAGTAATCTGTTTACCAACATATACACTGCATGCTAATATACAACGCAAGGCCCCAAGTACTGCTTTTAACTAGATTTCTTATAATTTTCACTTAAAAGTATTACACCACCTCTACTATACTACATTTTCTCTAGCCAAAACATTGTTTCTGCCATAGTATTTCACTTGAATTTTACCTATGCTTTTCTCCCTACATCCTTCAAGTGAGGCAGCACTCAACACACTGCTCTCCTATCAACCTTTACGTGTTTAAAATTTAAGACCACAGTTAACAGAAAAGTGGGTTGTCCTTACAGAACTGAAATTTCAAATCACATTAGGAAGCAAAGACAAATGATAATAGGCAGATTCTAAAAAGTATTAATATCTCATTGTAACTCCCAAAAGCAATCTGATACAACCTCATTCTAAACACCTTATTGTATATAAAAACCTTAAGCAACTTTTATTTGGGATGTCAAGTGTTATATTACATAGTTTTACTATCTCAAAGAAAATAATTCAAAACACAGCAGTTTCTCAAATAGCTATACTCGGTCTGTGTGATAATCATTAAGGCACCAAGTCTCAAAAATGTTTAACAAGATCACATAAGGAAATGATATAAAATAATCACTGTGTTCTAATATGTTCTAACAATCCTAAAAATAATCAAGAAAGAACAAAATATATGATACATAAATGTTAAATTTGCCTTTCAGTATGTAAGGATATAAAGTTGACCCCTGAACAACTGGGGTTTGAACTGCATTAGTCCACTTACGTATGGATTTTTTTTCACTAAATACATACTACAGTACTATACCACGGTTGGTTGGATCTGCAGGTGCAGAACTGCAGA
This sequence comes from Monodon monoceros, assembly GCF_005190385.1. NCBI lineage: Eukaryota > Metazoa > Chordata > Mammalia > Artiodactyla > Monodontidae > Monodon > Monodon monoceros. The sequence continues at coordinate 99,572,475 of NW_021703774.1, forward strand.
CAGGGCAGGGTGCAGAGGGTCAGTGCCTCTAACCCCGTGTTCTTCAAGAGTCAACTGTACTCTCTAAAATGTACTCTCTAAAATACACTCTCTAAAATTCTAGAGCAAACGTCTTTGTCATATAATCTATAGTCTGTATAGTAAGAACTGATGTTCAAAATGACTTGAGTGTTCGAAGGTACTCAACTAACCAATACAAGCATAAATCCTTTCATTTACCTCACTTTACTGTGCATCACAGATACTGTGTCTTTTTACAAATTGAAGGTTTGTGGCAACCCTGCCTCAAGCAAGTCTATCAGCTCCATTTTTGCAACAGCATTATTTTTAAATTAAGGTATGTACATTGCTTTTTAAAGACAAAATGCTATTGTGCACAACAGACTACAATGTAGTGTAAGTATAACTTTTATATGCACTGGGAAACCAAAAAATTCGTGATTCTCTTTATTGTGATATTCGTTTTATTGCAGCATGCAGCAGCCTGGAACTGAAACCGCAATATCTCTGAGGTATGCCTGTAATATACTTAGCATACAGCAATTCTCATGTTTTGAAAGTACAGTTGGCCCTCAGTATCCCTGGGTTCCAACTGCAGAAAATCAATCAGATACTAAGGGCCAACTGTACTATATCATTTTATATAAGGGACTTGAGCATCCTCAGATTTTGGTATCTGAAGGGGGTCCCGGAACCAATTCCCTATGGATATCAAGGGATAACTGTAATTAATGTTATTTTATAAAAAGATTTTGAATATAAATATAAACAAAAAGAAAATTTTATTAACCTAATTTTGAGTTTGTGACAAAATTCAATTTGCAATTCAATTTCAGGTAACCAAAGATTTACTACTTTAATAATTTGGAATAATACATTATTTGTACTATCTTTGTTTCTATTGCCACAAACATTTAGAAGTAAACTAAATGAAAACACTGAAAAAATATTACTGACAAATTTAATGGTCTCTTTATCATTAAAATCTCACTCTAAAAACCATTTACAATATTAAGATGAAAATATTAATACAGAGGACTAAAACCTGAACTTCCATCTGTAAATAACTAGTCTGAGGATGAGATGACTAACCTAAGACGTCTGAAATATTTTCTTTTTTTTTAATGCAGAGAAAGAGCAATGAGAAGTGACTAGAAAGTCACTTGTTCTGATAATAAATTTTATGGCTCCCAAAAATGAAACACTCCTCAGAAAAGTAAAACTTTTCTGTTGTAAAGTTATATTAGATTGTAATCATGTTTTTACTTTTTAAATAAAAGAGATATATTTTTCCATTTTGGCAAAGAATAAGAAATTGAAATTTCTTATGTGTTAAGACATTATCTCATAGGTTACAAAAAATAAAACATGTACCTATTGCTGAAATAAACTTTTTCTGACATGTGTCAGAAGTTTAGTTGGAACTGAGATACCTGAAATTCATAAACTGAACTCATTTCTTTAAAAACATCTAATTATGGTTTTTATTATTTTCTATTTTCAGCCTCTTCAATAGAATCTAAATTATATTTTTATTTTAATAAAAAATGATAGCATTTGAAATAAATAAAACAACTTGAGTTTGTTTGTTTGGGTTTTTTTTTGATGTGGACCACTTTTTTAAAGTCTTTATTAAATTTTTTAGAATATTGCTTCTGTTTTTTATGTTTTGGTTTTTTGGCCACAAGGCATGTGGGATCTTAGCTCCCGCACCAGGGATCGAACGCACACTCCCTGCATTGGAAGGCAAAGTCTTAACCACTGGACCACCAGGAAAGTCCCAAAACTTGAGTTTTTATATGCATGCCCACTATCTACGTGAAGTAACCAATGCAGAATTTAATCATGTAAAACATAAAGTGTACTAAAAGGAATATAGATGTATCTGCATATGAAGTGCTGAAAGAACCATAGCTAGAAAGAAAGCATTTCAAATTAATGTATTAGAACATTAAATATTAAGATGACTATAAAGAACACTATACTTAACAATGCCTTTCACACTTTTTTCTCCCATTACTAATCAGTTTATTAAAATTTATCAAATTTACAAGTCACTCACTTTCTCTCAAAAGTCATCTGAAAAAAGCTTTTAACAGAAAACTTAATGAGTATTATATTCCAATTTCTAACACTCAAAACACCTTAGCTCAATTGATTTTAATATCTTTGATTTTAAAATCTAAGTATTCCACACGTATTTATTTTATGCAACTGATCTACCACTAACTTTTAAATAAATGTGTATTATGCACTCCTTGATGCCCCATAAAACCCCCAGAACAACAACAAAAAAAACTTGATATCTTACTTGATGTGAACCTTATAAACTGCCTCACGTCTAAAAGCTACAGATGCAGAAACTCTTCCTAAATTTCAAATCAGTTTAGTTTTTACCTCAAAAAGTAATGCATGACTAATTCCACATATTATAAAACAAAAAATTTAATGTCCATATTTTAATATTTAATATCTGTATTTTAATAATTCTAAATAAATGCTAAAAACAAAGTAAATATTAAAGTTACTCTAGTTATTTTCTTCTTTGTGCTATTCTGTAGTTTCAAAATCTTCAATGAATATGCATTAATTTTTACATTGCTTTTTCAAAAAAAGACTCTTTGTAAACCAGCATGAGTGGTTACACTTTGCAAACAAAAAGCAAATGAGATGTCAGAATGAGGGGGATAATCTCCAACTCAGGTAGCTTCACTCTCTAACTTAGCTAACACTACTATCGGGTCTCACTATTCCTGGAAGTTAAATATATATAAGGGAGTACCAACAAGAGAGGAAAGAAGAGTGTTGGTTATATCCCTAAGTTTTATTTATTTATTTATTTATTTATTTATTTTTTGGCTGCATTGGGTCTTGGTTGCTGTGCATGAGCTTTTCTCTAGTTGTGGCTAGCTGGGGCTACTCTTTGTTGCAGTGTGTGGGATTCTCATTGTGGTGGCTTCTCTTGTTCCAGAGCACGAGCTCTAGGTGCATGGGCTTCAGCAGTCGCGGCACGCGGGCTCAGTAGTTGTGGCTCACGGGCTCTAGAGCACAGGCTCAGTAGTTGCTCCATGTGGGATCTTCCCAGACCAGGGATTGAACCCATGTCCCCTGCATTGGTAGGCGGATTCTTAACCACTGCGCCACCAGGGAAGTCCCCATCTCTAACTTTAGAGTAAACTTAGAAGAAAAGGAGGAGGAATCATAAGTAAGATACCCAATAATAAGGATTTCTCCCTCCCTTCTATCTTTAACTACAGTGATTTTCACTTCAGAAAATGGAAGAATCAAGTAATATACTTCCTCCTACATTTTTCCTCAAGCCAAGAGGCAACAAACAGGAGAATGAGGGCTATAGCCTCACCAAAGATTATTTCTCCCTAACTAAACATAAAATGCTACTTTAGATGTATGGCTTATACATGTGCGATAGTTGCTTTTAACAAAACAAAAAAGACATTAAGTAGCTAATGAAGTTAGCTCTAAGACCACCTACCTCTCCAGGGTGCAATCTATCCCAGTTTTCATTAATGTATGTCATAAGCTCAAGTTCAGAATCAAAGTATTTCTTCTTGTGAATAACACTTAGGTTGTAAAGGCATAGGTGTGCTATATCTACCCTGGAATCCAAAAATAATCAAACTTTATGAAAACAATGTTTTTGGTTATTGTTTAAAAATCACACAATATTTTTATAAAACCAGCAATTAACAAATCCAAAGTATTTAGGTGAACAGAGGGTTAATATCACAAGTCATATGCACAATAAGTCATTACATATGAAAATAAATGAAAAACATTAACTAAACATTTAATTTATCCTGAATAGTAAAAATTAAAAGATATTTGATTTCTTGAAATACATTCAAAGAGGACCTGACTGTAAGAAAAAATAACTTATGATCTAAAATTTCATGTTTTTGCTACTACATAAGCTACAAAATGGATCACACTTTAACAGACTTTTATCTGATTCATGAATTAAATCTTATCTTTTCCTAAAATATGTAAAATATTTGACAAAAATTTCTAAGCACTTACTATAAACATTTTCAGTAAATCTCCAAAATTCATCATACTTCCCATGCCCAAGGATTACTTAACTGAGGCAGAAATTGGCATATTTGTTATAAGACGTTTCTCTGTTCTACTGATGCTATTCTGAAGGCCCAAAAGAACTAGAAACATGAATAAGAATTTTGAAGATCTAAAAGATATTTGAAAGTTACTTTTTATGCCATTAGAAACTGAATGGCCTTACTACTTCAGCAATAAAACTAGATAATCTTTGGGGAAGATGACATCATGCTTGAGGATAAATACAAGGAAAAGAAATAAAGCCAGGCATAAAGAAGAACAAATTTTTATTTAAGGTAAGTAAATGTATATAGAAAGTTTCATCCTGTAGATTTAAAAATATGGCTCTTTTTTGTTCCTTAACAGAAATGTCCGTACTTACCATTGTAATGGTAGACGTTTGAGGTATTCTGGTCCAGAACTGCAGACAGAGCAAATAAATGTATAAAACCTAAGGAAAAAAGAAAAGTTATATACTGAGTAATCAAGAATACATATAAATTATTTAACAATTAAAATTAATATTCAGCAAGTGCAAATCCTACAATTGACATAAGGACTGATACACAAAGCAAAATATAATTTGAATAATGACACTGTGCTTTAAAGAGTTTCTTTTCCAGTAATGACAAATAATAAAATAGTTTGTATATGGGGGAAAGGGGCAATTTTTTTTAACCATTAGAGACCTTCAGAGTTCACATACAGATTGATATACAGGCATAGTTTACTAATGGCTTGTGTGTAACGGGAATTGTGATGGCTACTCCTATACACATTGTCACTTTTCAATGCTCAAAACAACATGGTAGAAAAAGCCTAGGAGACAAGCTGACCTTCCTAAGGTCAGAAAGACAATAAATCACATAAGCTAAGATCTAAACCCAGAGTTTTTGATGTTACATTTAGTGATCTAATTTTTCTTCTAGAGCTCTCTCTGCTATTTCATGCTCTCTTAATCCAAAAAGACATTAGGTCTATCTTTGAGGTTCTTTGGATCCCCTTGAGGTTCTTTAAAAGAAGGTACCAATGAGAATAGTTTAGAGTACTGTGGGGCAATAGGTGCAAATATGTTCACTGGTCAAATACTTAAAAGCTTTCTGCAATATCCAAAAGTACAAAAATTATGTGCTTTTTTAAATTATATATAATTTAAGTATATTAAACAATATATTCCCAAGGTGAACCTTTTACAAATCACTATTAAAACTACTTTTAGAAATGTGAAAATGAAATAACATAAATACAATTTTAAAAAGCTAAAAAAAAAATCAGTCAAATGCCCTTCTCTCACCTGTCTCCAAATAGCATTGGCTTTTGAAGGCATTGCACACAAGCTTCATGAAACCACTGTTTACATTTGCAGCACTGTAGCATCTTTAAATACCAGCTATAAGAAAAAATTTAAGATTAAAATTACTACCTTTCATGAGGTAAAGTTTAAAAAAAAAAACAACGACCAAAGTGACATACAGAATATAGTTCTGATTACAGTATCACATTTCTGGTATATTTAGTGCTAAACTTTTTCTTCCCAAAAAGGTTATTAATACTGACCATTTCATTCCTCTTCTCTTTTATCCATGAGAATTTATAAGCTCTTGAAAGCTACATCTACTATTTCTAATCAATAAGTGCCTGGGTCCTAAATTAGTAAAGGATCTTTGTGAAGCCTGGGATTTTTTCACATCAACAGTCTCAGAGGTCACTGATATGTAGAGCTATTTGTCTCATATACCAAATAGCCATAGGCAACTTTATGCCTTCACTGTGTTTCTATTATTCTTGTTCCTTATAATGAAAAGAAAAGGAGTACAGCAATTTAAGAAATTTGGTTAACATAACCACAAATCTAATCTAAGACTCCACCAGGTATGAAGGCTTTGTGACAGATTTTGTTCTCTTTCAGATGGCTGAAGATGCTAAAACTGAATCTTCAGCTAAAGATATCCTCTCTTTTTAGTTAGTACATGGTTTTAATATCCTTACTTGCCACCCAAATAACGCCTTTTCTTCAAATAATTCTTTTGCTCAGTAAGTTAGCCCCACGTTAATTTTAAGCCATACACAGGCAAAGGCAAGATGCTACTAGTAAGGTCATTCATTCATCAAAAGACTAATGAATACTATGTTCTAGGTACTCTGTTAGGTGTTAAAGTGTTAGCAATATCAAACATAGTTCATGAAGTCATAGTACTTAAAGAACAATGAACAATCTGCTTCATAAAATAATGTCTATAAACTAAGATGCTAGGTATAAATCAGTAAAGGAGAAAGATCAATCTCTAGGTTCACTTTAGCTCTTATAAATGATTTAAAGAAACCAGAGAGAATGCTTCTTAAACCTGCAGGCAACCAAAAACTGAGAAATGTTATAAAAATGTTAAACCACAAATAAAAATTCCATAAGACTAGAGACAAGGTAGAATGAAGAACTAAAATTTCATTCATTTACATATTCATTTATTCATGTTTTCATCACTGAACATCTTATATGTCCCAGCATTCTTCTAGAGAGCAGCCCTGTCTTAAGAGAAACATGGAGTCTGATAAGATTTAAGAAACCAATAATTATAATTTAATAGAGTTAAATGTAAAGTTATCCACTAACATTTTTTTAAATGTAGTACAAATACATGATGCACAATTTGGTTTAATATCAGCTTGTATGAAAAAAAGAACTAAAAGCTTTAGTTTTAGTTGACCATCTACAAACCCATAATGAGCCAAAAGAATATGATGGGACGACCAAAAAGGGGTAATACAATCTTTCCTTGCAACAACAGAAGCATAATATCTAGAACTCTAATAGCTTCGTTATATTCTGTCAGACTAGTCCTGGAAACACTGCATTTTGTAATCATAGCACCATTATTTCAAGAGTAAACTTTCAAAAACTGAAGAGCAACAAAGACAGAGTTTGGAAAACACGTCATAAAGAATGTTTGATAGGAATGCAGATTTTAGCCTAGAAAAGAGAACACTTGGTATGTGAGTCATGGGAGTGGGAAATACGATTACTGGATTTAAGTATTTTAAGAGCTACCTCCTAAGAAAGATAAGATGCATGTGTTTAGTTACAAAGAGCAGAACTAGAACCAGTGATCAGAAGTTAAAGGTAAATTTCTAAACATTCTTAGTTAGAACTCTGACTCACTTATTTAGCAAACATTTAATGATAAAGATGAATAAAACTACAGCTTCTAATCCCTCCCAATTTTCTTTATTGATACTTTCATGCATTTACAATTCACTATCACTTCCATACCACAATCAATAACAAAAATAAAGTGGACAATATAAGCAATTAAAAATTAAGGGCATTAAATAACCATATTTACTTACTCTCCAGGGCCTCCACAATAGCAGTAACATTGCTGGACATTGGTTTTATGACCTGCATCCCATTCAAGGTCTGCCACACTATAGGGTAATGTTTGCTTCATGACTTGCAATGCTTTGGCATTTGGTCCTTTCTTAAGCGCACCACCCCTCTATATTAGAGGGAAAAAGTTATTTAAAAGAGTGAAGGATAAAATTTTAAATACAATTCTATAATTTTAAAATGCTTCTGAAACTTATGAAGAAATTTCCATTCTAAATTTCTTACCATATCACAAACTGTTTGACCAATAATAATCTTTATTTATTTTGTTGTCTTTTCTTTCAAATTATTGCCCCAAGACCACTATCAGAAAATAAGTGCAAGAATAGTTGCAAGTCACTTAAGCATCATTAGTCAAACAATAATCAGTACCTCTTTCTACCCAAGATTGATTGCTCATTTCATTCAAATAAACTTTCAACGTACACAATCATTACGTTGATAGTGTCTTACAAATTCCATTTAGGGCGTTAGCCCAAAACACTTAAAAGATACCTTTGTTGTTGTTGCAAAAACACACTGTCGACAGAGCCATTTTTCATCTGAATCAATCACACTGGAATCAATATGAGGTGTGTGACACAACTGATGATATCCTTAATATCAAAAAAAGCATAAAGCAAATTCTCTTTTATTAATAAATACTGCAACACAATTTAAAGAAGGCATTTTAGTATTCTCTTTTCCTACGTTAATATATTTACAACTGATGACTAAACTTATGGTAACAGCTTCAAATTACCAATGTAAAGAATTTTTAATCATTAATCTTCAACAGGGGCATTAAGTATGTAATAAAACTTTTCCACAAGATTAAAAAAAAATCAATGTTTACCTTGGCCACACTTGTCACATATAACCATTTCATTGGGAGCTTCTGAATACTCTTCTTGACATATTGTACAGACCATTTCCCCACTTCCAGTGGCTCCTGAAATATTTAAAATATACATAAAGAATTGTTCCATATAACAAAACCACTTTTTTTACTCAGTGAGTAGACCATATTGGCAATGTCTGTTTCCTAGATCATAATGGTATTTTCTCAAGGCAAAGTACTATACACAAAATGCTCTCTCTCTGCTCCTTATCTGTGTTCTTCCTACCTTTAACTTAAGATGCCTCACTGTCTACATTCATAATTTAATCTGCTTTTTGGCAGAGGGCATAATTTAAACTGCTCTCAGGCAGGATCCCTTACTATTTACTTCCAATATTCCCACCCTCTTGGGAGGCAAGAGAAGGGGATGTTTTGTGAACACTAGAACTACTCTCCAGAACACACACCTACCCATGAACATTACTCACTCACCCTACACTGCGTAACATCATGAGACTAAAGAAAAGGGGCAAGGAAGATCCGCCAATGACTCCCTACTCTCAAGATTCAAAACACTTCTTTTTACTTACTAATTTATAAAAAAGGCTGAACACTAATTATTTGATCTCCAGCTTCTGAAATCTGGAACTATGGTGTCAAACAACATACCTAAACAATATCCCACTGAAACAAAAATGAGGGGTTCCAGTTATTAATTACATTTTACCTGAATAGGTAAGTTATTTCTTCCTTAAACATTTTTATTCTAAAAACAATTTTATTCTGCAAAATTTAGAATATAATTTTATCACTTTAGCACAATTATTTCCAATAATCTCTTCTCAAGAATTTCAATATACATAGTTAAAATACTAATACATACACTTTATTCACATACCAACAATAATAAAAAGGTACAATTTTGTGCTATGAGCCAGCATTGTGTTAGGCTCTTGATACATGTTATTTTAATTCCACAATTTATTAGATACATATCCTATTTACAGAGAAGAACTGAAGCTCAGAAAGATAAAGTATCTAATCCAAGTACCTTCAGTCACAGAGTATCAAGGCTAGGATTCAAACCCAGATACACCAGAGTCCATATTCTCTCCACTGTGAGATGCTTCTTTTCATTAATACTATATAATGTTTTTTCCATCAAAAGCATTTCTCACACTGTAGTTTTCAAACGTATAACTTCTAAAAGCTGTATAATATTCTGTCCAGTGGAAAGAACCAAGTTTACTTTATTATGACTCTATTCTTAGATATGCAGGTTACCTAATTTTTTGCTTGTTCGTTTTTTGCATTTTTCCTTTTTTGTTTTGGCTCTTGTCCTCTCTCCTCTCCTCTCCCAGGCTTTGTTTGCTTGGCTTCCCACAGTTTCTCAGTTTATGGCTCCAGTCACGAGAGTGACCAGACTGAGCCTAGAACCTCTCAGTCCAAATCTGCAACTTCCTGGAAAAGGACCAATAGCCCAGATTGTGGTAGGTGCCTGATCTGACTCCCACTATAACCATGTGGACTGGTGTAGGAGAAGGCAGTTCCTCGTAAAAGAGGGTGCTGATCCGTCAAACAATATGTGTTCACCCTCAGGAAACAATCCTGAGGAAGCAGAGAATTGCCTTTACTTGTGAAATCCAACATGTCTTTTTTATCATCAAGTTTACAAAAACTTTCTGTGTAGCTTAGTGGGCTTCTATAGTCTCCCTCACTCTATACCCAAATGACTATAAAGCCATTTCATCTTAGATATGCCAAATTTTTTGTTGTTGTTAAAAGAAAGCTACAGCAAGTATTTTTCATCTAGATTTTTTACTTATGAATTACTTCTTTTGAATAAACTGCTACAAATGAGTCTGCTGTACAGATGAAAGCATATAAAACATCTTTATGTATTTAATGCAACTATTAAATATCCAAAATAGAAATTTACATTGCCACCAGCAGTGTATCGTTTTCACAGAAACCATAACAGTATTAGGTATTAAGATTAAAAATCCTTTTAAAATTATTTAATGGTTTTAATATACTATCTCCCTGTTGTAATGTACACTTCTTTGACTACTAATATGACTATACATTGTTCCTACTTATGAAAAATTTTTAAAAGAATCTTATGAGTGAAATTACTATAATTTATTAAGTTATTTTGATATATAACTACTATAAGCAGGATCCTTACAGGAAGAAAACTACTAAAGCTACACTCCACACTGACATCTGCCATATTGCAATTTTCAGGTTCACTTACTCATTCTATATCAACTGCAAGTTACATACATGTGTGCTACTTTCTGGGTGTTACAAAGAGTTAAATGGCCAAGGAGCTGTCCTATCTCATTATGAGGATAGTAAAAGGAGCCAGCGAGGAAAAAACAACCACAGACCACTGAACTGATATACTGGATATGCCACATGTAGGACAAGACCCCCTCCACTTTCACAACAACTTTCTATCTATGTACAACTGGTTTTCTTCTTCCCTTCTGGAAGGGAGGAAGGATGGGAGGGAGGAAAAAAAAACACAAAGACAGACCTATATTTAACCCACAGCAACCTCAAAATGGTAGAAAAGTTGAAAGGGACACATAGTTAATACAACGGGAACAGAAGCAGTATAACATGTTTCAGTTCCACCAGAGAGAACCGTATTTACAAACTAAGTAAAAGGGATAATTCTGTATGCAGGGTAATAAGATCTGTTCAATATTACTACTGCTGGAGACCTCCTATCTGCCTCCTATTCCTTTCCTCACTGACCCCTCAATTTGAGATTCAAAACGTAACTTTAGACCTTTAAACTGATCAGTCCTAAAAACTGTAAAAAGTTTCTTTCACTAGAAAGACATTTTACTAGAGTAACAGCTATTGAGTTCTCCACCTAATCCCTGAGTACCATGTATAAAAACGGCAACTACAACATTCCAATTCCTTAACCAAAACTTTTTTTATTCTTTAAAAAAAAACTAAGAGTGAAATCAAGAAATTGAACACAGCAGTAACCTACCATAAAGTCGCATTTGGGATTCAAATTAAAAACTCAATTGATAAATACTTTACAGAATGTCTCCTTTCTACAGGGGGAGATATAAAAACACCTTAGTGCAGGCCCATTAACCCATTAAAAGGATACCAAAAGTGGGGCTTTAGTGTGCAGCTGAAGTACTCAGATTTTTACTATTCATAATTTTTTATAAAGCACTTTCCATGAAATAGATACCTGAAAAAAATACCTTTATTTAGCAGATTCAAAAAACATACAGTAATTATAGCTTGCAAAAATAAAAAGCATAACAAGAAACATACCTATAACCAAACCAAAGCATACCTGTATTCATTTTTACTTGTACCCAAATGCAGCCTCATTTTCCCATCTAAACATAAAAAAACGTAACTAAGCAGTAATTTTAAACTATTCTTATCAATGAATATTTCTAGCATTCTAAAGGTATTTAATAGTCCTAATTCCCCAAAACATCTGGCAAACAGTATGTTCTCAATAAATATTAGCTCTCTATATTACTTTGTACTAATACAGGCAAGTAACAGCAAAGGTGAAGTCGTGTTACTCATATTAGTAACTAAAGTTTTTCTTCAAAGTTCTTAGAAGGGTCCTAACAATAATTTATACATGTGCGCATCAGTGATGCATCTGTCGTCTAATCTGTCTTACCCTAACAGAGCAATTCTTGTTCTTCTTATGGTCTATAAAATAGATTATAACTCCTTGAAGACTCTGAAGAATACACGGATTTTTTAAGTTATCTTAATACACTGTACTAAACAGAAAGCACTAGAAAATGACAAGCTGAAGAAAATAAAATTTTAGTGTAAATCGTGTCCAAGGGAAGTAGTAGCACCTGCCTGTTTGAATGTCCTTCCAGAGAACCCAGGATTTAGAACTGTCTTCAAATATGATGAAGCAGCTCTGTTTCAATATGTTTATCTGAAATACAGAGGAAAACTTATGGTGATTTCTTTTAAAATCAAAACCACGAAGTTAAATTTCAATCCAATATTATTAAAAGTTTACTACAGAAACTGCAAAAGGTATTAAGGTAACTTGCCTTTTTGATAGTTCCAAGATAAAACAAGCCATCTGACCATCTAGCTAGGACATCCTGACCCTCTTCAAATTTACATGCTGGCTTTTTGACTTTATGTCCATCCTGTAAAGACAGCTTGGTCAAGGATGTTGGGGTCTTTTGGTTTCGACGTAAAGGAGACCGCTTGTGGACCAGTGAATTACCTGCCCCTGTAGAGTCTCTGTTTAGGAAATAAATAACCATATATAAGACTGACTGAAAGGGAGGGGTTATCTGTATGTGTATGGCTGATTCACTCTGTTGTGCTGTGGAGGCTAACACAACATTGTAAAGCAACCATACTCCAATAAAAATTAATAAAATGAAACAGAACAGGACTGATTTACTTATAGAGCTTATTTTATAGCAATCATATATTTCACGTATTAATCAAATGTTTTTACTTACTGAAAACCTTACATTTAGGGAAAATATTAACAAGTACCTCAAATCATAAAAACTCCAGAAACAAAGAAGCTTAAAATAAAATGATAGCAGTTGTCAATATTCATTCAATGAGGCCAGGATTCAGCAACCACTCCAAGGTAACATATTCAGGGCAGCTCTCATCAAAATGACAGCTGTAAGTTGAAGTGGGTAGGCCATGGTCGTAAGCAAAGGATGCCGTGAATCTCATATCTAGGTTTAGATAAACTAAAAGAAGCTGCATGGTATAATTTCATAAGCACTTGATAAAGAATAAAAATGATTAGGCCAACAGATACACACTACTATATGTAAAACAGATAAACGACAAGGACCTACTGTATAGCACAGGAAACAATATTCAATATCTTGTAATAAGCTATAATGGGAAAGAATCAGAAAAAGAATACATATATAGGGACTTCTCTGGCAGTACAGGGTTAAGATTCCACGCTCCCAATGCAAGGGTCACTGGTCAATCCCTGGTCAGGGAACTAAGACCCTGCATGCCATGTGAACAAAAAAAAAGAATACATACATATACACATATATACATATATGTATAACTGAATCGCTTTGCTGTACACATGAAACACTGCAAATCAACTGTACTTCAGCTTAAGAAAAGATTATGCCACATGTAGTTAACACACACTAATCAGTGACTCTGGGTAGTTGGGTATATTCAACCCACTGGAAGGGTAGTCATGACCTACCTCCAGGGAATCACTACTGAATTAAGCCTTGTTTATTGACGGGAATGTGTCACAGTCCCTCAAACATGCAGAATGGAAGTTTAAAAAAAAAAAACTAAGAGCCACCAATTTCACAAATCATACTCAACTGAGAAGCCAATTATAAGATCACTTACATTTTTTAAGCATAAGACCCCAAAATTACATACTCCAAAATTACATTGTAACTTATGTATCAGTTATTGTATAAACAGCATAGCGTACCACCAACAGCTTTCTTAAAGAAAACAAAGCCGTATTTGTTTGGTTCCACTTTCTCAATTTAGATTTTTTTTACTAACTAAACATACAACAGTACATAAAACTAGATAGACGATAATTCAAAAACAGTATAAAAGTTAAGTAAAAACAAAACAAATAGGGAAGAAAAAAAATGTTTCCAATTGGGAATACCTATTTTCATTACCTATAAGGATAAACAAATTCTGGGAAATTCTGTCATAAACTACAACATGAACAAACCTTAAAGACATTACGCTAAAGCAAAATCAGCCAGACAAAATGGAAAAATACTGTATAATTCCACTTACATAAGGTTATAAGAGCAGTCAAATTGATAGAGACAGAGAGTAGAATGGGGATTACCAGTGGCTTGGAGGAGGGAGGAGAAACTCTACACACTTCTAAAGTGTACAGAGTTTCAGTTTGAAAGATACACTACATTTTAAAAATATACAAAGGAATATGGGCTTCCCTGGTGGTGCAGTAATTGAGAATCCACCTTCCAATGCCCAGGACATAGGTTAGAGCCCTGGTCCGGGAAGATCCCAAATGCCACGAAGCAACTAAGCTCGTGCACCACAGCTGCTGAGCCTGTGCTCTGGAGCCCGTGAACCACAACTACTAAAGCCCACGTGCCTAGAGCCCATGCTCCGCAACAAGAGAAGCCACCACAATGAGAAGCCCACACACTGCAACGAAGAGTGGCCCCCACTCGCCAAAACTAGAGAGAGCCCAGGCACAGCGGCAAAGACCCAATGCAGCCAAAAATAAATAAATAAATAAAATTTATTTAAAAACTTAAAATTAAAAAAAATTAAAATATCCAAAGGAATAATGACTGATAGCATCCCACATTTGCTAAAAAAACATTCATCTATATAACCAAGAAGTTAAACAGACTCCAAGTAGGATAAATACAAAGAGATACAAATCCAGACAAACCACAGTAAAAATGCTGAAAGACAGAGAAAATCTTGAAAGCAGCAAGAAAAATAATTCATCACATGCAAAGAAACCCCAGTAAGGTTAACTACTCATCAGAAACAATGAAGGCCAGAAGGCAGTGAAATGACATATTCAAAGCACTGAAAGAAAAAAAACTGTCAATCAAGAATCTTATATCCAGCAAAACTGTCTTTCAAAAATGAAGGTGAAATAAAGATACTCCCAGATAAACAAAACCTGAGAGAATTTGTTGCTAGCAGAGCTACCTTACAAGAAATAAAGGAGGTTCTTAAGGTTGAAATTAAGTAAACCAAGGTAGAAATTCAAATACACACACACACACACACACACACACACACACACAAATAAAGGAGGTTCTTAAGGTTGAAATTAAGTAAACCAAGGTAGAAATTCAAATACACACACACACACACAAAACAAAGAACACTAGGAAAAGTAATAAGGTAATTATAAAAGACAGTATAAATGCATATTTCCTCTAAAGGAAACATGGAAAAATATGTACATAACTGTATTGTTAGGCCTATAACATACAAGAATGTAATATATTTGACAATAAGAGCACAGAGATGTTGGTGGGAACAAAATTGTATTTAAGTAATGACACCAGATGGCAGCTCCAACCCATAGGAACAGATCTAGGAAACTAAAAATGGTAAGTAAAGTAAATATAAGTGAAATGAGTGTGTCAAGAAAGTATCCACCATATACCAAAGCAAGTCACTGTTTCAAGTAAAAAATGGTGTTCCATGGAAAAGCTACTAGCTCAGCCAGCAACTCAAACAATGGCATTAATACTTTATATATATATATATTTCCTATTCTGTCACACATAACATTAAAAACCTGAACTCAAGATTTAGTGAAAATAATTTCTACTGTTTCATCAAGAATGTTCTTGAATGAAATAGGGTTTTCTGCGTGTGTGTGCACATGTGTGTTTTGTTTTACTGTGAGTGCTCAAAAATAAAGAATGCTAGCACAGTTTGATGCCTTGTTTCATGCTAAGGCACACAGCAGTCTGACCAAACACTGTGTTTACGCCATTGTACAAACGTCAACACAGTGGGAAAGCAAACAACATCTTAGTATTATCATGAAAATAGTTTAGACCTTGCAGACCACCTGAAAGGACCCATGGATCACATTTTAAGAGCCATGCTCTAAATAAAGGAATATATATTGTCATACATTATTGTCAGAGTCAGCTGTAAGGAAAAGGCACTTCAATACTATACTTAGAAGGGTTAAAAGACTTAAAAGCCTGACAAGATGAGTCCTAGATAAGTAAAAATGGAGAATGAGTCACTACAATAAATTTTATCAGCACGAATGCTCAATGCCAGGCTGAGAACTTTCTCCAGACAGTGAAACAATACCTTTAAATCACAGTATGAAAATGACCCTATGAGCAAGTAACTTTCTAGAAAGCTACAAATCCAGTGGTCACAGCAGCACTTTGCTTCCCTTAAGTTAAAAAAACTAACTGAAAGCCTGAGCAACCTAATTAATTATGGGTGAGAAATGACCTCAACAGAATGCAAGGGTGACTACAATGACCTAGAGCCTTCCAATTCTAGAGTGGAAGATGTACAAAAATCAAAACTGCAAACATTCCCTAATAGTTTCATATGCTCTGCTATTGCTTCAACAAATTCCCTCCCTTTTTCACCTTTGATGGCAAGGTCTGTCCCCATCTTACTCTCCATTATATTACTCCCACTACACGAGGACATGTATGTCCTTAGATCTTAAGAAGTGAACCATTAAAAATTTTTTTTTCCATCTCCTAGCGTTTCCACCTAGTGTTTCTGGTGTATCGTGTATCAACAGTACCTAATCTAATAACACTTGCCCTTGATTCCTTATGACCCCCTCCCACTACAACCTCCTTATTGTTTCCCTTCCATTTACAGCCAAACCTCTGGGGAAAAGTTACTTGAGTGATTACTATGTGCTCAACCACACATTAAGCTTTCTGCATATTTATTCTTTCACAGATCATTTGTTAAGCCCCCATTATGAGCCATTTACTGTGCCAGCGGAACAGAGATAATACTCAGAACAATGTTATGGAGACATTTTTACAGATAACAATTTCACAGATCCCTTTTTACATATGAAAAAACTGTAACTCTAAGAAGACAGATTAAATAACTTGACCAAGGTTATAGAATTACAAACCAGAGCCAGCATTCGATAAATCTTTCTACTGGCACCTTCCCAGTAGCATTCAACTATTCTTAAAAACTTGCAAGGATCGAGGTGGGAAAAGAGGAGAACTAAAATTCCCTTGATTCCTTCTGCCCCTCCCACCACTTCCTATTATTTCTTCCCTCTCATTCACAGCCAAACCTTTGGGAGAAAGTTATACACATTTAACTGTCTCTGCTCTTACAGTCATTCCCATTTAGTCTGAAACCCACTGCAACACACACCACCACTCTCCCACCCAAACATTCCACCAAAACCAGGGAATGTGTGTGTTACTCTTATTCACAGTTGTATCCTCAATGCTCTATATAGGGCAGGGTACATAAAAATCAGAAAGGTTATATGGAATTTATAAAGTTCAAATTCAATTCAAAAACATCTATATTTAAAGTAACATGTTTTCTAAAAATGAATCTATGCACAAATAATCTGTTTGCTCTGAGTAAACAAGAGATTCTAATTCACATTCTAAGGCAAATGCACACCAATCTTTTACCCATATAAACATGGAGAACATAAATCATGTATTATATAAAACTGCTTTAATAAACAGACATTCTGTAAAATTATTACCCTCTTTTAAAATTCCTCTGCCCCTAAATTAGACATTATGGTAATAATAAAGGTATTTCATGTGTGGATTGTAAAAAAATAAAAGAAAAAAAGAAAATTCCTCTGCCCAAAGAAATTTTAGAGAAAGCAAATAAAGGGTAAATGATCCAATGACCCATAATACCATAACTCAAACATAACTAGGATAAACAATGTACATCTTCCCCTCTAAGGAACTTCCCCCCATTTTTTAACATATTTCTTGGAGTATAATTGCTTTACAATGGTGTGTTAGTTTCTGCTGTATAACAAAGTGAATCAGCTATACATATACATATACATATATCCCCGTATCTCCTCCCTTTTGTGTCTCCCTCCCACCTCCCCATCCCACCCCTCTAGGGGGTCACAAAGCACTGAGCTGATCTCCCTGTGCTATCCCCCCATTACTGTCACTGATTACTTCCCTCCTCTCTAGAATGTGTGCTTTACTAGAAGTTAAATTGATTTTTAGAATTTATTATTTCCTCTCTGATTACAAAGGTAAACATGCAGCTGTTGAAATAAATAATAGAGAAATCAAAACTGAAAATTCCCCATGCTACTTCCTGAAAAGAAGTAATGACGAAAAGAAAACTGTTCATCTCCTGATTTTTCTTACATATAAAATCCATATGTAGATATAATTTACATACGTTTTAAAAGAAGTGGATTATTATTACATGTAGTGCTCTACAAGCTTTCTCACATAACAATGTATCTTAGCCTATGTAATGTCCATCTGTATAATAAAAGTATGTAAGATAATCTTTCCATCAGCTGTTAAGCTACTTTCCAACTATTACCCAACTGAGGAACATTGAGGATTTTCTAGTGTTTTACTATTACAGGCAATAATACAAAGTTCATCCTTTTACATTTTATTTTTAAAGTATTCCAAATACTATATAAGATAAATTCATAAAGAATAATTACTATATCAAAGAATATGCATTTTCCCTTTTATTGTAGAAAATTATAAATATATACAAAAGTAGACAAGTATAATGAACCATCAGATATTCACCATCCAGTTTCAATTATCATCTCATGACGAATACTGTTTCATTTAAACACCCCATTTCCTCCAAACCCATATTATGTATATATTTAATGTGATACATATTGTCAAATGAATCTCAAAAGTGGTACCAATAACACTCTGACACTGGACTTCCCTGGTGGCGCAGTGGTTAAGGATCCGCCTGCCAATGCAAGGGACACAGATTTGAGCCCTGGTCAGGGAATATCCCACATGCTGCAGAGCAACTAAGCCTGGGCGCCACAACTACTGAGCCTGAGCTCTAGAGCCCACATGCCACAACTACTGAAACCCACACACCTAGAGCCCGTGCTCTGCAACAATACAGGCCACCACACGAGAAGTCTGCGCACCGCAACAAGAGTAGCCCTACTCGCCACAACTAGAAAAAGCCCGGGCGCAGCAACAAAGACCCAACACAGCCAAAGATAAAATTTAATTAATTAATTAATTAATTTTTAAAAACCAACACTCTGACACTATCAGAGTAGTACCTGAAGGCCCACACCTTCACCAAAATGGAGTGAGCATTATCCTTTCGCTATTTGACAACACACACAAGCACAAATTTCCATCTACATTTCTATTATTGAGAAGCTTTTTTTCCCCATAAATTTGTTAACAATTTGTATGTCTTCTGGGAACTGCAGTTGATGATCTTTGCCTGTTTTTAAAACTGAAATGTTAATCCTTTCCATAATGATTTTCAAGAGCATCTTACATACTTTGAACTTCATTATTATATAAGTTGGAAATATTCTTCCCAGTTCATATACTGTAAAAGTTCCTTCATAAATAGACTTTTTGATTGGGAGAATAGTGCTTCTGGGTGCTCAGTTGACTCTGGTCTATGGCTACAAAGCTGTATCTCTCATCCTGCATCAAGGCTACGCTGGCTCTCATGTTTAAGTCAAACCTGAGAAATTTACACAGAAAACCGAAACAAATAAAGGAGCTGGCCTACCTGCCCGTTCCTTAAGCTCTGTACTCCCTACCTTTGCTGTTGGGTTATGAATGCTCTTCTCAACACCCATTAAATCTCCAGTCCGTACCTTTTCTTTTTACAGGATGTTAAGAGTGTCTAGAATACTCCTGCTTCTCCCAAATGGAGTTGATGCAAGCTAAATTTCACAGTATTGGGCAGATAATCTTTAGCATATAAATTCAATGAAATTCCAGTAAAAACCCCAGCAGAATTTTTTGAGGTCAAACACTTCAGAAAATTAATATGAAAAAGTAAAAGTCCTAGAATAACTAAGTCAACTTTTAAAAGGAAGAACAAAGAGGTGAAGACTTGCCCTACCAGATACTGTGACACATTCCAGAGAAAACTGTTCTGTACTGGTAAGAGACAATCTATAACACCAGTTGAACAAAACAGGTATTTCCAAAACAGATCTATTTATGGGAAATTGTTAATGATAAAAATGATACTACAAGTCTGTACATACAGGATGTATTATTTACTAAACAGTGTTGGAGAAAATGGCTCACTTAAAGGGAGAAACAGTTGTATCCCTAGTTCACAATACACAAAAAGGTGAACTCCAAATGGACCAAAGACATAAAGGTAAAATGTAAAACTTGAAATCTAACTGGAAAATGTAGAATATTGTTTTGATCTTGGAAGTGGAGCATACATTCAAAAACATGGAAAGATTCTGCAAAAGTGTTGATAAAAACAGAAACAGAACAAAATATATAGCACAATTATCATTTATGCAAACTGAAAAAATGCATACATAACACCACCAAATATTTTATAAGGACACATACATATACAGGATGCATATTAAATATATTCAAGTGGGTATGTTAAGACAATTGGTAAATGAGAGCAGGGATGTGACTAAGGATTGGGGAAACTGGACAAATCCTGACCACAGACTTGGGATGATGTATCACACTCATAACATATGATACAGGTAACTGAGCAGCAGGAGTCGAATCGTATTTCAACAATACTCACTACTACTATTACTATTTGCTTTTGAAATTTGATGACACACACATACAGACTATTTCTATCTATAATGCTATTATTACTAGAGTAGCATTTTTTTTTCATCACTACTACTGATATCCACCTTGAAGGAGACTGCCTGGACAAAAAAGTTTCTTCCCTTGAAATCAAGTGGAGTCCAAGGGTTTAAGCCACTCCTTCCTTCTTGTTTTACTACTCATACAGTAAATAAGACCCTAACTCAAGAACTTGAGAACTGGATATATAATTCAAACAGTGTGGCTTTTTTTCTCCCCCAGCCATTCCCCAACTTATTCCCCCAGCTAACTAGGAAACTTTCTGATTGTTACTTGTGAGACCATGGACAGTTTATTTCATCTGTCTGAGATAATCTGTGGAGACGACTACAAGGCTAATATTAAAATACGTGAGGGGGCCAGACAGCCCGGGCGCTGAGGGAGCTGAGACTCCCTTGTTCCCGGGCACCGCATCTCTTGTCCAAGGGGGTCCTAGGGGTGCCAAGCAGGAGGGATCCAGGAGACACTGGGTGCCACCAGCGCATCCTTCCAGCCATGAGCACCCAGCAGGATAAATCGCCCAACAAAGGAACATCCAAGACACCAGTCAGATTTTTCCCATAGTTCTCTACGGGTCTTGGTGCTCCAGCCGGGTGTCAGGCCTGAGCCTCTGAGGTGGGAGAGCCGAGTTCAGGACACTGAACCACCAGAGATCTCCTGGCCCCACGTAATATCAATCGGCGAGAGCTTTCCCAGAGACCTCTGTCTCAACGCTAAGACCCAGCTCCACTCAATGATCAACAAGCACCAGTGCTGGACACCCTGTGCCAAACAACTAGCAAGACAGGAACATAACCTCATTCATTAGGAGAAAGGCTGCCTAAAATCATACTAAGTTCACAGACACCCCAAAACACACCACCGGAAGCAGTCCTGCCCACCAGAAAGACAACATCCAGCCTCATCCACCAGAACACAGGCACCAGTCCCCTCCACCAGGAAACCTACACAAGCCACTGAACCAACCTTACCCACTGGGGGCAGACACCAAAAACAATGGGAACTAAAAACCTGTAGCCAGAGAAAAGGTGACCCCAAACACACTAAGTTAAGCAAAATAGGAAGACAGAGAAATACGCAGCAGATGAAGGAGCAAGGTAAAAACCTGCCAGACCAAACAAATGAAGAGGAAATAGGCAGGCTACCTGAAAAAGCATTCAGAGTAATGACAGTAAACATGATCCAAAATCTTGCAAATAGAATAGGGAAAATACAAGAAACATTTAACAAGGACCTTAAAGAATTAAAGAGCAAACAAACAATGATGAACACCACAATAAATGAAATTAAAAATTCTCTGGAAAGAATCAACAGCAGAATAACTGAGGCAGGAGAACGGATAAGTGACCTGGAAGATAAAATAGTGAAAATAACTACTACAGAGCAGAATAAAGAAGAAAGAATGAAAAAAATTGAGGACAGTCTCAGAGACCTCTGGGACAACATTAAATGCACCAACATTCGAATTATAGGTGTCCCAGAAGAAGAGAAAAACAAAGAGACTGAAAAAATATTTGAAGAGATTATTATAGTTGCAAACTTCCCTAATATGGGAAAGGAATAAATCCAAGAAGAAACACGTCAAGACACATATTAATCAAACTATCAAAAATTAAATACAAAGAAAAAATATTAAAAGCAGAAAGGGAAAAGCAACAAATAACATACTACGGAATCCCCATAAGGTTAACAGCTGATCTTTCAGCAGAAACTCTGCAAGCCAGAAGGGAGTGGCAGGACATATTTAAAGTGATGACACGGAAAAACCTACAACCAAGATTACTCTATCCAGCAAGGATCTCACTCAGATTCAACGGAGAAATTAAAAACTTTACAGACAAGCAAAAGCTAAGAGAATTCAGCACCACCAAACCAGCTTTACAACAAACGCTAAAGGAACTTCTCTAGGCAGGAAACACAAGAGAAGGAAAAGACCTACAATAACAAACCCAAAACAATTAAGAAAATGGTCACAGGAACATACATCTAGATAATTACCTTAAATGTAAACTGATTAAATGTTCCAACTAAAAGACACAGACTGGCTGAATGGATACAAAAACAAGCCCTGTATATATGCTGTCTACAAGAGACCCACTTCAGACCTAGGGACACGTATAGACTGACAGTGAGGGGATGGTAAAAGATATTCCATGCAAATGGGAATCAAAAGAAAGCTGGAGTAGCAATTCTCATATCAGACAAAATAGACTTTAAAATAAAGACTATTACAAGAGACAAAGAAAGACACTACATAATGATCAAGGGATCAATCCAAGAAGAAGATATAACAATTGTAAATATTTATGCACCCAACATAGGAGCACCTCAATACATAAGGCAAATGTTAACAGCCACAAAAGGGGAAATCGACAGTAACACAATCATAGTAGGGGACTTTAACACCCCACTTTCACCAATAGACAGATCATCCAAAATGAAAATAAATAAGGAAACACAAGCTTTAAATGATACATTAAACAAGGTGGACTTAATTGATATTTTTAGGACATTCCATCCAAAACAACAGAATACACTTTCTTCTCAAGTGCTAATGGAACATTCTCCAGGATAGATCATATCTTGGGTCACAAATCAAGCCTTGGTAAATTTAAGAAAACTGAAATCATATCATGTATCTTTTCCAACCACAGCACTATGAGACTAGATATCAATTACAGGAAAAAATCTGTAAAAAATACAAATACATGGAGGCTAAACACTACACTACTTAATAACCAAGAGATCACTGAAGAAATTGAAGAGGAAATCAAAAAATACCTAGAAACAAATTACAATGAAAACACAACGACTCAAAATTATGGGATGCAGCAAAGCAGTTCTAAGAGGGAAGTTCATAGCAATAGATTCCTACCTCAAGAAACAAGAAACATCTCAAATAAACAACCTAACCTTACACCTAAAGCAATTAGAGAAAGAAGAATAAAAAACCCCCAAAGTTACCAAAAGGAAACAAATCATAAAGATCAGATCAGAAATAAATGAAAAAGAAATGAAGGAAACAATAGCAAAGATCAATAAAACTAGAAGCTGGTTCTTTGAGAAGATAAAATTGATAAAGCATTAACCAGACTATAAAGAAAAAAAGGGAGAAGACTCAAATCAATAAAATTAGAAATGAAAAAGAAGTAACAACTGACACTTCAGAAATACAAAGGATCATGAGAGATTACTATAAGCAACTTTATGCCAAAAACATGGACAACCTGAAAGAAGTGGACAAATTCTTAGAAAAGCACAACCTTCCGAGACTGAACGAGAAGAAACAGAAAATATAAACAGACCAATCACAAGCACTGAAATTGAAACTGTGATTAAAAATCTTCCATCAAACAAAAGCCCAGGACCAGATGGCTTCACAGGCGAATTCTATCAAACATTTAGAGAAGAGCTACCACCTATCCTTCTCAAACTCTTCCAAAATATAGAAGAGGGAGGAACACTCCCAAACTCATTCCATGAGGCCACCATCACCCTGATACCTCAACCAGACAAAGATGTCACAAAGAAAGAAAACTACAGGCCAATAGCACTGATGAACACAGATGCAAAAATCCTCAACAAAATACTAGCAAACAGAATCCGACAGCACATTAAAAGGATCATACACCATGATCAAGCGGGGTTTATCCCAGGAATGCAAGCATTCTCCAATATATGCAAATCAATCAATGTAATACACCATATTAACAAACTGAAGGATAAAAACCAAATGATCATCTCAATAGATGCAGGAAAAGCTTTCGACAAAATTCAACACCCATTTATGATAAAAACCCTCCAGAAAGTAGGCATAGAGGGAACTTACCTCAGCATAATAAAGGTCATATATGACGAACCCACATCCAACATCGTTCTCAATGGTGAAAAAGTGAAACCATTTCCACTAAGATCAGGAACAAGGCAAGGTAGCCCACTCTCACCACTATTATTCAACATAGTTTTGGAAGTTTTAGCCACAGCAATCAAAGAAAAAGAAATAAAAAGAATCCAAATAGTAAAACAAGAAGTAAAGCTGTCACTGTTTACACATGACATGATACTATACATAAAGAATCCTAAAGACACTACCAGAAAACTAGAGCTAATCACTGAATTTGGTAAAGTAGCAGGATACAAAATTAATGCACAGAAATCTCTGGCATTCCTATACACTAATGATGAAAAATCTGAAAGAGAAATTAAGGAAACACTCCCATTTACCAGTGCAACAAAAAGAATAAAACACCTAGGAATAAACCTAACTAAGGAGACAAAAGACCTGTATGCAGAAAACTATAAGACACTGATAAAAGAAATTAAAGATGATACAAACAGATGGAGAGATATACCATATTCCTGGATTGGAAGAATCAACATTGTGAAAATGACTATACTACCCAAAGCAATCTACAGATTCAATGCAATCCCTATCAAACTACCAATGACATTTTTCACAGAACTAGAACAAAAAAAGTCACAATTTGTATGGAAACACAAAAGACCCTGAACAGCCAGAGCAATCTTGAGGGAGAAAAACGGAGCTGGAGGAATCAGGCTCCCAGACTTCAGACTACGCTACAAAGTTACAGTAATCAAGACACTATGGTACTGGCACAAAAGCAGAAATACAGATCAATGGAACAGGATAGAAAATCCAGAGATAAAACCATGCACATGTGGTCACCTTACCTTTGATAAAGGAGGCAAGAATATACAATGGGGAAAAGACAGCCTCTTCAATAAGTGATGCTGAGAAACCTGGACAGCTACATGTAAAAGGATGAAATTAGAACACTCCCTAACACCATACACAAAAATAAAATCGAAATGTGTTAAAGACCTAAATATAAAGCCAGACACTATCAAACTCTTAGAGGAGAACATAGGCAGAACACTCTATGACATAAATCACAACAAGGTCCTTTGTGACCCACCTCCTAGAGAAATGGAAATAATAACAAAAATAAACAAATGGGACCTAATGAAACTTAAAACCTTTTGCACAGCAAAGGAAACCATAAGAAGACAAAAAGACAACCCTCATAATGGGAGAAAATATTTCCAAACGAATCAAGGGACAAAGGATTAATCTCCAAAATATACAAGCAGCTCATACAGCTCAATATCCAGAAAACAAACGACCCAATCCAAAAATGGGCAAAAGGCCTAAAGAGACATTTCTCCAAAGAAAATATACAGATAGCCAACAAACACATGAAAGGATGCTCAACATCACTATTAGAGAAATGCAAATCAAAACTACAATGAGGTACCACCCCACACCAGTCAGAATGGCCATCATCAACAAATCTACAAACAGTAAATGCTGGAGAGGGTGTGGAGAAAAGGGAACCCTCTTGCACTGTTGGTGTGAATGTAAATTGATACAGCCACTATGGAGAACAGTATGGAGGTTCCTTAAAAAACTACAAATAGAACTACCATATGACCCAGCAATCCCACTACTGGGCATATACCCTGAGAAAACCATAATTCAAAGAGTCACGTGCCACAATGTTCACTGCAGCACTATTTACAACAGCCAGGACATGGAAGCAACCTAAGTGTCCATGGACAGATGAATGGAGAAAGAAGATGTGGCACATATATACAATGGAATATTACTCAGCCATAAAAATAAATGAAGTTGAGTTATTTGTAGTGAGGTGGATGGACCTAGAGTCTGTCATACAGAGTGAAGTAATCAGAAAGAGAAAAACGAATGCCGTATGCTAACACATATATATGGAATCTTAAAAAAAAAAACAATGGTTCTGAAGAACCTAGGGGCAAGACAGAAATTAAGACGTAGACATAGAGAATGGACTTGAGGACATGGGGAGGGGGAAGGGTAAACTGAGACAAAGTGAGAGACTGGCACTGACATATATATACTACCCACGCCCACTGCATTGCAAGCACGGAGTCTCAGCCACTGGACCACCAGGGAAGTCCCAGAATACAGCCTTATTATAAACAACTAACTCATACACTTTCGTCTCCTAAGCTGCTAATAACTGAAAATTGGTATCTCAGAATATACTTTTTAATTAACCAGATCATTTAAGCAACCAAAACAGGCCATTCCCCAAAAACCATTTTGAAGAAAAGGCCAAATGAAAGTTAAGGAAAACATAATGATTTTATTTAAACTGTACAGCTGTGGACATTCAACAAGTATTTACTGAATACCTGCTATGTGCCAGGTACTATGCTAGGTGGCAAGAGAAACAAATATGAAAGAATATGTGACATAAAACCAAGGAACCACAGCCTAAGTGGGGAAACAAAAGGCCACACAAAAACTATGTAACATAATTCCTATAATGAATACACTCAAAAAGAATTTCTAATCTATCCAGAAGCAAGAAAAAAGGTCAGTCAAGGCTTCATCAACACTCAGCTAATTAACCTGAAAGATGAGTAGTATTTTCCCAGATGAACTTTATAGAGGGCTTTGTAAGCCTAGGGAACATATGCAAAGGCTCAGAGTCCCAAGACAACACACACTTTTCTAGGAACAAAACTTCAGAATTGTTACAGCTAAAATTATAACAGAGAGAAAGTGGCAAAAATAACATTGGCCAAATGAAAAAGACCCAAGCTTGGGTCTTTAAAAAAGACCCAAGCTAAATTAAATATCTTGCCTCTCTACTTCACTGCTATATATCCCCTGTACCTAGCACATAAATAGGTTCTCAATACTGGCTGAATGAATGAACATACAAATAAATTAATGCTATTAAAGGAGAGAAAAGATGGGAACCATAATACATCTGTGATAATCTATGAACAAGGAAAGAATAACATGAATTAGGGACATGAAGAAATTGGAGGAAAAAAAAAGCCCTGTGTAGTAGAGCTTTGAGTAACTTAGTTTATATACTTTAGGCTTTACAAGGTTTTTATTTTAATCATAGCATGACTCATATTAAGAAATAATTTTAAAAGTGGACTGGACAGGTACTAAGAATTATCTTGATGTGGTATTAAAAGCAAAGGAGAAATTCAGAGTAACTCCCAGGTTTTCAACTTGGGGAACTGGGAGGACAGTATGAGGGAAATTAGGAGGAAAACAGTAGCAACATTAAATTATCTACGTTTCGTCGAAGAACGGATGTCTATTAGATAAAATATTTATAAACACTGACCATATACTGAGACACAAAACAAGCCTCAATAAATTTCAAGCTATAAAATCGTATGCGGACTTCCCTGGTGGCAACCTGGTTAAGAATCCACACGCCAATACAGGGGACACGTGTTCGAGCCCTAGTCCAGGAAGATCCCACATGTGGCGGAGCAACTAAGCCCGTGTGCCACAACTACTGAGCCTGTGCTCTAGAGCCCATGTGCCACAACTACTGAAGCCTGCACACCTAGAGTCTGTGCTCTGCAACAAAAGAAGCCACCGCAATGAGAAACCCATGCACCACAACGAAGAGTAGCTCCCACTCGCCACAACTAGAGAAAGCCCGCGCACAGCAACAAAGACCCAACGCAGCTAAAAATAAAAACAAAAAAATTAAATCTTTAAAAAGAAAAGAAAAATCACATGGCCTATGTTCTCGACTGCAATGGTATAAAGCTAAAAAGCAATAAGAAATATAAATTAAAAGTTTAAATATCTAGACGTATACTTCTAAAATAACCCATGGGCCAAAGAAGCAATCATAATGGAAATTACCATCATTTTTAATTGAACAATTATAGTAACACCATATATTACAACTTTTAGGATGCAGCTAATGCAGTACTTAGATAAGTCTTAAAATATCTGTCTTAGAAAAGAATAAATTAAGTCTTCTTTTGTGGCTTAACATATAATGTATCTTGAAGAACATTCCATGTACACTTGAAACACATGATGGAATAGAAGAAAGTATATTCTGTTCCTTTTGGATGGAATGTTCTGTATATATCCGTGAAAAGTCCACCTGAATCATTTAAAGCCAATGTTTCCTTTTTGATTTTCTGTCTGGATGATCTATCCATTGATGAAAATGGAGTATTAAAGCCCCTATTATTATGGTACTGCTGTGTATTTCTCCCTTTAGGTTTTTTAACATTTGCTTGAAATATTCAGGTGCTCCTATTTGGGAGCATAAATATTTACAAATATTAAAACCTCTTGTTGTATTGACCCCTTTACCATTATGTAATGCCCTTCTGCATCTCTTATTACAGTCTTTTCCCACTGTGATGGTATGAAACTAGAAATGAATTATAAGAAAAAAACTGGAAAATTCACAAATATGTGGAGATTAAACAACATACTACTGAACAACCAATAATAATTCAAAGAAAAATCAAAAGATAACAAAAAATATCTTGAGACAAATGAAAGTGAAAATACAACATACCAAAACTTATGAGATGCAGCAAAAGCAGTTCTAAGAGGGAAGTTCACAGTAATACAGGCCTATGTCAGAAAACCAGAAAAATCTCTAATAAACAACCTAACTTTACAACTCAAGGAACTAGAAAAAGAAGAACAAAGGCCAGAGTTAGCACAAAGAAGAAAATAACAAAGACTGGAGCAGAAATAAATGAAATATAGACTAAAAAGCCAATAAATAAGATCAATGAAACTAAGAGCTCATTCTTTGAAAAGATAAGCAAAATAGACAAACCTTTAGCTAGAGTCACCAAGAAAAAGAGAGAACTCAAATCAGTAAAATAAGAAGTGTAAAAGGAGATGTTACAACTGATACCACAGAAATACAAAGAATCATAAGAGACTACTATGAACAACTGTACATCAACAAGACGGACAACCTAGAAGAAATGAGTGAATTCCTAGAAACACACAATCTACCAAGACTGAATCATGAAGAAACAGAAAATCTGAACAGACCGATTACCAGTAAGAAGATTGAATCAGTAATTTTAAAATAAACTAACAAACAAAAAGTCCAGGACCAGATGGCTTCTGAACATTCAAAGAATTAATACCAATCCACCTCAAACTCTTTCAAAAAACAGAAGACGAGGGAACACTTCCAAATTCATTTTATGAGACCAGCATTACCCTGATACCAAAACCAGTCAAAGATGTCACAAGAAAATTACAGACCAATATCCCTGATTAACACAGATGCAAAAAATCCTCAACAAAATATTACCAAGCTGAATTCAACAATATGTTAAAAAGATCACACACAATATATTAAAATGATCAAGTGGGATCATTCAGAGATGCAAGGATGGTGTAACATCCACAAATCAGTCAATTTGATACACATTAACAAAATGAAGAATAAAAACCATATTATGATCACCTCAATAGATGCAGAAAAAGCATGACAAAATTCAAAATCCATTTACGATAAAAACTCTCAACAAAGTGGATGTAGAGGGAATGTACCTCAACATATTAAAGGCCATATATGACAAGCCCACAGCTAACATCACACTCAGTGCTGTTCCTCTAAGATAAAGAACAAGACAAGGATGCTCACCCTTGCAACTTTTATTCAACACACTATTAGAAGTCCTAGCCTGAGCAATTAGTCAAGAAAATGAAATACAAAGAAGGCATACATGGTCAAAACACATGAAAAGATGCTCAACATCACTAATTATTAGAGAAATGCAAATCAAAACTACAATAAGGTACCACCTCACACTGATCAGAAGGGCCATCATCAAAAAATCTACAAACAGTAAATGGTAGAGGGGTGTGGAGAAAAGGGAACCCTCCTACACCACTGGTAGGAATGTAAATTAGTACAGCCTCTATGGAGAACAGCACAGAGGTTCCTCAAAAAAACTAAAAATAGAGTTACCATATGACCCAGCAATCCCACTCCTGAGCATATACCCAGAGAAAACCATGATCCGAAAAGATACATGCACCCCAATGTTCACTGCAGCACTATTTATTGGGTTGGCCAAAAAGTTCATTCAGTATTTTCTATAAGATGGCTATAGTCGCACTTAGCTGTCTTTAACTTCATTTGAAACAATTTTGTTATACTGTATTGTGACAGCTGTCATATCAGCGTGCATTTAAAAAAAAATACCTATCAAAATTGGTGAATTTTTGTGTAGCCATTTTAATACTGAAGATGGAAGACAAAAAGCAACATTTTCGGCATATTATGCTTTATTTAAGAAAGGTAAAAATGCAACTGAAACTCAAAAAAAAGGCTTGTGCAGTGTATGGAGAAGGTGCTGTGACTGATCAAACGTGTCAAAAGTAGTTTGCGGAGTTTCATGCTGGAGACTTCTCACTGGACGACACTCCATGGTCGGGTAGACCAGCTGAAGATGACAGAGATCAAATCGAGAAATTAACTGAGAACAATCAACGTTATACAATACAGGAGATGGCCAACATACTCAAAATACCCAAATCGAGCACTGAACATCATTTGCACCAGCTTGGTTATGTGAATCACTTTGATGTCTGGGTTCCACATAAGTTCGGTGAAAACAACCTTCTTGACCGTATTTCCACATGCAATTCTCTACTTAAACACAACGAAAATGTTCTGTTTTTAAAACAAATTGTGACGGGCGATGAAAAGTGGATACTGTACAATAATGTGGAATGGAAGAGATCGTGGGGCAAGTGAAATGAACCATCACCAACCACACCAAAGACCGGTCTTCATCCAGAGAAGGTGATGTTGTATATATGATGGGATTGGAAGGGAGTCCTCCATTATGAGCTCCTTCCAGAAAACCAAACAATTAATTCCAACAAGTATTACTCTCGATTAGACCAACTGAAAGCAGCACTCGACGAAAAGCATCCGGAATTAGTCAACAGAAAACGCATAATCTTCCAACAGGATAATGCAAAACCATATGTTTCTTTGATGACCAGGCAAAAATAGTTACAGCTTGACTGGGAAGTTCTTATTCATCTGCCATATTCACCAGACATTGCACCTTTGGATTTCCATTTATTTCAGTCTTTACAAAATTCTCTTAATGGAAAAAAATTTTAATTCCCTGTAAGACTGCAAAAGGCACCTGGAACAGTTCTTTGCTCAAAAAGATAGAGTTCTGGGAAGACGGAATTATGAAGTTGCCTGAAAAATAGCAGAAGGTAGTGGAACAAAACGTTGAATGCATTGTTCAATAAACTTCTTGGTGAACATGAAAAATCTTTTATTTTTACTTAAAAACTGAAGGAACTTTTTGGCCAACCCAATACATCAGCCAAGATATGGAAGCAACCTAAATGCCCATCAAAAGAGGAATGGAAAAAGACGATGTGGTACATATATACAACGGATTATTACTCAGCCATAAAAAAAGGAACAAAATAGTGCCATTTGCAAAGATGTGGACCTAGAGACTGTCATACAGAGTGAAGTAAGTCAGAAAGAGAAAAACAAATATATACTATTGATTATATGTGGAATCCAGAAAAATGGTACAGATAAACTTACTTGCAAAACAGAAATAGAGACACAGATGTAGAGAACTTATGGATACCGAGGAGGGAAGGGAGGGGTGGGATAAACTGGGAGATTGGGATTGACATATATACACTACTATGTATAAAACAGATAACTAACGAGAACCTACTGAATAGCACAGGGAACTCTACTCAATGCTCTGTGGTGACCTAAATGGGAAGGAAATCTAAAAAAGAGGGGAAATGTGTATACGTATAACTGATTAACTTTGCTGTACAGCACAAACACAACATTGTGCAGCAACTATAATAAAAATTAATTTAAAAATAAAATAAAACTGATTGCAAAAAAGAAATCCAAATTGGAAAGGAAGGAGTAAAACTGTTTCTATTTGAATATGACATGACATTATATATTAAAAACTGTACCAAAAACCTGCTAGAACTAGTAAACAAATTCAGTAAAGTTACTACAGGATATAAAACCAACAAACAAAAACCTGAGTTTCTATATACTAATAACAAATTATCAAGAAGAGAAATTAAGAAAACAATCCCACTTACAATTGATTCAAAGAGAATAAAATACTTAGGAATAAACTTAACTAATGAAGAGAAAGACCTGTACTCGGAAAACTATAAGACACTGAAGAAAGAAGCTGAAGACACAAATAAATGGAAAAATATACCGTGCTCATGGATTGGAAGAATGAGTATTGTAAAAATGTCCATACTACCCAAAGCCACCTAGAGAGTCAATGCAATCCCTATCAAATTTCCAATGGCATTTTTCACAGAAATAGAACAAAAAATTGTACAATTTGTATGGAACCACAAAAGACCCCGAACAGCCAAAGCAATCTTGAGAAAGACAAGCAAAGCTGGAGGGATCACACTTCCTGATTTCAAACTATAATACAATTATCTCATAAAGCTATAGTAAACAAAACAGTATGGTAAAGGCATAAAAACAACAGATCAATAGAACAAAACAGACAGCCCAGAAATAAACCAATGTATATATGGTCAAACAGTTTACAACAAAGGAGCCAAGAACATACAATGGGGAAAGGACAGTCTCTTCAATAAACAGTTTTGGGAAAACTGGACAGCCACATGCAAAAGAATGAAACTGGATCACTATCTTACACCAGACACAAAAATTAACTTAAAATGGAATAAAGACTTGAACATAAGACCTGAAACCATAAAACTCCTAGAAGAAAACACAGGATGTAAGCTCCTTTACATCGGTCTTGGCAATGATTTTTTGAATTTCACACTAAAAGCAAAGGCAACAAAAGTAAAAATAAACAAGTCAAACTACATCAAACTGAAAAGCTTCTGCAGAGCAAAGGAAACCATCATCAAAATGAAAAGGCAACCTACAGAATGGGAGAAAATATTTTCAAATTATATATTGTGTAATGGGTTAATATGCAACATATATAAGCAACTCATACAACTCAATAGCAAAATGACAATCTGATTAAGAAATGGCCAGAGAATATGTATAGACACTTTTTCCAAAGAAGACATACAGATGGCCAATAGGCACATGAAAAGGAGCTCAACATCTCTAATCAGCAGGGAATGTAAATTAAAACCACAATAAGTTAACACTTGTATTTTGATAACAGAATGGCTATTATCAAAAGGACAACAAATAAGTGTGGTGAGGATGTGGAGAAAAGGGAACCCTTGTACACTATTGGTGGAAAATGTAAATTGGGGCAGCTACTATGGAAAACAGTATGGAGAGGCCACAAAAAATTAAAAATAGGACTACCACATGATCCAACAATTCCACTTCTGGGCATTCATCTGAAGAAAACAAAAACACTGACTCAAAAATATATATGCACCCCCATGTTCACTGCAGCATTATTTACAATACACAAGACATGGAACCTGAGTTTCCATTTATGTATGAATGGATAAAGAAAACAACGGGTGGGGGACTTCCCTGGTGGTCCAGTAGTTAAGACTCCCCACTCCCAATGCAGGGGGCATGGGTTCGATCCCTGGTCAGGGAACTAAGATCCCACATGCTACACAGTGTGACCAGTCAGAAGGAAGGAAGGACGGAAGGAAGGAAGGGAGGGAGGGAGAGAGGGAGGGAGAGAGGGAGGGAGGAAGAGAGAGGAAAGAAAGGGAGGGAAGGAAGGAAGGAAGGAATGAAGAAAGAAAGAAAGAGAAAGAAAGAAAGGACTTCCCTGGTGGCACAATGGTTGAGAATCTGCCTGCCAATGCAGGGGACATGGGTTCAATCCCTGGTCCAGGAAGATCCCACATAACGTGGAGCAACTAAGCCTGTGCGCCACAACTACTTAGCCTGCACTCTAGAGCCCATGTGCCACAACTACTGAAACCCGTGTGCCTAGAGCCCGTGCTCTGCAACAAGAGAAGCCACCACAATGAGAAGCCCACGCACCACAACAAGAGTAGCCCCCCGCTCACAGCAACTAGAGAAACACGGCACTCAGCAACAAAGACCCAACGCAGCCAAAAATAAATAAATAAATAAAATTTAATAAGAGGGAGGGAAAAGAAAACGTAGGGTGTGTGTATGTGTAAAATAGAATACTGTTCATCCACAGAAAAGAATGAAATCTTGCCATTTGCAACATGGATGGACCTGAAGGACATTAGACTAAATGAAATAAATCAAAGACAAATACCTTATGATCTCAATTACATATGGAATCTAAAACAACAATAACAAAAAATTGAGCTCATAGATACAGAAAACAGAGTGGTGGCTACCAGCTGTGGGGAGTAGAGGTAGGAAGGGTGAGCCAAATGGGTGAAGAGGGTCAAAAGGTACAAACTTCCAGTTATAAAACAAGTCATAGGCATGTAATATACAGCATAGTGACTACAATTAATACTATATTTCATACTTGAAAATTGCTAAGAGAAAAGCCTGAAAGTTCTCATTGTAAGAAAAAAGTTTTATAACCATGTACGATGACAGATGTTAACTAGATTATTGTGGTAATCATTTTACAATATACACAAATATCAAATCATTATGTTGTATGCCTGAAATATAATATGTAAATCATACATCAAAAAACAAAGAAACAAAATCCCAGTAGTGGATGCAGGGTCACACCAGGGATTGAAATGAGAAAAGTTCTAGTTGTCGTTTTTACTTTGCCAGTTGGAGTAAGTTTTCAACTAATAAAAAGTGCAGCAGATCCCAGAAAACAAAACAAAAAAGCAAAGATAGAAGACAGAAAGTTAATAAGTATCCATCTCATGTTGAAGGCGGGGGGAAATAACAACAAAAGCAAGGAAACCAAATGAAAAAAAAAAGAACCGAAATAAATGAAAGAAAAAAACCCCACAAAACAGAACCAATGGCACCAAAAATCAGTCCTTTGAAAAGACTGATAAAACTGGCAAACATCTGCAGAAGATTAATCAGGAAAT
This sequence comes from Monodon monoceros, assembly GCF_005190385.1. Lineage (NCBI taxonomy): Eukaryota > Metazoa > Chordata > Mammalia > Artiodactyla > Monodontidae > Monodon > Monodon monoceros. The sequence continues at coordinate 99,607,916 of NW_021703774.1, forward strand.
CTAGGAAGCAGCTGGATATAAAGATACATGAAATCAGAAGCTCAGAACAAAAATCAGGTTTGGAACTAAAGATCTGGAAGTCTTGAAAATACTGATGGCTGTTTGGAGCCCTGGATAGAAATGAGAAGAGAAATAGGATGAGGAGGATTTTACTGTATTAAGATGGCAGAGTAAAGATTTTTCTGTCCCTTCTCTCCCTAAAACAAGGAGAAAAGAAAAAATTAAAACAGAGTCCATCTTCACTCATATGAGAGTACTTGTAAAACTCCAAACCACAATAAAGGAAAATGGAAAGCAGATGAAAGAATAATAAACACTGCTAAAATGAGGAAGATTAAACTTAAGTGCCCAGCAGAAAGAACAATGAGAAGCAAATCCATTTGTACCACAGAACCCCAAAAGCCTGAAGAATTGGTGGCACCAGATGGAAAAGGCAGAGGTCAGGTGGGGCACAAAGAATGGAATAATATGCAGAAGTCTGTATAAAAGGACATCTGGATTCCCAAGTCACATCTCCAATCCTGCATTTCCCATCAGAAGATGGAAAGTTTATTCTTTCAAGGAACTGAATCAGGGAAAACACAAGACACAGGGAGGGGAATAGGTGAAGTGTCTACTTTATAAAGAAAATAGGGGTAAGTTTTCTTTATAAACATATCAAGCCAATAAATAAAAAAAGGAATGAATTTTTTAAATCACCATTTTGCATTACCTAATGAATAAATGGATCCTTGCACTGAGTATCAGTAGCTTCTAATCGTGCACAACGAACACCCAGACATTCTATGCTTCTTGACAGGAGAAGACACCACACCTATGAAGCAGTCTTGCCCCCACCCCAAAAAGCAAACCTCAATCTGGTAAGCCTCTAGATCTACCCACCAATTTATAGGAAATGCAGAGAAATAAATGGTCAGCTACCCAAAAGGGATATAATCAGCAAGATCCAGGCTGGGAAATCTGCATGTTAAATGACCTGGTTTCTTTAGCAAATAACAGGAAGGGGAGGGAGGGAGGGAAGAAAAGAGGGAGAAAGGAAAAAAGCAAGGAAGGAAAGGTTGAGATGCAAGCTGGAACCTGTAAGTGAAAAAGATTTAAAACATTTATTTTTAATTTGGCAAAAGTAAACTATAATCTTTAAGAGGCACGTTTGCATAATAAGACTAGAAAGAAAAATAAGTAATCACCACAAAAGTCAGGATGTGATTACTTTTGAGGGAACAGAAGACTTGAAATTTCGGCTTCTGCGTTGGCTGGCAACATTCTATTTCTTGACCCGGGGTTGGTTACAAAGACCTTCATGTTATAATAATTTATTAACCTACAAATTTATTTTATGCAGTCTACATATGTGCTTTGTCTTACACCTCTGAAAAGGGTTTTGTTAAAAAAAAAAAAAAAAAACTACAATATCCTCAGAAATCTGAGAAAATACTGCATCCACGAAGTAAGATACTGTGAAAGGGAGAATAATAACAAGCTCTAAGAAATGAAATTACAGCCAAAATAAAAAACTCAATAGAAAACCCAAAACTAACTGAAAATAGCTAAGAAAATCAGAGTATCAATCTAAGAAATCTAACATGTGACTAGTAAAAGGACAATAAACAGTGTAAGGTCGGATCTTAACAAACGGCACCGCAAAACAGAGGAAAGCTTCAAGTGCGCTTTATTAGGGAGCGCTCCCGGGCGAGGTTCACTGGTCCGAGAGAAAGGGGCCAGAGAAGTCGCACCCAGGGCGAGGGTTGGGCAAGATTTTATAGGGGAAGAAGGGAACGGAGTGTGGTGAATCTGGGAGGGCTCAGGGTATTCCTTATTTGGTGGTCTTTTCGGGTATCCTGGGGGACCGTTAGTCCCGCCCCTCGAAAGGCGGGAAGGCTGGGCCGGGTTCAAAGTCCCCAGGTCAGTTCCTGGAACTGGGTGGTCCGGAAAGTCTCCAGGTCAGTTTCTGGAACTGGGTGGTCCGGAGAGTTTCGGTCTGATGCAACCTGTGAATCTGATTGTGCTCCCCTGCCTCGGGCCAGTTGGCCTTACATCCCGACATCTTTGGTGTAATGAGGCGGCGTTCTGATCTCTGGCTACTTCATGCTGAATGGGGGCGTCGAAAGGGGAGTTGGGCCACCAGAGGTCCGAGGCTTAGGGGAGACCAGTGGGGGGTTCTGTAGGAAGCAAGGTGTAAGGACCGAGGAGCATTTGGTTTGTGGCCACCCGAGAGACTTCCTCCATGCGCCTGCGAAGAAACCTAAGAAAACAGGGAGCAAACATGAGCAAGATACAGATGAGAATTAAGGGGCCTAAGATTGGTGTTAGCCAGGTGTAGAGGGTGGATCGCCACCAATCGGGAATTGGGGAGGCGGACTGTTGGTGTTTGCGTTGGAGTTCTTCTCTTAAGCGATGGAGGGCTTTTACGTTGTCTTCGACGAGTCCTGTTTCATTGATGTAATAGCAGCCTTCCTCCTGTAGGAAGAGGCAGGTACCTCCTTTGTCGGCCGTCAGGAGATCCAGGGCTCGTCGATTCTGGAGAGTGACTCGGGCTATGGAGGTGATTTGGCGCTGGAGAGAGGAGATGGAGCCAGCGGAGGCTTCAATGGCTAGCTGGAGTTTATGTTCTAAGTCGTGGGATGTTGAAACACTATGTGTTAGAGCTCCACCCCCACCCCCCACCCCGAGGCCTGCAGCGACCACGGAGGAGGCAAGAGAGATGCCTGCGACCAGAGGAAGAAAGATAGCTCTTTTTCGTCAGGTAAAGGGCGGCGTGATTAGCGAGGAAAATTCGGCTTGGCTATACAGTGGGAGAGTAACGGGGATACATGGGAAGGGGGAGGAAGAATTGATCTCTTTTGTGAGGGAACCATTGCACCACAAAAACATGCCTGGTAGTGCTTCAACTGATGTGTTTACCGTGAGGGATGAGTTGCAAAGAAACCCAGTATCAGCTAGATTTAGGAGGCTGCCGTAACAGATGGTGAGATTTTTTGAATCAAGGAGGCAGGAGGAAGCCGGGTTCAGGCGAGGGGAGAGATCAAGATAAATAGCTGGGTTTTCAATGCATAGTAGGTGGAACTCCTGGATGCGGGAGGGGCCCAGGAGGGAGAGAGACTTGGGGCCTAGGAGGTCGACCAGTGGGAGGAAAACACGGTTAGTGGGTGGGCCAGAGTCAGTTTGAGTGTTTGTTTGGTCAGTTCGGCTGCCGCTGCTAGGGCCCGAAGGCATGGTTGCCATCCCCGAATGGTTGGGTCTAGCTGTTTGGAGAGGTAAGCCACGGGGCGGTAGGAAGGCCCTACAGGCTGGGCAAGGAGTCCAGTGGCTATTCCCGTCCGTTCATTCACGAAAAGGTGAAAAGGTCAGTTTGCGTTGGGCAGAGTAAGGGGAGAACATATCAGAGCGTTACGGAGGGTGATAAAGGCCTGCCGAACGGCGGAAGGAGAGGTGAGGGGTCCTTGGGGGGTTTCTTTAGCAGCCAAATATAGGGGTTTAGCAAGAAGAGCAAAGTTAGGGATCCAGTGTCGGAAAAATGCTATAAGGCCCAAAAAGGAGAGAATTTGTTCCGCTGTTTCCGGAGGCTGGAGTTCACGGATAATCCGGGTGCAATCGGCTGTTAGACCTTTTGTGGTAGGGGTAAGGTGGAGCCCCAGGTAGGTTACAGAAGATACAGATAACTGAGCCTTGGCTGGGGAGACCCGATAACCGCGAGAGCCAAGGTAATTGAGGAGATCTGCAGTATGTTGTCTTGAGAGGCTGAGAGATGGGCTACAAAGGAGGAGGTCATCTACATATTGAAGGAGTGTGCTGGGGGTAAGGGAGCAGGAAGTGAGTTCCCGTGCCAGCGCCTGACCGAAGAGGTGAGGACTGTCGCGGAAGCCCTAGGGAAGAACTGTCCAGGTGAGCTGACTGGAAGTATGAGTATCCGGATCCGTCCAGGTAAAGGCGAAGAGGAAATAAGAGTTGAGATGTAGGGGGATAGTGAAAAAGGCATCTTTGAGATCCAGAACTGTAAAGTGGGTTGTGGATGGGGGGATATGGGAGAGCAAGGTGTATGGGTTTGGTACTACTGGGTGGAGAGGAATTATGGCCTCATTGATTAGTCGGAGGTCCTGGACCAGGTGATAATCCCCAGAGGCCTTGCGGACAGGCAGGATGGGGGTGTTGCAGGGAGAGTCAGTGGGGATAAGGAGTCCCTGGTTTAGGAGTCTGGTGATAATAGGTTGTAGGCCCCTAAGGTGAGTCTCAGAGATGGGAAATTGGGGTCTTGATGGAAATTTGGAGGAGTCCTTTAGGCGGATGAGAACGGGGGAATGGTGTGTTGCTATTATGGGCTTAGAATTATCCAGACTTGAGGATTGATTGGGTTCGGTGTGATTGGAAGAGGGGGATAGGAGGGGGAGGGTTCTAGAGACAGGCCGAGAAGAAGAAGCAGGAGTTGGGAGGAGGGGACCTTAGGGTCAAGTTTAACCAGCTGGAGGGAGGCCCCTAAGTGGAAAAGGACATCTCGGCCTAGCAAGGGAACTGGGCAGGATGGTATGACTAAGAAGGAATGAGTAAAATGGAGTTCTTCGATATGACATGGGAGTGGACCGGTCTGGAGTGGAAAGGATGGTTTGCCATCAATACCCATGACCGAGATCTGAGAAGGAGAAACTGGCCCGGAGTAGGTAGGCAGGACCGAACAGGTAGCCCCCGTGTCCACCAGAAATGAGATGGACTTACCCGCTACCTGTAGCGTTACCCTGAGCTCGGCGAGGGTGATGGGTCTTCGAGTCCAAGCGCCGTCAGTCGTCAGCCAATCCCAGCAGTTCGAGTGGTAATGCCGTTGGGTCGGCCTGCCCCACGGGTGGAGACGCTGAGGGAGGGCCAGTCGTAGGGCAGTCACTCTTCCAGTGGCCCGTTAGCCCGCAGCTGGGACAGGGCTTAGAAGGGGGTTGGGGATTGGGAGATTGGCGAGCCCAGTGGCCTTCTTTTCTGCATTTGAAGCAGGCCCCCGGCGGGGTTGCCCTTTGCGGACCCCGTGGATGCTGTGATCCATGCGAGATGGCCGGCCTTAGGGCGGCTACAAGAGCTTGGGTTTGGAGGGCCACCTTCTGGTGCATCCGAGCCTGTCGGCTGGATTCTGCCAAATCCTCACGGCCATTATAGACTTTAAAGGCCATTTTTACCAGATCTCGAATAGGGGTTTGAGGGCCGTCTTCTGCCCGTTTTAATTTCTTTCGGATGTCCAAGGCTGATTGGGTGATAAAATGGGTGGCTAGGACCGCTGCCCCTGCCGGGGTGTTGGGATCCAGGCGGGTGTAGAGATTTAAGGCCTCTGTAAGGCGATTGAGAAAGATAGCTGGATTTTCGTTAGGTTCTTGGGTTATCTCTTTTTTCAAAATTGACTACCTTATGAGCTGCAGCCTGCATGCCAGCCAGGAGGCATTGGATCATGAGGTCGCGTTTACGACGGCCATCTTGGCCATCCTGATAAGTCCAGCCTGGATCGGTGCCAGGTACAGCAGTCGCTCCGACAGGCGTGGAGTTGTTGGTAAGGTGAACCTGAGCTGCATGGTTTCGGGCAGCAGTTTGAATTCTTTCCCTCTCGTTAGGGGTCAGAGTAGAAGATAGGATCACAAAGATATCGTGCCAGGTTAGATCGTAAGCTTGAGAGAGCGAGCGAAATTCTTTGATGTAGCGGGAAGAGTCGACAGAAAAGGAGCCTAATCGCTTTTCTATTTGAGAGAGATCTTGGAGAGAAAAGGGAACATGAACTCTAACTAATCCTTCCGCTCCTGCTACCTCCCTCAGAGGGCACAGGAGATTTGAATCTTGGGAGACGTGAGAGCGTGTATGTGCACTAATTGGCGAAGCAAGGGGCGTGGGAGGAGAAACCGTTGAGGGAGGCGGGGGGAACGGTTGGAGGGGGCCGGAGCGGGTTCGGGAGGAGGAGGGACGGCCTGAGGGTAGGGTGGAGGTTGGAGAGGAGCTCTGGAGGGGGGAGAGGCGAGAGATTCGGGTGGGTCGGCTAGTGGAGAGGGGTCATCGTCAAAGGAAATTAGGGGCTTGAATGTAGGAGATGTCTGGCAAGAAGGATCTGGGAAGTGGAACAATCGACGCAGAGGGAAGGGCGGGAGCGCAAATACCAGAAGGCCTGAACATAGGGGACCTCGGACCATTTGCCCGTCCTGCGGCAGTAATTATCTAGATCACGGAGGATGTTAAAATCGGAAGTCCCTTCAGGAAAATAGCGAGGGCTGTAAATTTGGCTAGGCGACACCCCAGGGGCGTCTTAGGATCTGGTTTCGATTGTGAGGTTCCCATGACCCCCAGTCTGTCCCTGAGTGAATGGAGAGGGAGGGAGGCGTCCCTGGTCTCAGTCTCCAATTCACGGCAGGTCGGAGGGCGGTCAGGCGATTGGGACGTCTCCACAATCACCCGAGGCCCGACGGGTCGGAGAGCGGTCAGGCAACTGGGACGCAACTGGGACGTCTCCACAGTTGCCCGAGACCCGGAGAGAGGACGGAGGAGTCCCTGACGCGGCCGCGATTAAGGACAGGGAGTCCGCTGGGCAGGGACTCTGGGGGTCGGAGGGAACGAGGGGGACTTACCCTGTTTTCTGCCGGATCGGGTGGATGACTAGAGGTTCCCTGGTTGTCTCCTGGGGGAGGGGAGGAGCGGCCCACGCGGTAACCCGCGGGGCTTGGTACCCCTCCCGGTTTCGGCACCAAATGTAAGGTCGGATCTTAACAAACGGAACCGCAAAACAGAGGAAAGTTTCAAGTGCGCTTTACTAGGGAGCGCTCCCGGGCGAGGTTCACTGGTCCGAGAGAAAGGGGCCAGAGAAGTCGCACCCAGGGCGAGGGTTGGGCAAGATTTTATAGGGGAAGAAGGGAAAGGGGTGTGGTGAATCTGGGAGGGCTCAGGGTATTCCTTATTTGGTGGTCTTTTCGGGTATCCTGGGGGACCGTTAGTCCCGCCCCTCGAAAGGCGGGAAGGCTGGGCCGGGTTCAAAGTCCCCAGGTCAGTTCCTGGAACTGGGTGGTCCGGAAAGTCTCCAGGTCAGTTTCTGGAACTGGGTGGTCTGGAGAGTTTCGGTCTGATGCAACCTGTGAATCTGATTGTGTTCCCCTGCCTCGGGCCAGTTGGCCTTACAAACAGTAAAAGAAATAGATAGAAAATTATCAAAGGAAAAGTAGAAGAAAACATTCTGGAACTGAAGGATAAGAGTCACCAGATTGAAAAGGTAAATCAAACAGACTATGCTTAGAAAGGCAACTTACAAAGGACTGAGAATAGGAATGACATCATTACAGCAACATTAGAAGCTAAAAGACAATGAAACTACTCATTTAAAATTCCGAGCGAAAAATAAATTGGGTGAAAATCAACTTTATAACCAGCCAAATATCAATCAAGAGTGAAGGTAGGGGGCTTCCCTGGTGGCACAACGGTTGAGAGTCCGCCTGCCAATGCAGGGGACACGGGTTCGTGACCCGGTCCGGGAGGATCCCACATGCCGCGGAGCGGCTGGGCCCGTGAGCCATGGCCGCTGAGCCTGCGCTCCGCAACGGGAGAAGCCACAACAGTGAGAGGCCCGCGTACCGCAAAAAAAAAAAAAAAAAAAAGAGTGAAGGTAGGGACTTTCCTGGAAGTCCAGTGGTTAAGACTCTGCCCTTCCACTGCAGTGGGCACGGGTTAGATCCCTGGTCAGGGAACTAAGATCCCACATGCCTCATGGCCGCCCCCCCACGAAAAAGAATGAAGGTAAAATAAGAGTATTTTCAGGCCTAAGAAGTCTGTAAGACTTGTCCCCAAACACACATTCTTTGGCCCTGATAGAAGATACCAAAGAGGAACTAAACCAAATAAAAGACAGACATAAGATGCAAAGGAGTCAACATAGCAGACAAGCAAAGGGATGACTGTGAAGGCAAGCCTCAAGACAACATCTTTTAGGGAGCTACTTAGAGCAGAACTCCAGAAGAACTCCAGGAGAATATCTCTAAGAAAAATAAACGCAACTGATAAATAACAGAGTGACTGTGGAAAAGGACTGCAAGACATCTTACAAACAGTGGAAAGATCTGTGAAGATTTCAATGTTCAAAGAAAACTAAGCAAATTTTCATGAGACAATTTTTAAACCTAGCTGTATGAGAAAGAAATAGAATCCTAGAGATAAGAGCTAAAAACAGCTAACAAATGCCTGACATTGTTCTAAGATCTTTGCATATACTAACTCACTAAAGCCTCACCATTGCTTTGCCGTATCATATTCTATGTGGCTCATATGTGAACTATTTTCATATAATCATACAAAGGTAAACAGGTTTTGAAATTTTTTATATAACCATATTGAAAGAATGGAGGAAGTGGCTATGAGAGAAATTCCGCATCCAACATCACAGGAAGAAAATGCCTAAAATTGGTGAATCAAGGCAAAGCAATGGGGACTTCGCTGGTGGCGCAGTTGTTAAGAATCCGCCTGCCAATGCAGGGGACATGGGTTCGATCCCTGGTCCGGGAAGATCCCACATGCCGTGGAGCAACTAAACGCATGTGCCACAACCACTGAGCCTGCGCTCTAGATCCCGCGAGCCACAACTACTGAAGCCCACATGCCCTAGAGCCCGTGTGTCACAACTACTGAGCCCGCGGACTGCAACTACTGAAGCCCACATACCTAGAGCCTGTGCTCCACAAAGAGAAGCCACTGCAATGAGAAGCCCACGCACCACAACAAAGAGTAGCCCCCGCTCACCACAACTAGAGAAATCTTGGGCACAGCAAAGAAGACCCAACACAGCCAAAACTAATTAATTAAGACACAGCAATGGGACTTCCCTGGTGGTCCAGTAGCTAAGACGCCCTGCTCCCAATGCAGGGGGCCTGAGTTCAATTCCTGGGCAGGGAACCAGATCTCACATGCCTCAACTAAAAGATCCCGCATGCCACAACTAAGACTTGGCGCTGACAAATACATAAATAAATATATATTTTTAAAAAGACACAGTAATGTTTTATTTAGAAATATAAAGAAGAAATAGTTAAAAGTTTAAAACAGTTGCCTAGGGCTTCCCTGGTGGCGCAGTGGTTGAGAGTCCGCCTGCCGATGCAGGGGACACGGGTTCGTGTCCCGGTCCCGGAAGATCCCACATGCCGCGAAGCGGCTAGGCCCGTGAGCCATGGCTGCTGAGCCTGCGCGTCCGGAGCCTGTGCTCTGCAAGGGGAGAGGCCACAACAGTGAGAGGCCCGCGTACCGCAAAAAAAAAAAAAAAAAAAGTTGCCTCTAAGAAGCGTAGAGGGAACAGATAAAGCAACAACATCTTTTTGGTTAAAAGTTTTTAAATTTTACAACTATTTGATGTTTTATACTCTTAATAAGTAATACTTTGATGAATATTAGAAATTAACTTTAAAAATATAGAAAATGATAAAAGTGAAGAAAAACTCTTAGTAACATCAACATCCACAGCAGTGTTTCCCAAAGGGTATCCTCTGGAATAACAGTTCTACATGAAAAAAGTAGAACTAAATGTAGTTCTACTTTTTTCATGGAGTTGCTACATGAAAAAAATAATACCATGTAAAGTGGGGGGCTTTTTCACAAAGGATTACTTTGAAGCCTTTAATATGTTATGACACACTTTACAGTTTTTCCTTAACATTAGACCACAGAACTCCCCACACTCCCTTCCCCTTGAACCAGCTCAAAAAACTACTGTTTTAAGTCAGCAGTTCTCAAATGTAATTAGGTCTATAGACCAGTGTCAATCTATAAAAGAAAAGCAAGGACAATATATTGAGCTTTAATTGAGTTAAAATTAATCACCTTACCGACCATTCTGTATTTTGAGAGCATATCCTTCTTACATTCTTAGAGCTGAAATACCTCTTCTTTTACGAAATAATGGTGATATGTGGCAGTTTTTAAAAACATTTTTACTTCCCAAAATAAAAAGCTGGCAACCCTACGTCAGTACACTACCTTCATCCCACCAAGAAAAGCTAAAGGTTTGCGCAAGTCAAATCTGGGAATCTTCAGAAAACTCTTTTATTCAAATGATGAACAAAAGAATCCTCTGAGGCAAGGAGTCACCACAGAAATAGAAAGATAATACAGAGAGAAATATCATTAAAAAAAAAAAAGACAACTAAGAAAAAGGAAAAAGTAGCGTATCAGATGTACCTAATAGGTTAGGTAAAATAAGTAATAAAAACTGTTTATCAAAGTTAACAATTCCAGTCACATATGATCATTGAGCTTAAATGCCAGACAACATGGAGTTTAGAAGCAAAGACTAACAGGTTAAGTTTAGCTTACTCTTTCTAAAAGCTTAGCTCCTCAAGGAGGTAAAAAGACATTTTGGGGTAGGAAAAATCTGAGCATTAATACAAGCTACTGGTTGCAAGAATGAAGAGGCTGTTGAAACTAGATTATTTTTTAACCATAAATATTCATATTCTAACAAACCCATTCTTTTACTTTCATACACTGATGATTAAGTCTGAATCTTCTGTGTAAAACATATATTAAAAGCAGACTCAAACAATTTTCTAGAAATTTATGACCTAATAACTTCAAACAAATGGAATTTGCATTTCAAATTACAAGTGAAAGAAAATATTTCGCTTTCTAAAACTTTACACAGTGTCTGGCACCAAGTAGGTACTTAATAATTATCTCTTGAATAAATTAATGAAAGCCTATACTTACCAGTACACATACTAGTTAAAAAAAGAAAAATCCACCTATCAAGCAAATATCACTATCCTATGAATACACATATACTACACAAAAGGCCAAAAACTCTTTTAAAATTGCCCTTAATTTCACCTCACTTGAAGACAAACTAAAAGCAGAGGCAAATTCTCCACCCCAACCTCAGGTTCGGCCTGTGCCCTGTAGAGTTAAAAACAGCTTAGCCAGCTAACAGGTCAGGCAATGACAGAAGTGTTTACAATTTCAGTGAGTGTGGCTTTGGCTCTCTTCATGAAATTATAGAAAATATACTTAAAAACCTTAAAATTTAGGATAAAATATCAGTTTTATAGAACACTTCTGTATGCTCAAGCTTTTGCAACAAGTATATAATATTTTGTGATCATAAAAAGAATTTTATAAACTATTAAAAGAGATGGTTAACTTTTTTAAGAACTGTAAATGACACATTAACATATCAAGTTTTTTCAGAATGGCAAAGAAATACCAAACATTTAGAGAGAGTATAAGATTTCAAGAATATACTGGATTTTTTAAAATGACAGTTGGTTAAGTCTTTTCATCACAACATCCATAGTCATCTAAAGTATTTGTGCAAATAGAAAACAGAATGTCTCCACAATGACATTTTATTATTAGCTAGTAATATTAGTTTGCAGATCTCTGATGATATATTAGTTGTGAGATGATTAGTTATCTTGCATAGAAGTTAGTTATATTGCATACAATAGATAGCAGGTAACTACAGATTTAAAACACCAAAACCAACAATACTAATAATATACATAAAAACCATAGATAACTGTGAGTTAAATATATAATCACGTTCAAGTCCAAAACTGGTAAGGTTGATTGCAATACATAAATGAAACTCCACTAAAAATTCAGCCAAAAATGAACTGAATGGAAAGTCGAGAATTTTCATTGTAATCCTGCAGAATTTGGTCCTCCTGCAGAATTTGGTTCTAAGACCAAACAGAACTGTGGTATCCTTGCTGCAAGCCAACAATGCCCTAGAGTTTAAAAGTTCCAATTCCTAAAAGAAAAATATGAACTGGATCTTGGACAGTACAACAGAACAGACATTTTAAAGGGCCTGAAAACATCTTCACCTTATTATACTGTTTAACTTTCTCAGGATCATTCACATCTCATTTTTTCCTAATAACAATGCCATAAGATAGGAAGGGGAGACTACTCTTCCCTTCAACAAGTAACTCAGAAATAAAAATCACTTCCTTGACTAACACAGTATTTTAAGTCAATTATACTCCAATAAAAATTTTAAAAAACAATCACTTCCTTGAAGATCTAAAGAAAGTCACATAGTCTCTGAAACAGATGAAGTTATTCTAGATATTTGTCATTTTGGATCCCAAATATGAAACGAAGTCACAAAATATAGTGGGAAGGCCAAGAACATTTTCAGACTTAACAAGTGGTGAAATCAGGTCATTCATTACCACTAACAAGCCTTCTGTCCATAGTATATTTAACCACAAGGCTTCCACAAGCTTAATTTACCAATGATGAAATGTCTTTCTGGAGATGGTTCAACTTGGATGTTAAGTCTCCTGGGTAAGAACAGGTGGCTGTCCCTGATTCTGGCACAATAGAAAGTTCAAAAACAACCAACTGTCTCTATTTTACTTTTTCAAACTTCTGCATATAAGAGTCTCATATAGATAAATACAAAAGGACTTTTATAAATAGTTCCAACACTAACAAAACGGGAACATTAAGATATTTAGAGACTTCCCTGGTGATCCAGTGGTTAAGAATCCGCCTTCCAATGCAGGGTATGGGGAACCACATGCCGCGGGGCAACTAAGCCCGCACACTCTAGAGCCCGTGTGCCACAACCAGAGAGCCTGAGCACTGCAACTACTGAGCCCGCGCACTCTAGAGCCCGCGTGCCACAACTAGAGAGAAGCTCGCGCGCCACCACAAAAGACCCCGCATGCTGCAAATAAGACCGAATGCAGCCAAGTGAATAAATAAATGCATTAAAAAAAAAAAAAGATATTAGGCTAGGGAACTATATCCAATCTCCTGGGATAAACCATAATGGAAAAGAATATTTTAAAAAAGAATATATGTGTATAACTGCATCACTCTGCTATACAGCAGAAATTAGCACAACACTGTAAATCAACTATACTTTAATAAATTTTTAAAAGATTTATTAGGCTAAAAAATGCTATAAATAAAGTGTCACATGTTACTTTTCTCCTCTCATAGGAGTATTACATCCCTGCATCTCAATATCTAGCCATACACTCCACCTTTCAATTCTTCAAAACCAAGACCTTTCCCACCGAAGACATTCATACATATTGTACCTACCCAAAACTGCCCACTGCCCACCCCAAAGCCTCCATTCTTTGAATAGCTGATTCTTCTAAGTAATTATATCAAAATAGTTGCACTCTACAATACTATCAGAGAAGTCTTATTCTTTAAAGCACTTATAACATATTTACATTTCTTTTTTCTCAATTCTTTATTTTGAAAGTTGCCAAATATAGTCAAAACATAATAATCATCAGTATACTCTTCACCTAGATTTACCAATTAATATTTCACATTTCTCTCCCTCTCTCCAACACACACACACACACACACACACACACACTTTTTTGCTGATCCATTTGAAAGCTGCAGACACCATGACACTTCACCAGCAAATATAAACATGTACCCCCTTAAAACAATGATCTTTCTCCTGTGTAGCCACAAGACCATTATCATTCGCAGCAAATTTAACATAAATATCATCACCTAATGTACAGTCCAAATTCTCCCATTTGACATACAAAAAAAAATGTTCTTCAAAGCTTTTTTCAAAACCTAGGATCTTAGTCAAGGTTCACACATTGCATTTGTCATGTCTCTTTTGCCTCCTTTCATCTCAACTTTATCCCTGTCCTTGTTTTGTTGTTTTGTATTTTTAACACTCAACATTTTTTCATTTCAGCTATCTTGGTAGCATGCTACACGTTCTGGATTTGCCTTATCCTTTCCTCATGATTAAAGTTAAACATTTTTAGAAAAAAACACTACATAGGTGATACTGTGTGTTTACTTGCTTCCTGTGTGTATGTGTCTGTGTGTGTCTCCCTCCCCACTCCCTCCTCCAAAATACTGCATACTCCACAAAAGCAGTGAAAATGTCTATGCTGTTCCACAATATATCTCTAGCATGTAAAACTATATCCCACATTATAAGGTCCTCAGTAATATTTGTTGAACAAATAAAATAAATTCTCCATAGCATATAGCACTAAATTATAGTACTTTCTTCAAGATGAGCACCCAACAGGTATCTGTTGATGTTAGTTCATGACTAAAAGGTAATGTAAAAGATACATGCACCCCCAATGTTCACAGCAGCACTATTTACAATAGACAAGATATGGAAGCAACCTAAATGTCCAATGACAGATGGATAAAGAAGATATGTGGGGGCTTCCCTGGTGGTGCAGTGGTTAAGAATCCACTGCCAATGCTGGGGACACGGGTTTGATCCCTGGCCCGGGAAGATCCCACGTGCCATGGAGCAACTAAGCCCGTGTGCTACAACTATTGAGCCTGCACTCTAGAGCCCACGTGCCACAACTACTGAAACCCGCACGCCTAGAGCCCGTGCTCCACAACAAGAGAAGCCACCATAATGAGAAGCCTGCTCACCGCAACGAAGACGCAACACAGCCAAAAATAAAACAAATTAATTAAAAAAAAAGAAGATATGGGGTGTGTGTATGTGTGTGTGTGTGTGTGTGTGTGTGTGTGTGTAATGGAATATTACTCAGCCATAAAAAAGAAATAATAACATTTGCAGCAACATGGATGGACCTAGAGATTATCATGCTAAGTGAAGTAAGCAAGACAGAGAAAAACAAATATTGTATGGTATCACTTGTATGTGGAATCTTTAAACAAAAAAATGATATAAATGAAGAAGAAAACAAACTTGTGGTTACCGAGGGGGAAAGGGGGGGAAGGCTAAATTAAGAGTTTGGGATTAACATATACACACTGCTATGTGTATAGATAACTAGCAAGGACCTAAAATAGATAACTAGCAAGGACCTACTGTATAACACATGGAACTATACTCAATATTTTGTAATAACTATAAGGTAAAAGAATCTGAAAAAGAAAAAATATATATATAACAATCACTTTACTGTACACCTGAAACTAATACAACATTGTAAATCAACTATACTTCAATAAAAATAAAAATTAAATTAAAAAACTCACAAATCCCTGTTTAAAAAGAAAAAATGTAATGTCATTAGGATCCAAAACTACATTATGAGGAGAATATTTTGAAATTCAGTATAAATTTATTTTTAGTACTAGGTAAGTGTTCTTAACCAGAGCTGCATAAACTACTCTTCTGTCTAACAGAGAATTCATGAACTGCTATCAAAAAGTCCTCAATTGTCAACAGAGGGGTTCAAGTTTCCATAAAGAAACGTTAAACTGTGAGGAGGAAATGATCATCTCTCTTCTCATTGAAAACTGGTTTATTTTGTTTCTATATGTTTTAAAACATCTTAATATTATAAAACTATTTTTCTTAAAAAAAAAAAATACTCACCTAGGAATAGTAAAGCAGTATTTGTGCCAGATAGTCCTCAAAGAGCTGAGTTCTTTTTTTGGTGTGTATTAATAACTTAGCATATGTCTAGTTATAGCACCTAAGCTTTTTGAAAAATATGTGTTTACCATTTTTCTCCTATGTACACACTTTCAGAAAGAAGAACTTGGTGGAAGATCTGCTGGGGTACTCAATTCCTTCACTCACAAGGTAGAGTCTAATCAGAGAAAACAGAAGCTACAAATATTAAATACCTCAACTTTCTCCCACCCCTTTCCCCCTAAACCTATTCACAAAAACAAGTACCTAATAAGCTTCTCTAAGAAAGACAAGTCTCTTCTCTCCAGTATGAGAGCGAGATCTCGTACTGAGAATCTCACTTTATCAATTATTGCCTTTCCTTTATTTTAAATCTCCAACTCTCCTTGGTGTAAATCTGCCGTAACCAAAATTAAAAACAAAAACAACAAAAATCTTTACAAACTACATCTCCATTTTTCTCACTCTTTTCACCAATAAACTTTAAAAAGCACACTCCACTTAATCCATAGCAAATTGACAGTCCTAATTAACAGTTGCATCAAAGACCTCCAAATGACCCAATACCAGTCAATGCTCTAATTTTAGTTCTCATTGTACCCAAATCTTTACATAATAACTGATGATCATGACATACTTCTTAAAATTCACTTCTCTTAGTTTCTAAAATACTCCTCACCCCATTGCAACAATTCTTCTCCCATCTATCTGACATTTCCTGTTACTGATTCTTCCTCCTTTGCCAACCCTTTAAATGGTGGAGTTGCCTAAGGTTCCCTCCTCTTGTGCTACATGTTCTGCTTGTCCTAAGTAGTCATGTTCTCCTAACACTTCACCTAATTTTTGTCTGTTGACAATTTCTAAATCTTTCATCTCCAGCCCCATCCTATCTCAAAAGCTTCTGACCCTCATTGACACTGCCCACTAGACACCTCAACCTGGATTATCCCAGCACCTTTAACTTAACAAAACTAACATTCTCTTCAAATTCCTCCCCTTTCTCCAGTATTCCCTATCTCGGCTAATACCATTACTATCTGACCATCTCTATCTAGAAATTTGTTATCCTTGATTCCTCCCTAATCCTCTTCCCTAACCCTCCAAATATTCACCAAATCCTGATTCTTCCTTAAAGACCACCTCACAAATGTCGCCTATAACCACAGCCTTATTTCAGATCATTATCAGCTCTCACCTGCACTATTACCATCAACTCCTAACTGATCTTTTTGCCACCAACCCCATCACTTATTTAATGCACTTTCAATTTGCTGTAAGGAAAACCTGTTTTAGCCACTCACTCCTTTGCTTAAAGAGCTCCAATGGGCCCTATGCCTAGAGAAGTCATTAACTAAAGGACACATAATTTTCACATTTTAAGTCTATGAAATGCAAATCTGTCTTACAATTGCTGGTAACTCCTAATCACTAACTAGCCAAGCAGCAGCAGCAAAGTACTCCTCACTGCCAGCGCATATGCATACAATAAGAACACCAGAATCAAAACATAGAGAATGAGTATCAGAAGCCACTGGGGAGAAAATATTAGAGAAAATACTGAGGCACCTTTTATCACTCTGGGAAACAAATGATTATAGGTGAAGTCAGCGTGCACATAGTAAATCAGACATGTTCAGCTGGTCTCCTAAAGTGAGAATCAAGAAAAGACCTGCTGTACTTCACTATAAACCTGCAATAGAGACCAGCACCAATCTTTATATAATTATTTTAATTCTTACATAGATTAGTTTAAGAAATACTATCACCAATATTCATGATGGCACCAAAATTGACACTGTGAGGGAAAGCTATGCTATAAAACTCAAGTAGTGATTCAGAATACACACACACACACACACACACACAAAAACTATTAGAACTAATAAAGCAGTTCAGCAAGGTTGCAGAATACAAGATTAACATACAAAAATCAATACTGTTTCTATATACTAGCAATGAACAATCAGAAAATGAAATTAAGAAAAAATTCCATTTGCAATAGTACCAAAAAGAACAAAACATTTAGGAATAAATTTAACAAAAAAGTGGAAGGCTTGTACAATGAAAAATACACAACAGAGAGAGGAATTAATAAATAAGACCTACATGAATGGAAAGTTATCCCATGTTCATAGATGTTAACATTGTTAAGATGGCAATATTTCCCAAATTGACGTAAACATTCAATGCAATATCTATCAATATCCAGGTGCCTTTTTTGCAGAAACTGACAGACAGATCTTAAAATCCACATAAAGCAAGGAACACAGAATACCTAAATAACCTTGAAAAAGAATGACAAAACTAGTTTAAGCATGCCCCAATTTCAGAACTTAAAGCAAAAGTAATCAAGATGTTATGATACAGGCATAAGTACACATAAGTGGAGGGAATGAAATTAAGAATCCAGAAACAAACCCTTACGTTTATGGTCAACTGATCTTTGAAAAGATTGCCAAAACAATTCCATGGGGAAAGAAGGGTTTTTAAACAAATGATTCTAGGGAACTGGTATTCACATGTAAAAAGAATAAAGCTGGACACCTACCTCACACCATACACAAAAATTAACACAAAACAGATCATAGACTAAATGTAAGAGCTAAAACTATATAATTTTTAGAAAAAAAGCATAGGAGTAAATCTTTGTGACCTTGTGTTAGGCAACAGTTTCTCAGATATGACATCAAAAGCACAAGCAAAGAAAGAAAAAGGGATAAATTAAACTTCATCAAAATTAAAAACTTCTGTGCTTCAAAGGACACCATAAAGTGAAAAGACAACCCACAGGAGAAAATAATTGCACATCATACATCTGATAAGGGACTTGTATCCAAAATATACAAAGAATGCTTACAACTCTCAATAAAAAGAGAAATAATCCAATTTTTTTTAAAATAGGAAAGGACCTGAATAGACAGTTCTTCAAAGAAGTTATACAACAGGCCAATAACTACAGGGTTTAAAACATGCTCAACAACATTAGCCATCAGGGTAATGCAAATCAAAACCACCAGGAGATACCACTGCACACCCACTAGGATGATTATAATCAAAAAGACAGACAAGTACAAGCAAGGATGTGGAGAAACTGCAACCCTTAGTTGCTGGTGAGGCTGTAAAAAGGTGCAGGGTCTTTGGAAAATGGTTTGGCAGTTCCTCAAAACGTTAAACACAGAGGTATCGTCTGACCTAGCAATTCCACTCCTAGCTACGTATCCAAGAGAAATGGAAGCATGTGTCCATACAAACCCTGTACATGTCTGTTTATAGCAGCATTACTCATAATAGCTAAAAAGTGGGGGGAAAAAACCCAATGTCCATCAACTGATGAATAAACAAAATATATGTCCATATAATTAAATATATTTTAGCCATAAAAAGGAAATACCGATACATGCTACAACATGGATGTACTCTGAAAACATTATGCTAGGTGAAAGAAGCCAAACACAAAAGGCCACAAAATGTATGATTTTACTTATATGAAATGTCCAGGATAGGCAAAATATAAACCCACAACGTAGATTAGTGGTTTTCAGGGGCTAGGGGGAGGCGGTGGAAATGAAGAATGAATGCTAA
Source organism: Monodon monoceros (assembly GCF_005190385.1). NCBI lineage: Eukaryota > Metazoa > Chordata > Mammalia > Artiodactyla > Monodontidae > Monodon > Monodon monoceros. Next base: position 99,626,838 of record NW_021703774.1, read on the forward strand.
TTGGTATGGGGTTTCTTTTTGGGGTAATAAAATGTTCTAAAATTAGATAATGGTAATGATTCTACACTCTATGAATTTTTTTAAAAGACACTGAATTGTATACTTTAAAAGGATGAATTATAATGACATATGAAGTATCTCAAGAAAAATGTTATTTTTTTAACTGTTTTTTAAGTAATTCAAAACAAGCAAATTTTTAACAGAAAGTCATAGAAATACCTTAACCCAATGTCCTTTATACTTTCCTTTTTATGTTTATACAAGAATGATAGATAAAAAGCTGTCTTTCAATCGGCATAAAATAAAAATTCTACATAAGCTCTGTGTTCCAGCTTAATTAATAGGGCCTTTCCTTTCTTAATGATACACCGAATAATAGCACATCCTGCAATTGTTGGCATCTCATAGTTGATGATATACAGCATTTTACAGAGTTGTAATGAGTATCTTGGCAGGAAAAAACATTTTTCATTTTGTGTAATTATTTTAGTGCGTATTAAAAATATATTCATTCCCAAACTGATGGTTATTGCTTAGAATAAAGCTAAATGAGTTAAAGCTAATATAAAGAAAACCATTTAGTAAATAATAATAGAGATACTCAGATATGGCAAGAAATCATTTTGGCAACAAAATTAAGTTTAAGAATCACATTGGTCAAAAGAATAAAGTTTAAATCCCTACAAAATATAAAATGCTTTCGTAAGTTAACCTCTCATACAATCCTCATTCCCACTCCCCAATATTCCAATCACAACAATAATTCATTTTTCTCACTATTCCTGTGAGATGACGTTGTCAACAAACATACCATAAAGGGCTTTATGTGTTACATTTGGACCTTATAAACATTACAGTCTCACTCAGTATTCACACGATATTGGTTCCAGGACCCCCACCCCCACCCCTTCTCCCCTGACCCCTCAGACACCAAAATCCAAGGATGCTCTAGTCCTTCATATAAAATGGTATAGTATTTGCATATAACCTATCTTCCCATATACTTTAAATCATCTCTTGGTTACTTATAATACCTAATACAATGTAAATGCTGTGTAAAGAGTTGCCAATGCAAGACAAATTCAATTTTTTCTTTTGGGAAATTTCTGGAATTTTTTTCCTGTATATTTTCCATCTAAGGTTGGTTGAATCCACGAATGCAGAACCCCACAGATATGAGGGCTGACTGTATTTCTCAATCTTTTTTTTTCCACCTTGGCCCAATGTTCCTGAAAATCCCATTAATAACAGCAACTCACTACAGCAGGGGTCCCCAAGCCCCCGGGGCCACGGACCGGTACCAGTCTGTGGCCTGTGAGGAACCAGGCCGCACAGCAGGAACTGAGCGGCAGGTGAGCAAGCGAAGCTTCATCTGTATTTACAGCCGGTCCCCATGGCTCGCATTACCACCTGAGCTCCGCCCCTATTCAGATCAGCTATAGGAGTACGAACCCTACTGTGAAATGCGCATGCGGGGGATCTAGATTGCGCGTTCCCTATGAGAATCTAATCTAAAGCCTGATGATCTGAGGTGGAGCTGAGGTGGTGATGCTAGTGCTGGGGAGCAGCTGCAAATACAGATTATCATTAGCAGAGAGGTTTGACTGCACAGAGACCATAATAAATCAATTGCTTGCAGACTCATCAAAACCCTATCAGTGAGTGGCAAGTGACAATTAAGCTGCATCTGGTGGCAGGCTTTATAGTGAGTCGATGTACTTCAATTGTACAGCTGCTCCTGGTGGCAGGCTTTAAGTCAGAATCCGACACTTATTTTAGTCCGCACATGGCCCGCCCATTGTTTTATTTACCACTTCCGTCCGCGCCTCTTTCCTGCACTTTGCACTTGTCTCAGTCACAGTTTTGTTAAGCCCACAGGCTAACCCCAGCCAAAATTAGTAAAAAACAAACGTCGCTGGGGAGCTTCTTTGAAAAGGGGGAAGACCCGATGATGAGACAGCAAAAGACTCTAAGACTGCCAACAAAAAGAAAGCTGCATTTAAAAGAAAATACCAAGAATGCTACTAAAATTATGGGTTCATTGCAACAGGTGATTCACATTCTCCAAGCCCGCTTTGTATAAAATGTGGCAACCGGCTATCCAACGAAGCCATGAAACCTTCAAAACTGCTTTGCCACATGCAGACCAAGCACCCTGCATTAAAAGGCAAGCCTTTGGAGTTTTTCAAAAGAAAAAAACGTGACCACGAAGAACAGAAGCAATTATTGAAGGCCACCACTTCATCAAATGTGTCTGCACTGTGAACATCATTCTTAGTGGCTAACTGCATTGCTAAAGCTAAGAAGTCCTTTACTATTGAAGAGTTGATCCTGCCTGCTGCTAAGGACATTTGCTGTGAACTTTTAGGAGAGGCTGCAGTTCAAAAGGTGGCACGTGTTCCTCTTTCAGCTAGCACCATAAGATGAATTGACAAAACAGCAGAGAACATTGAGGCACAATTGTTAGAGGATTAATGAGTCACCATGGTACACAACCCAGGTTGATGAGTCTACCGATGTTGACAACAAGGCAACAATGCGTGGTTTTGTTCGATATATTTTTCAGGAGGATGTACATGAGGATATGTTAAGTACACTTTTGTTGCCAACCAACACCACAGCTGCAGAACTATTCAAGTCTTTGAACGATTACATATCAGGCAAACTGAATTGGTCATTTTGTGTCGGTATATGCAGGGACAGAGCAGCTGCCACGACTGGATGGCTTTCTGGTTTCACTACTTGGGTCGAAGGGGTCACTTCTGAATGTGAGTCTACGCACTGTGTCATCCAGAGAAGTGCTGGTTAGCCGAAAAATGTCACCTGAATTTAACGTTTTACAGGATCTGATTAAAATTATCAACCACTTTAGAGCACATGCCCTTAATTCACGTCTGTTCATGCAGCTCTGTGAGGAGATGGACGCAGAGCACACACATCTTCTCTTATACACAGAAGTGAGATGGCTTTCTAAATGTAGATCACTGGCCAGAGTTTTTGAGTTATGAGAGCCGCTCCAGAGTTTTCTTTTAGAAAAACAGTCACCACTGGCAGCACATTTCAGTGACACACAGTGGGTCACAAAATTGCTTACTTGTGTGACATATTCAACCTGCTCAACGAACTCAATCTGTCATTTCAAGGGAAAACGACAACTGTGTTCAGGTTGGCAAATAAAGTGGCTGCATTCAAAGCCAAACTGTAATTATGGGGGCAACAAGTGAACACTGGGATTTTTGACGTTTCAAACATTAGCAGAGATTTTGAAAGAGACTGAACCAGGGCCTTCTTTCTCCCAGCTGGTGCATGATCACCTATCTCAGCTTTCAAAAGAATCTGAGCATTACTTCCCAACCACAAAAGACCACCAAACTGGGAAGGAATGGATCCAGGACCCATTTGTGAATAAGCCGGGTGAATCAACTTTGTCCATGCTAAAAGAGGATTGACTGCTTGAGATCGCAAATGACGGTGGCCTTAAAAGTATGTTTGAGACAACTTCAAATCTCCATATGTTCAAGGCGGGATATCCTGAGACTGCCACAAAAACACTGAAACGCCTGCTTCCCATTTCCAACATCCTATCTTTGTGAAGCAGGGTTTTCTGCAGTGACAGCAACCAAAACAAGATTACAGAGAGAATGGACAGAAGCAACACACTTCGGGTGTCACTGTCTCCCATCACCCCCACATGGGACCATCTAGTTGCAGGAAAACAAGCTCAGGGCTCCAACTCTGCATTAGTGTAAGCTGTATAATTATTTCATTATATACTACAATGTAATAATAATAGAAATAAAGTGCACATTAAATATAATGCGCTTGAATCATCCCCAAACCATCCCCCACCCACCCACCCACCCTGGTCCGTGGAAAAATTGTCTTCCACGAAACTGGTCCCTGGTGCCAAAAAGGTCCAGGACTGCTGCACTACAGCATTAGTTAGTTCTCTTTCCTTTCATTTCTACTCCCCTTCCCCCTTTTACTGAGGGGAGGAAGGGACTATTTTTAAATATACCTCCCCATGTTCCTGAGATGTCACCATTCTTGAGCAGCATCTCAAGAATTGGCTGCCTCCTCTACATCTAACCATCATTGGTATGACCAGCTGCTGGCTTTGGGAGCAAAGGAAAGAAAAAAAAAAAAAAGTGAGGGTTCAACTCACAAGGAGAGTGCCTGAAAAGAACTAAGAAGGGTGAATGAGTGCTGGTGTCCCAATGCCTTTCACATTCTGGAACATGGGAGCAGGAGGGAGCTAGCTATCCACATTTCATCATGAATTAAACCCTGCCATGCCAGGTACCCAAGCATGTATTGCCTCCTGATTTAATAATATTGAAAAACTACAATATAAAAGACAAAGCCCAAGAAAACAGATTACAAAGGAAACAATCCAGGAACAGAGAACTTAAAAAATAAAGTCTATGGGGCTTCCCTGGTGGCGCAGTGGTTGAGAGTCCGCCTGCCGATGCAGGGGACGCGGGTTCGTGCCCCGGTCCGGGAGGATCCCGCGTGCCACGGAGCGGCTGGGCCCGTGAGCCATGGCCGCTGAGCCTGTGCGTCCGGAGCCTGTGCTCCGCAACGGGAGAGGCCACAACAGTGAGAGGCCCACGTACCGCAAAAAGAAACCAAACAAACCCCCCCCCCAAAAAGTAAAATAAAATAAAGTCTATGGGAATTCCCTGGCAGTCCAGTAGTTAGGACTTAGCACTTTCACTGCCAGGGTCCTGGGTTCCATCCCTGGTCAGGGAACTAAGATACTGTAAGCTGCAGCCAAAATAAACAAAGTCTAATTAATATACATAGAAAAAAATTAAGGTATGTTGCACCCAAACATTGAAAACATGATGATGTAAAAAAGGCACAATCAGAATCCAAGAATGAGCTCCTGAAATTAAAAATATGATTTAAAAATATATATATATGATTTTAAAAAATCTTTAATTGAACTGGAAAAATAAGTCAATGAAAATATCCCCAGATTATTGGGGGGCGGTGGGGGGAGGGTAAATGATCAAGGAAATGGAGAATATAAAAGAAAAGAGGGCTTCCTTGGTGGCGCAGTGGTTGAGAGTCCGCCTGCTGATGCAGGGGACATGCGTTCGTGCCCCGGTCCGGGAGGATCCCACGTGCCGCGGAGCGGCTGGGCCCGTGAGCCATGGCCGCGGAGCCTGCGCGTCCGGACCCTGTGCTCCGCAACGGGAGAGGCCACAACAGTGAGAGGCCCGCGTACCGCAAAAAAAAAAGAAGAAAAAAAGAAAAGAGGCCCTCAATAAAGAGATAATGCACAGAACCAAAAAAATTTTTTTGATCTACGTATATATTTTCATCTCTAAAAATTAGGTCTTTGCATACTGCTCATAACATGCTTTTCTTTTTTTTTTTTTAACAATTTAACAGTATATTTGAAACATCTTTCCATATCTAGAAATATATTTCCACAGCACCTTTTTATTTTTACTAGTTAATATTTATTTCACATTGAGATACAATTGACATACACTATATTAGTTTCCTGTATACAATATGATTTGATATTTATATATATTGTGAAATGACAACAAAAGTCTTATAACATCAGTTAGCAGTAAGTCTAGTTAACACCAGTTACCAGTTACAATTTTCTCTCCTGTATGAAACTTTTAAGATCTACTCAACTTTCAAGTATGCAATAGAGTATTACTAACTACAGTCACTATGCTGTACATTACATCCCCATAACTTTATAACTGGAAATTTGTACCTGTTGACCCCCTTCACCCATTTTGTCCAACCCACACCCACAGCCCACAACTCCGGCAACCACCAATCTGTTCTCTGTATCTGAGCTTGGGTTTTTTGGTTGTTGTCCTGTTTTAGATTCCACATATAAGTGAGATCATACAGTATTTGTCTTTCTCTGTCTGACTTATTTTACTTAGCATAATGCCCTTAAGGTCCAGTCACCATGCTGTCACAAACTGCAAGATCTCATTCTTTTTAATGGCTGAATAATATTCCATGACACACATACACATCCCTACCTCATTTTCTTTATCCATTCATCCACCGATAGACACTCAGGTTGCTTCCAGGTCTTTGCTATTATAAATAATGCTGCAGTGAACATGGGAGGTATATACAGTTGACCCTTGAACAAGTAGGAGGTTAGGGGCAACAACCAACACCCCACCCCCACCCCGATGCAGAGTCAAAATCTGAGTGCTGCTATCTCTGCCTCAAAAACAAAGGAACTGATAAATGACTCACCCAAGGTCAGGAAACTGAAATAGTCTTGGATAGAATCATAATCAAATCCTAGTTCTTCTGATTCCACATACTGTGATCTCTAATCAAACACAAACTTTCCCCCCACACTTAGTTAATTTAAAGACCTGTAAAATGAAAATACAGGTACTATATTTGTGGGAAAAAAATCCACATAAAGGTGAATCCGCACACTTCAAACCTGTGTCATTCTAGGTCAACTGGGTATCTTTTCGAGTTAGTGTTTCCGTTTTCTTGAAATAAATACCCAGAAATGGAAATGCTGGATCATATGGTAGTCCTATTTTTAATTTTTTGAGGAACCACCATACTGTTTTTCATAGTGGCTGTACCAATTTACATTCCTACCAACAGTGCCCAAGGATTCCTTTTCTCTACATCCTCACCAACACTTGTTATTTCTTGTCTTTTCGGTAAGAGCCAATCTAACAGGTGTGAGGGAGTATTATTTTTTAAATAATAATAAAAGAAAATTTCCCAAGGTTGAAAGGAGACAAAAATCTTCAAAATGATAGGACTTTCAAAGTACTGATTTTCAAAAACCCTAAATTTGCATGAAATTGCATAACACTGAAAACAGAAGACTCAATAAGCTTCTGAAGAGAAAAATCAAGTTACCTACAAAAGAATGAGAAGCAGAATTAGAGTTAACATTCTAGAAGATAATGGACTGCCTCAAAATTGTGAAGAAAAATAAAGTTCAAACTAGAATCCCAATGAACCAAACTAAATTTGAAAAAAATGAAGGCATATAAAATAAATGTTAAGATCTTAAACCAAGATTTGAAGATTTGGCTCTAGTAAAGTGAGGAAATATCCCCCAAGAAAGAAAAAACATGCGATGCAGGAAACAGTGCACCCAACCCAAGAGAGCAACAGAGAGAATCCCCACAATGGCAGCCACGAAAAAAATCTAGAGCACAACTAGTCTGGACCAGAAAAAGAAAAAGAAAGAAAAAAAAAAAAGGTTCCAAAGAGTGGTGTTTGAGGAAAAAGGAAGATTAACAAACTAGACAGTTTAAGACAGTTTAAGACACCAGAAAAATTTACAGATAAGACAAAGGCAGAGAAAACATGAAAAATTGTTAGAAATTTTAAGGGAAAAAAGTGTTACAAGAAAGGAACTGTAATCATGGTTCTATCCAGCACAGCAGACGATAATATTTACTTGGTCAAGATCATATAAAAGCTGCTTATTAATCTTCAACCTTTAGAATCAACTATAAACAAGACAGATAATTATGGCTAAGAAAAGAATATTAAATGTTATCAAAATTTAAAACAGAAAAGCAATGTGAAAATGACAAAAATTGAGCAGTGGAAGGAGGAAGAGAAACCAAGGCAAAGGAAGGGAGTTTAATAATACTTGCCTTACGAGGTGGAGGAATAAAGTCCAAAACTGATGGGATATGAAAAAAGGTTTAAGTTTAAAGTTAAGGAACTAACCAGTAGAGAACCCAAAAACTGGAAAGGGGAAAAGAAAAGAAATGTAGGGCATAAGTTAACTGAATCTTTATCACAGCATAATCTTTATGTCTTTATACAGCAAAATGTCTAAAGTGAGTAAATCAAATAGTAGTATAAGGGCTTCCCTGGTGGCGCAGTGGTTGAGCGTCCGCCTGCCGATGCAGGGGGACACGAGTTCGTGCCCCGGTCCGGGAAAATCCCACATGCCGCGGAACGGCTGGGCCTGTGAGCCATGGCCGCTGAGCCTGCGCGTCCGGAGCCTGTGCTCCGCAACGGGAGAGGCCACAACGGTGAGAGGCCCGCGTATCGCAAAAACAAACAAAAAAAATAGTAGTATAAAAGTATCACTTAGCATTATGGAGACAATGAGCAGAACAAAGGAATATAACACTTAAAAATAAAATAATTCCCTCTCAAAGCAGGACTCAGGAGGCCTGAAGACTGTAGTTGTTCATTTAAATCCTTCTGTTTCTATACTCTGATATTTTTAGTCAACTACATGCATTACCCCACTAAAGGAAATTTTTAAGTGTTTAGCATAAGTGAAAAATATGCTTAAAAAGAAGGCAATGAGACTAAAAAAGGCATTTTTGGTAGCTGAGTGATATAGATTACTTTTTAAAGTTTTTTAATATTTAAATTTTCTACAATGAGTGTATCATATATATATCTTTATTAATAAAAGTTTAAATGAGAGCTGAAGTTGAAACTATTTTTTCAGAGCTTGGCTACATAAAGGAGAGAGGGCTACAAACATCTGGATAAGGATACAAGGTTAAGGTGAATGGCTTTTTCTGTTTTTAAGTATGAAAAGTCTTGACCATGTTTCTAATATGAAAGGAGGATATAAAAGATAACTGAAAACACAAGTCAGAGAAACTGAATCTTTAAGGGAAAGACTAGTCTTGAATCAAAGAAGGTACATTTCTTTTCATGTCAGTTTGGATACATTTATAGTTAAGTTGGTAGATGTGAAGATAGAAAGTTGAAGCAGTTCATGGTGGGTTTTTTTTGTTGTTTTTTTTTAACATCTTTATTGGAGTATAATTGCTTTACAATGTTGTGTTAGTTTCTGCTGCATAACAAAGTTAATCAGCTGTATGTATACATACATCACCATATCCCCTCCCTCTTGCGTCTCCCTCCCACCCTCACTATCCCACCCCTCTGGGTGGTCACAAAGCATGGAGCTGATCTCCCTGTGCTGGTCTCCCTGTGTTATGCAGCTGCTTCCCACTAGCTATCTGTTTTACACTTGGTAGTGTATATATGTCAATGCTACTCTCTTTGTCCCAGCTTACCCTTCCCCCTCCCCGTGTCCTCAAGTCCATTCTCTACGTCTGCGTCTTTATTCCTGTCCTGAAGTAGTTCATGTTTGAGAGCCTCAAATTTTTTCCAAGAAGAGACAAAAATCTGCTTAAGGAGAGAAGCCAGGAATGCTAAACACCCTGCAATGCATAAAACCACCCTAACTCCCTAAAGAAAGAGTAGACTGAAGAAGCAGGTCTCAAGGTATGGTACCTGGGGATCTATGAGCTCTACAAAGTCCTAGCTAGTTTCAAAATAATATTAAGACATTATGTGCCTTTTTCACTCATTCTCCCAGAACTGTAGAGTGGAATTTTCCAGGGACTAAATGATATGTGATGATTTCACTCTTAAGATTAATGGGGTGTGCACATATGTATTCTCATTTTTTAATTCTTGGGGTACTCAAGAATTAAGACTGTAAAGGGGTCCTAAGACCAAAAAATTTGAGAATCACTGCACTAGTGAATTCTGTAAGGATATTCTAAATTTTTAATCTTTGCAAATAACCACTTTTTGTTTGTTCCTCTCTAATGAACAGCAATAAAACTCTTGAAACAAAAAAACTGAAAAACATCATATTCTGCAGGCTGTTTTTGAAAAAGAAAAATCTAAGAGATGAATTTAGACATAAAGTGGAAAAGACTGAAAAAATAGAAAAGAGGACATTCAGGAGAAACTTGACTTGGGGAAGGATTCTATCCCCCTCGACAATTCTCATCAACCTAAAGGAAAAAGAGTGCCCATTGTTTTCATTATAATCTAGAAACTTATTTTAGTTTCAGAAAGTTCCTAGAAGGTCATTTACTTCCTAGCTAATGAAAAAAAAAAAATTCCTCCTTATAATATCCCTAAATAAGATGATCATCTAGCCTCTGTTTAAACGCTTCCCTGAAAGGAGAATTCTCTATCTCAGAACACCTAAATGCAATTTTATAAAACATTTAACAGGTTCACAAGGTTCCCAGACTACAAAGTTCCATTAACTACTTTATTAACCACTTATTTAAAAGATTTTAAATGAGTGTGATGGAAACACTACTAAAATATTTTTCTTTTTCATTTCAAGTATGAAAAACATGCCTATTATTAGTCTTTCCTTTGTATAGCTCTTAGTAATGTTTTAATAAGAAGTGGTAAGTTTCTAAACTTGACCCTAGAACAAAATTTAGTACTTCTTAACCCGGGCTGCAAAACAAAATCAAGTGGGAAAAAATTTTAAACACAAACGTATATAAAAGCCTGTACCAAATCTCTCAAATCAGAATCTCTAGGGTATGAGTTCTAAGAAACTGGTCTTGTTTGTTTTGGTTTGTTTTTCAGTTTTTTATTGATAGCTCTATGGGTGCTTATCTTAGATCAATTAGATCTATCAGCACTGGTCATCCCAAAACACCAAGGGCCAGTATTTTCAAATGCTAACAAAATATGGTTTTAAAAGATTCAACATCTGGTTCAGTAACACTTCTAAATATATTATACTCAACAGCGTACATGGCAGTTTAGTTAACATGTCTGAAGTCATAATTATGAACAGGGCAAAATAATTTATTCATTCAGTATTAGACATACTCATCATCTGGAGAGGAAAGTTGTAGAAGATGTTTTTAGTGCATAGGTTTCATTACAGGTATACCTGATTCTCTTGTTCTATACAACAACTCTTCTGGGAAAAGATTCTGGAAAATACTACTAACCAATTACACTGCACCTAGAGTTTATAAAGTGCTTTCTCCTTTATTTTCCTTCTTGACCCTCCCAACAATCCTGTGAGTAACACATGTGGGTAACATCCCCATTTTACAGGTAAAGAAACTAAAACTGCTGCGGATCTAGCAGATTAAACAAAGACCCCAATCTTCTGAGTATACATTCAGTACTTTCCAGTAGACACCTGTGTCTTTCCACTCCACCCCCCACTACAACTTAAAAAAATTGTGGGAGCTTTTCCTGCAATGTAAACTTCACTAGTAAGAGTAGAGAAAAACAAACGCGCATCTTTAGTTTGTTTTTAGAACCTGACTGACCGAAACCAAACCAATTTGACCTGTTCTTGCTATGCCTGCTTTGGTCCACTTTTGTCCCCCTTTTATTTTTTAATCAAACATTTTAGTTTGTGATAATTGTAGATTTATATGCAGTTGTAAGAAATAATAAATTCCATGTAACTCTTACCAAGTGGAAGCATCTCTGATGTAGCATTTTATACTACAGAATAAAATCACAACCAAAAATATTTGGTACCAATATTTCCATCATCACAAGGATCCCTCACATTGCCCTGTGCCCTTAATTTTTAAATCCTCATCTTAGGCAACATTTGGAAGTAAATACTCATTAAGTCCCTACTCAGTTTTATCCATTCAAAATAAGAGAACTGTCTTCATAAGCCATTAAAAAAAACCTCATGTTACACAAAGTACTGGTTAGGATTGTCACCACATAACGTAAGATTCTTAAGCCACTACTACAATATCCTTTGCATAATGGGATTTTTCAAGCTAAGACTGCAGTTCTAGTTTCATGAAACAAAAATTTTAACAGATATGTATACTGAATGATTCCATTATATAAAGTTCTATTCAAAATTAAAGTGAACAGTAATTAGGGAGAGGGAAGACTGAGAAAGGCTACATGTGAGCTTCCTAGAGAGAAGTATTCTACACCATGATAAGCTTATGAGAAACACAGTTATATCCATTTTTCAGAACCGTACTGGAGGGCTTCCCTGGTTGCGCAGTGGTTGAGAGTCCACCTGCCGATGAAAGGGACACGGGTTCGTGCCCCGGTCCGGGAAGATCCCACATGCCGCGGAGGGGCTGGGCCCGTGAGCCATGGCCGCGGAGCCTGCGCTCCGCAACGGGAGAGGCCACAGCAGTGAGAGGCCCGCGTACCGCAAAAAAAAAAAAAAAAAAAAAGTACTGGAATTAGGCAATGGTTTCTTAGATATGACATCAAAAACACAAGCAAAAAAAGAAAAAGGGATAAATTAAACTTCATCAAAATTAAAAACTTCTGTACTTCAAAGGACATCATCCGCCAAAAAAAAAAACAAAAAAAAAAACGGGGGCTTCCCTGGTGGCGCAGTGGTTGAGAGTCCGCCTGCCGATGCAGGGGACACGGGTTTGTGCCCCGGTCTGGGAGGATTCCACATGCCGCGGAGCGGCTGCGCCCATGAGCCACGGCCACTGAGCCTGCGCGTCCGGAGCCCGTGCTCCGCAACGGGAGAGGCCACAGTGAGAGGCCCGCGTACTGCAAAAAAACAAAGGACACCATCAAGTGAAAAGACAATCCACAGGAGAAAATAATTGCACATCATACATCTGATGAGGGACTTGTATCCAAAATATACAAAGAATGCTTACAACTCTCAGTAAAAAGAGAAATAATCCAATTTTTTTAAAAATAGGCAAAGGACCTGAATAGACAGTTCTTCAAAGAAGGTATACAACAGGCCAATAACTACAAAACATGCTGAACAACATTACCCATCGGGGTAATGTAAATCAAAACCACTAGGAGATACCACTGCACACCCACTAGGATGATTATGATCAAAAAGACAGACAAGTACAAGCAAGGATGTGGAGAAACTGTAACCCTCATAGTTGCTGGTGAGGCTGTAAAAGGGTGCAGGGTCTTTGGAAAATGGCTTGACATTTCCTCAGAACGTTAAACACAGAGGTATCGTCTGACCCAGCAATTCCACTCCTAGCTACATACCCAAGAGAAATGGAAGCACGTGTCCATACAAACCCTGTACATGTTATGTTTATGGTAGCATTATTCATAATAGCCAAAAAGTGGGGAAAAAACAATGTCAATCAACTGATGAATGAACAAAATGTAGTATGTACATACAATGAAATCTATTTTAGCCATAAAAAGGAAGTACTGATATGTGCTACAACATGGATATACTCTGAAAACATTACGCTAGGTGAAAGAAGCCAAACACAAAAGGCCACAAAAATGTATGAGTCCATTCATATGAAATGTCCAAGACAGACAAAATATAAACACAAAAAGTAGATTAGTGGTTGGCCCAGGTAGGGAGGAATGGAGAGTGACTACTAATGGATACAGACTTCCATTCTGGAGTAATAAAATGCTCTGAAATTAGATAATGGTGACGGTTGTGCAACTCTGAATATACTAAAAATCACTGAATTATAACTTAAAACGGTATATACATGTGAGTTATGTATATATAAATATAATACATGCATTATATCTCAATTAAACTATTAAAAGTGTAGAGTTAAGATCTTCAAGATGTGTAAATTTTCCCTCAAAAAAACTTTAAAAAATAATAAAAACAAAGGAGTGGGGGGTAGAAGTACAGATGAAACAAGCATGGATACAAAACAGTTCATTATACTTCTATTCACTTTGTATGTGTTTGAAATTTTTTGAGTAAAAATAACAAAATAAATTTTTTAAAATAACAAGGTAAACTAATTTTCCTAAAGTCCATTTTTGTTGTTTTTGACAAAGGAAAAAGAAACTTACATCTTAAAAAGACCAGACATTGATACCTTCATTATTCTTTTGCAATGTTATATGAAAACAGAGAAATGATAGAAGACGTGATGCGTGGCAAAAATGAAGATTACTTCATCTTAAAAATGTACAAAGAGAATTTGACTCTCCCTAGTTCAAAGATAGTTCTGAATCTCCTTAGTTCAAAGACAGTTCCTTAGTTCCTGTGGTTTCCATGGCTGATGGGTGTGAAAATGCCAATAAATGGATGCAATACTGTGCTGTCCAACACAGCAGCCACATATGGCCATTTAAATTTTAGTTTTAATGAAATAAATTAAATTATAAATTCAATTATCAGCCTCACCAGTTACATTTCTAGTGTTCAACACCACATTGGCCTATGGCTATCATACTGGATACAGCAGATATAGATAACTGCCATCATTGCAGAAAGTTCTATTGGACAACACTACTTGAATACATAAAAAACATCCAAAGAGAAAACTACCATATTCCAATTTAGGATTGCTATACTGTATTTTGCTGCAAGAAACAAATCTTGAAGAACACGGGAAACAAAGCATAAAAATATCAACCAAGGAGTATCATTCACGGAAGTTTAGACTAACTAAAGCTGCAATTAAATTTTACTTTCAGAACCACCAATCTACAGATGTTGGCCATGGCAACTGCTCAGAGGCAAATTTCCCCATCTGTTAAAATAGATTATCACTATACTGCCAGTTTCCTAAAGTCAGATGTAAAGATTATGCTGAAATACAAATAAAGCAAATTATCCTTTCAGTCAAAGATCTAATGAAAAGGTATATTTATAATCCATGACATCAAAGAACTTATGACCCACAGCAAAATACAAAGGATAAAATTCCTTTCCTAACTGAGCTTTGAGGTAACAGGCATAATTAAAAGCATAATTAAATATATTTTGTTTCATCTAGAAAAAAAGTTTAACCAGATGATTTCTATACTTCTAGTTCTAAAATTGTGTGTGCATTTCATCATGATAGGTATAGATTTCCGTTAATGCCCACTGACATGAATATGCAGTTATCAGGAAACAGGTGCACTCTTAATTCAAATACTTCAGAATATTTTTAGCACTTAAAAAAAATGAAGGCGAGCAAATTTAAAATATGAATTCAAACAGATTTTTATATTAGGAACCTAAAAAAAAAGTTTCACCTTGTATTCCCTTTGCAAGCTATCACTACAAATGCTTGGAGTGTGAATAACATTCCAAATATCAAGAATAGAAAAGACATTTAAAATCAGCTCTTTCCTTGCCAAAACTACTGGGCACTTACAGCTGTTCGTCAAAATGGCTCCATTTAAAGCATTTCAAACCTCTGAAAAGGTCACTCAATAATTTAAGTACATTTTATTTTACCCACATTAAATACTTTTAAATTCACTGTCTTTGCAATCCACTGCTCAAAAAAGAAATTCTCAAGGGAGAATGAAAACATGGAAATTGAAACCAGCCTATAGGCAAAGTGTACAGAAGGGTCACCTGGAATCAATCTGAAGGAGAAAGTTACTACTACCGGAGCATCTGGAGTCAAATTAAATCAGGCACTATTTACATATTTCTAGTTTTATACTGACCTCACATGGTGCTTTCTTACATTATACACAGGTCTACCTAGGTTTATATATTTGAATTAGTAAATGGGTTCTATCTTTAACCAAAGTTAAATGTTTTAAAGAATAGAATAGCATTCCATATCCCTTTACCCATTGTTCAGGAACCCTCACAGTTCGTCAAATCACCCCGATAAATCCATCTGTTCCCTCTAGCTGCTTGCAAAGAAAAATTCTAGCAACCAAGGACGCCAGACTGTAAAACACATAGTTAAGAGTTCTGGCACTACTAAAACATGTTAAGAAATCTTGGCAAATTAGTTAAAATCCCTTCAACCGTAAGTACCTCAGTTGTAAAAATGAATACAATAATACAAATCTACATCCAAGCAGGCATACGAGTTAGATTTAATTAAACAGAAAACTGTCTCAAATTTTTGGTGGGCTCCGAATATAAGGTACCTCTCCCCCATCTCACACTTTCCCTTCCACTTCGTCCCCTTAAGCTTTCAGGGTTTGCTCTCACGTTCTACTTACTGTTCCCCTTATCCTCCTACTCCATCCTGCCCTTCTACTCTACCCCCATACTCCAATTCCATACAATTCCACCACCCTCCCGTTTCATGCTGCTACTTCCCTTTGCGGCCCCTAAGGTCCCAGGCAACCCCTGCACTCTGGTCCCCCTCATCTCCCTCAGTCCCCATTTCCTCACGGCTCCTCCCCTCGGTTCCCCACCCCCTCATCACCAGGTTCATCCTGCCCCTCCAACCGTCTCCCGCCCCCAGGTTCCTTCCTGCCCCTCCAAACACAGCTTCCCCGTCTCAACGTTTCATCTTGTTCCTCCAACCGACTTCCCCAACGCCCTGCTCGCTCCTTTAGTCCCTATTTTCTCCAACACCCAACTGACTGCCCCTTTCCATCCATTCTTTTCAACATATACATATATGCAAGGCACCCCCATACTTACACTGGAGCCCCCACCCCCACCTCGAGCCTCCATCTTTCCCTTTTATACTTGCTTCCTTTCTTCCTCCTCCCCACCCCCTCCACCTCCTCCGGAAGAGCCTGGTTCCCAGGCCAAGGTCTCTCACCTCATTCGGTCACTTCAGTGGTGCCAACCGCTTCATACAGGAAAAAACAACCAATCACGACCCCGTGGGCGCTTCCCCTGCGAGTCCGAGCACTTACCGGGCACCCGCCCCACCAGGCACCCCGCACATACACACGCACAAACCGAGGACCTGGGGACGAAGGTTGGGGGGGAGAGAGTGAGCGTTCTTACACCGGCCTCAAACACAGCCCACTTCACTACAACCCTTCGCCATTTTGGTTTCCCGCGGACTGCCGGTGCATTCTGGGAGCGCAGAGAGACTCCGGGACCGAATGGCAGCTCTCCAGAGCCGCGAGGGGGCGGAGACTGTGTGGTGAGCGCGGAAGAACATCGTGCCCTGCGTCCGCGGCCGGGGCTGAACAAAGAAGGACTCTTTAACTTTGCGGTGGGGCTAAGTCCTTCCGCCGCCGGCGCTAACACAATAGTGAACGCTGAGCTTGGGACCCTACGCTGTCCTGCTGCTGTTTGTGTTGCAGAGGGAAGATTGTGTCCAACTTTCACGCTGCATGTTCTGTTCCTGAGAAATAGGACAGTGCTCGCTACGTCTTGCCTTGCCAGTATCCTTTCTGTGGAGAAAATCTCTTATCTTCACCCTGAGACCTGCTGTTCGAATTTCATTCAGCGCGGAAAAGACCCTGGATGTCAGAATTATATTTTGTTCGGCGATTATTGTCCAGCCCCAAATTCCTTCCTATCAGAAGCTGCTTATATAGAAGATTTTCGGACTTTTTTTCCCTGACGATGAAAGGTTTCTCTGTTTACTTGCTTTGCAAATCCTTACTAATTGTGATGAAATCTGAGAATAATTTCGTGCAAAGTGGTTTATTTTAGGAATACAGAACTTTTTCGTACTAGGGCAGACCCTTAGCTGACGACAGAGGTTCCAAGTGACAGAGAGTGCATGCTTGTCTCTGTGACTTCTACTTAGATAAAACCCAGCTCCTCTTAGTAGCCACATGAGGGACCTTTGTTTATAACTTTGTCAAAATATTTTAAAAATCATTTTATATTTTGTGTCATATTACATCACAGGGATAATTAGTATCATGTTTTTCAATCTGTTTAAGAAGACAGCTTCAGTCTATCTGCTACCCTTCAAGTTTCATTTTGAACTCAGTGATAACAGTTTCTCAAAAATATATCTTCAATGCCCTTCACACTTTTTGGTTGAGTAGAGTTTAACTTTAAAAAAAGTAGATGCAGTCCAAAAATGGATAAAGATATTACACAAACAGGTATATTTGCTGTGTATCTAAGCCTAGTCACAGAATATCAGTTTTAGAGAACATTTGGTCTAAATTCTCCTCAACATTTCTCTCAAGTGGTCAGCAACCCTCAGCTTCAACATCTTCAGTGGTTCAGTACCTCAGAGGCAGTCATTTCAATTTCACAAACACTAATAACTAGAAAGTTATTCCTTGTATAGATGTACAATCTGCCTTCCTATAATTTCCACTTACTGGTATAACTTTTGGCTTCTTTAGCCACACGAAAGCGTTCTAATTTCTTATACATCAGAGAAGTCAATGATGCCTGTCTTTTTTAAATTAAAAAAAAAAAAACTTGCTATTTCCCTATGTAAACATATAAGTACAAGAGGGCAATCATTTAATTTGAGGAAGCCAGGTGCTCAGGGAATAAAGGGCACTGAAGAAGGCACAGTAAAAAAAATTCCTGTAACTGTGGTCGTAGGAATTTCTGGGGACTTCCCTGGTGACACAGTGGTTAAGAATCTGCCTGCCAATGCAGGGGACACGGGTTTGAGCCCTGGTCCGGGAAGATCCCACATGCCACGGAGCAACTAAGCCTGTGCGCCACAACAACTGAGCCTGCACTCTAGAGCCCGCGAGCCACAACTACTGAAGCCCTTGTACCTAGAGCCCGTGCTCCACAACGAAGAGTAGCCCCACTCACCACAACTAGAGGAAGCCCACGTGCAGCAATGAAGACCCAAAGCAGCCAAAAATAAATTTAAAAATTTTTTAATATATATATTTTTACAGAGTGAAGTAAGTCAGAAAGAGAAAAACAAATACCGTATATTAACGCACATATGTGGAACCTAGAAAAATAGTACAGATGAACCAGTTTGCAAGGCAGAAATAGAGACACAGATGTAGAGACCAAACGTATGGACACCAAGGGGGGAAATTGGGGGTGGGGGGACTAATAGGGAGATTGGGATTGACATATATACACTAATATGTATAAACTAGATAACTAATAAGAACCTGCTGTATAAAAAATAAATAAATTTTTTTTCATCTTTATTGGAGTATAATTGCTTTACAATGGTGTGTTCGTTCCTGCTTTACAACAAAATGAATCAGTTATATATATACATATGTTTCCATATCTCTTCCCGCTTGCGTCTCCCTCCCTCCCACCCTCCCTATCCCACCCCTCCAGGTGGTCACAAAGCACCGAGCTGATCTCCCTGTGCTATGCGGCTGCTTCCCACTAGCTGTCTACCTTATGTTTGGTAGTGTATATATGTCCATGCCACTCTCTCACTTTGTCACAGCTTACCCTTCCCCCTCCCCATATCCTCAAGTCCATTCTCTAGTAGGTCTGGGTCTTTATTCCTGTTTTACCCCTAGGTTCTTCATGACATTTTTTTTTTCTTAAATTCCATATATACGTGTTAGCATACGGTATTTGTGTCTCTTTTTCTGACTTACTTCACTCTGTATGACAGACTCTAGGTCTATCCACCTCATTACAAATAGCTCAATTTCGTTTCTTTTTATGGCCGAGTAATATTCCATTGTATATATGTGCCACATCTTCTTTATCCACTCATCTGATGATGGACACTTAGGTTGTTTCCATGTCCTGGCTATTGTAAATAGAGCTGCAATGAACATTTTGGTACATGACTTTTTGAATTATGGTTTTCTCAGGGTATATGCCCAGTAGTGGGATTGCTGGGTCATATGGTAGTTCTATTTGTAGTTTTTTGAGGAACCTCCATACTGTTCTCCATAGTCGCTGTATCAATTTACATTCCCACCAACAGTGCAAGAGGGTTCCCTTTTCTCCACACCCTCTCCAGCATTTATTGTTTCTAGATTTTTTGATGATGGCCATTCTGACTGGTGTGAGGTGATACCTCATTGTAGTTTTGATTTGCATTTCTCTAATGATTAGTGATGTTGAGCATTCTTTCATGTGTTTGTTGGCAGTCTGTATATCTTCTTTGGAGAAATGTCTATTTAGGTCTTCTGCCCATTTTTGGATTGGATTGTTTGTTTTTCTGTTATTAAGCTGCATGAGCTGCTTATAAATTTTGGAGATTAATCCTTTGTCAGTTGCTTGATTTGCAAATATTTTCTCCCATTCTGAGGGTTGTCTTTTGGTCTTGTTTATGGTTTCATTTGCTGTGCAAAAGCTTTGAAATTTCATTAGGTCCCATTTGTTTATTTTTGTTTTTCTTTCCATTACTCTAGGAGGTGGGTCAAAAAGGATCTTGCTGTGATTTATGTCATAGAGTGTCCTGCCTATGTTTTCCTCTAAGAGTTTGATAGTTTCTGGCCTTACATTTAGATCTTTAATCCATTTTGAGCTTATTTTTGTGTATGGTGTTAGGGAGTGATCTAATCTCATACTTTTACATGTACCTGTCCAGTTTTCCCAGCACCACTTATTGAAGGGGCTGTCCTTTCTCCACTGTACATTCCTGCCTCCTTTATCAAAGATAAGGTGACCATATGTGCGTGGGTTTATCTCTGGGCTTTCTATCCTGTTCCATTGATCTATCTTTCTGTTTTTGTGCCAGTACCATACTGTCTTGATTACTGTAGCTTTGTAGTATAGTCTGAAGTGAGGGAGCCTGATTCCTCCAGCTCCATTTTTCGTTCTCAAGATTGCTTTGGCTATTCGGGGTCATTTGTGTTTCCATACAAATAGTGAAATTTTTTGTTCCAGTTCTGTGAAAAATGCCACAAGCAGAGACTAAAGTTGTGCAACCATCACCACAATCCAGTTTTAGGATGTTTCCATCACCCTAAAAGAATTCATTATGCCCGTTTGCAATCAATCCTTGTTCTGACTGCCAAACTCAGGCAATCTGTTATCTGTCTCTATAGAATTGCCTTTTCTGGCCATTTCATAAATGGACTCACACAGTATGTCGTCTTTTGGTCTGACTTCTTTCACTCAGCACAATGTTTTTGAGGTTCATCCACATTGTACCATGTGTCTCTAGTTCTTTCCTTTTTATTGCTGAATAGTACTCCATTGTATGAATGTGCCATATTTTGTTTATTCATTCACCAGTTGATGCACATTTGAATTGTTTCCAGTTTGGGGCTATTATGAATAATGATGCTATGAATATTTGTGTACAAGTCTTGTGTAGATACTTGTTTTTACTTTTCTTGGATCAATTCCTAGAAGTGGAATTGCTGCATTGTATGGTAAGTTTATGTTTAATCTTTTGAGATACTGCCAAAGTGTTTTCCAAAGTGTAAGCAATGAGAGAGAGTTCTGATTTCTCCACATCCTCACCAATACTTGTTATTGTCTATCTTTTTTATTTTACTGACTCCAGTGGGAATGAAGTGGTTTCTCTTCATGGTTTCAATCTGTATTTCCCTAATGGCTAATGATGTTGAGCATCTTTTCATGTGCTTATTAGCCATTCTTATATCTTGTTTGGTGAAACATATATTCAAATCTTTTAACCACTTTTTTTTTAACACCTTTATTGGAGTATAATTGCTTTACAATGGTGTGTTCGTTTCTGCTTTATAACAGAGTGAATCAGCTATATGTATACATATATCCCCATATCTCCTTCCTCTTGCCACTCCCTCCCACCCTCCCTATCCCACCCCTCTAGGTGGGCACAAAGCATGGAGCTGATCTCCCTGTGCTGGTCTCCCTGTGTTATGCAGCTGCTTCCCACTAGCTATCTATTTTACATTTGGTAGTGTATATATGTCCATGCCACTCTCTCACTTCGTCCCAGCTTACCCTTCCCCTTCCCCGTGTCCTCAAGTCCATTCTCTATGTCTGCGTCTTTATCCCTGTCCTGCCCCTAGGTTCTTCAGAACCATTAAAAAAAATTTTTTTTGATTCCATAAATGTGTGTTAGCATACAGTATTTGCTTTTCTCTCTCTGACATATTTCACTCTGTATGACAGACTCTAGGTCCATCCACCTCACTACAAATAACTCAATTTAGTTTCTTTTGATGGCTGAGTAACATTCTAATGGTGTCTTTTGAAGCACAAAAGTTCCTTAATTTTGATAAAGTTCAATGGATCTTTTTTCAATGCCATATGCTTTTGATGTTATAGCTAAGAACTCTTTGCCTGACCCAAGATCACAAAGGTTTTCTATTATGTTTTCTCATGGAAGTTTTATAGGTTTAGCTCTTACATTTAAGTCTATGATCCATTTGAGTTAATTTTTGTGTATACTGTGAGGTATGGGCCTGTATTCATCTCTTTGCATGTAAATTTTTAATTAGAGAAACAAACTCTTGTTGTGTTAAGCCACTGCAATTTGGAGTTGTCTGCCACCCAGCATATTTTAATTTACTCTGACTGAAACAATCCAGATATGTTAATATGTAACAGAACTCAATAATAGCATTGAGCTCTCTACCATATTCAAAGCCAAAAATGAAAAATACAAAAATTTGAGCAGAATATTCAAAATATTAGGTAATTCTCAAAATTTATATAATTGAAAAATCACATAGAATGTTATAAAATACTGTGTTTATAAACCTACAAGCTCTCAATTATTAGCTATTATGCTCTGTGGAGAAAGACTAGAAGATCTTTTACATTATTCATTGTGCAGAGATAGAAATACGAATAACTAGACAATCAGAGACGTCAAAGAAACACATTCCGTAACAACAACAAAAAAAACAAT
Source organism: Monodon monoceros (assembly GCF_005190385.1). NCBI lineage: Eukaryota > Metazoa > Chordata > Mammalia > Artiodactyla > Monodontidae > Monodon > Monodon monoceros. Next base: position 99,648,968 of record NW_021703774.1, read on the forward strand.
AGTTCTGATGAACCTAGGGGCAGGACAGGAATAAAGATGCAGACATAGAGAGTGGACTTGAGGACATGGAGAGGGGGAAGGGTAAGCTGGGACGAAGTGAGAGAGTGGCATGGACATATATACACTACCAAACATAAAATAGATAGCTAGTGGGAAGCAGCCACATAGCACAGGGAGATCAGCTTGGTGCTTTGTGACCACCTAGAGGGGTGGGATAGGTAGGGTGGGAGGGAGAAGCAAGAGGGAGGAGGTATGGGTATGTATGTATATGTATAGCTGATTCACTTTGTTATACAGCAGAAATTAACACACCATTGTAAAGCAATTATACTCCAATGAAGATGTTAAAAAAAAAAAGGAAACACATTCTGTGTCCTTATAGAGTTTGCTTTCATTGGTCTGAAAAGGGAAATGGATCTGAAATATAAAAAAAAAATAATGTTTTCATAATAATCAAATCAAAAGGATTTGTTAAAATTCCTTTCCTTTTTATCCAAAACTGAAACGTCCATATGTAACATGAACATTGTTTTTAAACCCGGTTATTTGTTGTAAAGATATATATAGCAAATTTAGACCCCTCATATAATACATCTTAAAATATAGCATGCCCATTATCAATTTATTACCTACCATTTCCAAATTCACCCTTCATTACTTGTTTTGTGAAAATGGATGTGGACCCTTTAAATATTTTTCCCTCACCAGCTGGCAGAATGTTAAGCTTTGTCAGAGGAGAGTGCTGGAGAGACCATGCCATGTAAAATGGTTTTCCTACCACAGGAAAGTATCACATCACACGGGTCAGAATGGCCATCATCAAAAATCTACAAACAATAAACGGTGGAGAGGGTGTGGAGAAAAAGGGACCCTCTTGCACTGTTGATGGGAATGTAAATTGATACAACCATTATGGAGAACAGTGTGGAAGTTCCTTAAAAAACTGAAAATAGAGCTACCATATGACCCAGCAATCCCACTACTGGGCATATACCCTGAGAAAACCATAATTCAAAAAGACACATGTACCACAATTTTCATTGCAGCACTATTTACAATAGCCAGGACATGGAAGCAACCTAAGTGTCCATCGACAGATGAATGGATAAAGAAGATGTGGCACATATATACAATGGAATATTACTCAGCCATAAAAAAAATGAAATCGAGTTATTCGTAGTGAGGTGGATGGACCTAGAGTCTGTCGTACAGAGTGAAGTATGTCAGAAAGAGAAAAACAAATACCGTATGCTAACACATATATATGGAATCTAAAAACAAAAAGTGGTTCTGATGAACCTAGGGGCAGGACAGGAATAAAGACGCAGACATAGAGAATGGACTTGAGGACACGGGGAGGGGGAAGGGTAAGCTGGGACAAAGTGAGAGAGTGGCATGGACATATATACACTACCAAATGTAAAATAGATAGCTAGTGGGAAGCAGCTGCATAGCACAGGGAGATCACCTCGGTGCTTTGTGACCACCTAGAGGGGTGGGATAGTGAGGGTGGGAGGGAGACGCAAGAGGGAAGAGATATGGGGATATATGTATATGTATAGCTGATTCACTTTGTGATACAGCAGAAACTAACACAACATTGTAACGCAATTGTACTCCAATAAAGATATTAAAAAAATAAGAATAAAGTGGTTTTCCTTCCTGGTTCCAAAGTGTACTCTCAGCAGCCTCCCACAGTGTGCAAAGCTTCCCCAGAGCTGGGACCCTGTAGCATGTGCACATTCCTCAGGCTTGTCAAATCATCTTTCCCCTACCCTAATCCCAGAATAATTTACATGTGCTTCCATCAAATGATATTTGTGCTGTCTTGGCAGTCAAAAATTTAAGGCAAGTGAAAACTGTGTGTGCAGTCAAAACAAATCACTCAATTAAGAGTCATAAGGGACTTCCCTGGCGGTCCAGTGGTTAAGACTCCACGCCTCCATTGCAGGGTGCACAGGTTCGATCCCTGGTTGGGTAAAGTCCTGCATGTCGCACAGCACGGCCCCCCAAAAAAAGAGTCATAAGAACTAGGTTCCAATTCATGCTTGTGACATATCCTGCCTATGACAGAAGCTTTTGAAGATTAAATCAGCAAAAGCTAGGAGGAAGGGGATGAGAGAGAGAATTATCCAGTGGTAAGAAAAAATAAAGCATCTTATCTGCTTTGCTCTGCTATTTTGTCCACTGAGTGTTCAAAGATGTAGACAAGAAAAGACAGAAAGCATGATGTGAGAGACAGAATAACAGAAGCAGGAACACTGGAAGACAAAGGACCTGAGTTGCTGGCCAGCCTCTCTCACTTTATTAGCTGAGTGATCTTGGGCAAGTTTCCTAAACTCTCACAGCCTGAGCTTCATTGCTGAATTCAATGGGGAGGATAAGAACATCAACATTAAAGCTTTATCATTTGGATTAAATGAAATAATATGTGTAAAAGTATTTTTTTCTCTTACAGCAGTTATTACATGTATGACTCCCCTGATTCAACTGCTAGCTTCTTGAGGGTAGGAAGCCATTACTATTCTTTATATCCCTATTCCTGGAAACACATTTGGACCACAGATCTGCCTTTATATAAGTAACATTTTAAATGGATATTTATTTAACAATAAATAACAGAAAAACTGTGCTACACAGTGTTCAGGACAGGGTACAAGCATTGATAATATATATCCACAAAGTGAGCTGGAGGGCTTAGAGTGTGGAGATAGTGCCATTAATAAGTAATTGAGATACAATACAAATGTACAGAGGTGTGAAGGGTGTGATGTATGGTAGGAATAAGAACAAATTTAGTGAAACCTAGTGTGAAAGATAGAAACAGGATTGAAATGTGGTTGGGTCTTATCGTGAGAGACCTCGTATGACAAGTGGTATCAGTCAAGACTTTTTTCATTGCAAGGGTCATGACTGTAACCAGAACAAGCCTTGGAAAGGTGAAAACCCTTGCCTTGGTGTTGCCTAGAAACAGAAACTAAAGAGATATAAGGATCCTCCGTCTCTCTCCCTCTCTCTCTCTCTCTCTCATCTCTTCTCCTCTCTGAATGGTGTTTCATCTCTTCCTCTGCAGATGGCATTCTCTGTTTAGTGGGAAACAGGGCTTTTAGGAAGGTTATATTTTCTAGAGGAACCAATTAAGAAAAGGGAATTTTCTACCTCTACCTCCTTCCCCCATCCCTACCCCCCACCTTTAGTGTACCAGCCAAAAAAATCCCAGTGAAGTATTCTGTTGGGCTAGGCTCGGGTCACATGCTTATCCTGAACCAGATGTTATAGGCAAGAAGATGAGATAGTCAACAAAAATTGAACCAATGCCCATCCCTGTAGCCAAAAAAGTGGAGTCTTATTAGCTGTCACCGCAAGAGGCAGAGTACTGGACTGGACTGGAAGATAAGATGTTTTCCCAAAGAAGGATTTGCTATTCTGGGCTATCAAAATATTTTAAATCTACTAACATGCAGTGAAGTTTGAACTTCCATTATTATAATAATAGTAATAATAATAATATTTATTGAATGTTTACCCTCTGCTAAGATGTGTGAAAAAGTACTTTACATATGCTACTTTATTTAATGTTCCCAACCACCCTATGAAGCATATATTATCAATTCCTGTTTTACAGGTAAAGCATCTGAGGTACAGAGAAGATAAGCAAATTGTCCAGGGTCACAGAACAGTAAGTGCAGATCTGAAGCCGATTTTTGTTTGTTTGTTTTGGCAGCACTACGCAGCTTGCAGGATCTTAGTTGTCCGACCAGGGATTGAACCTGGGCCACCCCAGTGAAAGCGCCATGTCCTAACCATTGAACCATCAGGGAATTCCCTGAATCCAGTTTTGTTTGACTCTGGAGATGATTTTTTAATCACTATCCTATAGAGAAATAGGAGAATCATCAGAGGATTTTTAAATAAATCCATCCTTTAGAAATATCGCTCTGGTAGTAGTGTGGAAATTGGATTCAAGGTGGGAAATACTGCAAATAAAGAGGCCGCTGCAACTGTCTAGGTGAGTAATGGCTGAAGGTCTGAACAGCAAGGAAAGAAGAGACATCAGAGACAGAAGGAGATGCCAACAAAACTTGGCAGTCACTGGAAGAGATAGGTGACAGAATGAATTGATTTGAGGATAATCTTTGAGGTCTGTGGCTTGAGTGAGATGAGAGATGATGACTGTATTTCTTCGATTCTTCTTCCCTCTTTCCTTTCTTTCTTCCCTTCTTCATTTTTGCAAAGACTGGATAAGGTGGTTGATATTAAAATTAACCAAGATAGATAATAAAAGATATGGAACAATTTGAGGGAAAAGCTAATTAACTAAGTTCTGAACAATTTGAGTTTAAGGTGCCCATGGGATATTAAAATAAGATGTCAAGTATGCAGCAGGAAGCTCAGCTAGAGCTCAATAAAGGAGAGGGCTGGTATTAGATGGAAAGCTACACACCTAATCAAGCCTTGGTACTCCAGTCCAGTTTGCTTCACTAGTGTTCTTCCCTGTCTCTCCTATGCCAGGAACAAGGGTTTGGCAAAAATAGTAATTAAAAATGAATCAGAATATATTTAATTACATAATCTTGGGTATTCAAATTTAATTTCACAAAATGTACAAATTAAACTGGGGTATTTGAAGGATTGCTGACAAAAGAAAACAGGAATGAATAAATAGGGTCAATTTGTGGATCTTGTTTCACCGCTGTCATTAGTTAATCATTATCTCTGTGGTAAGATTTTTTTCCTCCTTTATGTTCCTCTCTGTTTCCTAATTTTTCCACTCTTGTAATAGTTAAAAGGATATTTAAAACTCATGCAGTACAGTGATATAGGTTTCTGGTCATGTAACCTGTGAGAAAATGTAAATGCTGTCATCTAGGAGCGTTTGAAAGCTCCCAGGCTGTCAAAACGTGGGGAGCTCTCCAGGGTACTGGACTCCCTCTCTTGAAATTCTGACTGGTGAACCAGATCTTTATGTCTCTTCTGACTTATCTGTCCTTGGTCTACCCTGAATCCTGCCCTCTGATCAACTGGCTGTCTCAACTATGTCTTAACCTGCAACTTAGTTCTCTGGATGAGTTCCCAACAGGCTTTAACTGTTCATTTTATGCTGATGCCTTCAAAATCGGTAGAACCAGTAACTTTCTTCCCACCCAAACTCATCTGTTCCATTTCTGTTGACATTAACCTTCCTTAATTTATCTAACAAATGCTACTGAGTATACAAAGAAATGTAAAATGCAAAACTATAAAACTTACAGAAGATAATATAGGAGAAAGTCTTTGTGATTTGGGTTTGGCAATTTGCTTTTAGATGCACCACTAAAACCATGCTCCATGAATTAAAAAATCGATAAGTTGAACTTTATGAAAATTAACTTCACTCTGCAAAAGACACCATTAAGAAAAGGAAATCAAGGAATGGGAGAAAATATTTGCAAAACACATCCAGTAAAGAACATATCCAAAAAATACAAAGAACTTTTAAAGCTCAACAATAAGAAAACAAAGAACCCAATTAAAAATGGGCAAAAAACCTGAACAGACAACTTACCAAAGAAGACATAAAGATGGCAAATAAAGCATATGAAAAGATGCTCAACATCATATGTCATTAAGGAACTGCGAATTAAAACGATGAGATACTATTACACACCGATTAGAATGGCTAAAATCCAAAATGCTGATAAAACCAAATGCTGGTGAAGATGTAGAGCAGTAGGAACTCTTATCATTGCTGGAGAATGGTACAGGCACTTTGGAAGACAGTTTGGCAGTTTCTTACAAAACTAGGTACAGTCTTACCATATGATCTGGGAATCACAATCTTAGGTGTTTACCCAAATAAATATAAATATGTCCACACAAAAACTTGCACATGAATGTTTACATATGTTTGTAGCAAAACTAGAAGCAACCAACATGTCCTTCAACAGTTGAATGGATAAACAAACTATGGTACATCCTTACAGTAGGATATCATTCAATGATAAAAAGAAATGAGCTATGAAGCAATGAAAGGACATGGAGGAAACAAATGCATATTGCTAAGTGAAAGACGCCAGTCTGAAAAGGCTACACACTGTATGAGTTCAACACCGTGATATTCTGGAAAAGGCAAAACTATAGAGACAGTAAAAAGATCAATAGTTGCCAGAGGTTAGGGAGGAGAGAGAGGGAGGAATAAATAGGAAGAACACAGGGGATTTTTAGCCTCATGAAACTATTATGTATTACACTATAATGGTGGATCGTGACATTATGCAGTTGTCAAAACCCATAGAACTATACAACACAAAGAATGAACCTTAATGTAAACTATGGACTTCAGTTAATGTTTCAATATTGTCTCTTTAATTCTAACAAAAATACTACGCTAAAGGTATAATATGGGAAACCAGGGTGGGGGAGGGAACATTATATGGTAACTCTGTATATCTGCTCGATTTTTCTATAAACCTAAAATTTCTAAAAATTAAAATCTATTAATAAAAATATTATCTAATGTTTACTATATGTCAGCCATTGCACTAAAAACTGGGATTATTGGCCCTCTTGGCATTTCAATGTAGCATGTGGGTTGTAGGGGGGACAGATACTAATGAAATATTGTCACAAGTGCGTAATTACATGCTGCTGTGAATGAAAGCTTCGTGGGACTATAAGACCTTATACCTAGTGTGGAGGTCTAGGGAAGTCTTCCCTAAGGAAGAGATGTTAGAACTATGATCTCAAGGATGAATGAGAGTTAATTAGATGTGCGATTTTGTTTGTTTTTTGTTTGCTTATTTGTTTGTTTGTTTACAGTATGGAGATTCACCCCTTTTATTTATTTTTTTAAATTTTTTTTCCAGGAAAATACTGGTCTTAGAGCAGATTACTTATTTGGTCTTTTTACATATGCACTTTTTTTTTTTTTTGTGGTACGCGGGCCTCTCACTGCTGTGGCCTCTCCCGTTGCGGAGCACAGGCTCCGGACGCGCAGGCTCAGCGGCCATAGCTCACGGGCCCAGCCGCTCCGCGGCATGTGGGATCTTCCCGGACCGGGGCACGAACCCATGTCCCCTGCATCGGCAGGCAGACTCTCAACCACTGCGCCACCAGGGAAGCCCTGCTCTTTCTTTTGAATACACACAGCCAGGGGTTCTAATAGAGAATCTCTCTGTTTACTTTAAGCCTTCAGAGGATCTCACTGGATTGCTTTGTGTTTTGGTCAAGTGTTATAGTGTATAGGCTGTTGTCCATGTTGAATTGTTACTTGCACTTCAGGTACAAAAATTAGCTAAAAATTAAAGACTTTAAAAGATAAAACTATAAAACTCTTAGAAGAAAACATACCTGTGACCTTGGATTAGATAATGGTTTCTTAGATATGATACCAATAGCACAAGTAAAGAAAAAATAGATAAATTGGACATCAAAATGAAAAAAAAATTGTATTTCAAAGGACACTAACAAGAAAGTAAACGGGGGGACTTCTCTGGTGGCACAGTGGTTAAGAATACGCCTGCCAATGCAGGGGACACAGGTTCAATCCCTCGTCCAGGAAGATCCCACATGCCGCAGAGCAACTAAGCCCATGCACCACAACTACTGAGGCTGCCTTCTAGAGCCCGCGAGCCACAGCTACTGAGCCCACGCACCTAGAGCCCACGCTCCACAAGAGAAGCTACCGCAATGAGAAGCCCGCGCAGCACAACAAAGAGTAGACCCCACTCACTGCAACCATAGAAAGCCCGCACGCAGCAACGAAGACCCAACACAGCCAAAAATAAATAAATATATATATTAAAATAAGTAAATAAATTTATCTTAAAAAAATAATAAAGTAAATGGGAAAAAATATTTGGAAATCATATCTGATAAGGACATTTAATCAGAATATATAAAGAACTCAAATCTCTTGTGAAAAGACCAACAATTTAATTGAAAATGGGCAAAGGATATGAATAGAAATTTCTCCAGAAACACAGGCAGTATGCTCTTTGACATTGGCCTTGGCAATACTTTTTTTGAATATGTCTCCTCGGGCAAGGGAAAAAAAGGCAAAAATAAACAAATGAGACTAGATCAAACTAAAAAGCTTTTGCACAGTGAAGGAAACTATCAACAAAATGAAAAGGCTGCCTACTGAATGGGAGAAGATATTTGCAAATGATATATCCGATAAGGGGTTAATATCCAAAATATACAAAGAACTCATACAACTCAATATAAAAAACCAGCCAACTCAATTAAAAAATGGGCAGGGCTTCCCTGGTGGCGCAGTGGTTGAGAGTCTGCCTGCCAATGCAGCGGACACGGGTTCGTGCCCTGGTCCGGGAGGATCCCACACACCGCAGAGCGGCTGGGCCCTTGAGCCGTGGCCGCTGAGCCTGCGCGTCCGGAGCCTGTGCTCCGCAACGGGAGAAGCTGCAACAGTGAGATGCCCGCGTACCGCAAAAAAAAAAAAAAGGGCAGAAGACCTGAATAAACACTTTTCCGAAGAAGACATACAGGTGGCCAACAGGCACGTGAAAAGATGTTCAACAACACTAATCATCACGGAAATGCAAACAAGCAAAACCACAATAAGATATCATCTGTCAGAATGGATATTATCAAAAGGAAAACAAGTGTTGGTAAGGATGTGGAGAAAAGGGATCCCTTGTGCACTGTTGGTGGGAATGTAAACTGGTGCAGCCACTATGGAAAATAGTATGGAGGATCCTCAAAAAATTAAGAATAGAACTACCATACAATCCAACAATTCCACACCTGGGTATATTTCTGAAGAAAACGAAAACACTATTTCAAAATGATATATGCATCCCTATGTTCATTGCAGCATTATTTGCAATAGCCAAGATATGAAGGCAACCTAAGTGGACATCAATAGACGAATGGACGAAGATGTGGTATATATACACGATGGAATATTACTGAGCCATAAAAAAGAATAAAATCTTGCCATTTGCAACTTTTGGATCTAGAAGATATTATGTTAAGTGAAATAAATCAGACAGAGAAGACAAATACTGTATGATTTTACTTATATGTAAAATCTAAAAAACAAAGCAAGTGAACAAACAAAATGAAACAGAAACCAAGTCATAGATACAAAGAACAAACAGGTAGTTGCCAGAGGGGAAGTGGGTAAGGGGATAAAAGAAATAGATGAAAGAGATTAAGAGGTACAAACTTCCAGTTACAAAATGTCACGGGAATGAAATGTACAGTGTGCAGAATATAGTCATATTTTTGTATAGTATCAGATGGTAACTAGACTTATTGTGATGATCATTTAAAATGTATAGAAATATCAAATCACTGTGTTGTGTGCCAGGAACTAACATAGTGTTATAGATCAATTATACTTCAAAAACAAACAAACAAACTTATAGAAAAGAGATAAGATTTGTGGTCATCAGAGACAGACAGTGGTGGGAGGAGGAACTGGATGAGGGTGGTCAAAATTTACAAACTTCCAGTTATAAGATAAATAAGTACTACGGACACAATGTACAACATGATTAATATAAGTAACACTGCTCTATCTTATATATGGAAGTTGTTAAGAGAGTAAACCCTAAGAGTTCTCATCGCAAGGAGAAAAAACTGTTTTTTCTTTTATTTTTTATCTGTGTGAGATGATGGATGTTCACTAAACTTATTTTGGTCATCATTTCATGATGTATGTAAGTCAAATCATTATGCTGTTTACCTTAAATTTATACGGTGCTATATGTCATTATAGCTCAATAAAACTGGAAGGAAGAAATTAATTTTTTTTTTTTTTTTGGCGGTACGCGGGCCTCTCACTGCTGTGGCCCCTCCCGTTGCGGAGCACAGGCTCCGAACGCGCAGGCTCAGCAGCCATGGCTCACGGGCCTAGCTGCTCCGTGGCATGTGGGATCTTCCCAGACCGGGGCACGAATCCGTGTCCCCTGCATCGGCAGGCGGACTCTCAACCACTGCGCCACCAGGAAAGCCCAGAAATTAATTTTTTTAAAGAGCCTAAAAAAAACTATAATTTAGTTCTTTTAAAATTACTTATTCACTTTCTAGCATAGGGCAAATATTGTGGTAAACCAAGAAACATATTTAATCATGATAATCCCTTGTATTTCATTTGTCATACATTATCTCATTTGATCCTTTAACAGCTTAATTTTGTTCTTCTGCTTAAAATTCACAAAGGTTGGAGACTTCCGTGGTGGCATGGTGGTTAAGAAACCGCCTGCCAACGCAGGGACACCGGTTTGAGCCCTGGTCTGGGAAGATCCCACATGCCGTGAAGCAACTAAGCCGCTGTGCCTCAACTACTGAGCCCGCACGCCTGGAGCCCGTGAGCCACAACAAGTGAAGCCACCACAATGAGAAGCCCGCACACCGCAACGGAGAGTAGCCCCCGCTCGTCACAACTAGAGAAAGCCCGCAACAAAGACCCAATGCAGCCAAAAATAAATAAATAAATTTATTTTAAAAAAAAGTCACAAAGGTTAATTGTGAAACCTAGTCATTTTGAGAAAGGACTCTTAAGAATCCCCTGAGAATAGTTTGCTTGAAAATATATATATGAGTTCATTTTTAATAGAATCAAACTTTTAAGTCCCTGCTTGACTTTTAAGTCTAATTCTTTAGACTCTGGAATGGCTTATGCCAAGGCCTTGTGATGCTTGGTTGCGTCAATGGTCCAGGGTCATTCAAGAAAGAAGGTGGAAGGACTTCCCTGGTGGTCCAGTGGGTAGGACTCTGCGGTCCCAAGGCAGGGGGCCTGGGTTTGATCCCTGGTCGCGGAACTAGATCCTGCATGCCGCAACTAAGACCCTGTGCAGCTGAAATAAATAAATATTTTTTTAAAAAGAAAGAAAGAAAGAAGGTGGGAATGAAATGCTGTATGCCCTGCTCAGATTTTATTTGGGCAATCTTGTGAAAATAACTCTATGTTCCTTTATTTCCTCTTCTGTATAACAAATAGATTAAACAACATTACTGATTTAAAAAAGAGAGAAATTTCTCCAAAGATAATCAACAAATGGCCAACGAGCACAGCAAAAGATGTTCCACGTTATTGGCCATCAGGCTCCTTTACTTCAGCAGGAGACAGCTCAAGGATCATCTTAACTTCAGACCTTCCCATGGAGTCAGCTAAGACCTTGTTGTGGCTACATTGCAGCCAAATTCTCCCTCTGCCCACTCTTTCTTTCTTCCCTTCCCCTATAGGTGTTGATTTTAAGAGATTCCTAAATAAACTTCCCATGTGCTACTTTCCATCTCAGGGTCTGCTTCCCAGAGAACCCAACCTGTAAAAAACTGCTTTTAGCAAAAGCTCATGTACTGGGCTTCCCCGGTGGCGCAGCGGTTGAGAGTCCGCCTGCCGATGCAGGGGACACGGGTTCGTGTCCTGGTCCGGGAAGATCCCACGTGCCGCGGAGCGGCTGGGCCCGTGAGCCATGGCCGCTGAGCCTGCACGTCCGCAGCCTGTGCTCTGCAACGGGAGAGGCCACAACAGTGAGAGGCCCGCGTACAGCAAAAAAAAAAAAAAAAAAGCTCATGTACCTAGTAGGGGCAGATGTATGAGAGGTATTCTGGGCCAGAAAAATTGATTATGATAACTATATGGATAAAATGATGGCCAAACCAAGGACTTTGGCTCAGTGGATTTGTAATCTAAGCCAGTCAGAAAATGCATGGTGCTTGGGCTTTAACTCTTCTCCTGTGCCCAGTGCAGAGCTGACCTTGGGAAGGGAGGGGCCCAACCCTTTGGGATTTTCTGCTACCACTAGGCTAGCTCTAATCTCCACTTCAATTGTAGTTACTATATTTATGTCTTATTTCACAGGTCCCTGTATTTCCCATTATGAACTTGTTAATATTAATGGGGTTTATATTCATTAAACTGACCATACTTTATCAAATAAATATTTTAGAAATTGTACTGTAGATTTATTGTCTTCATGTGCTGTCTTGTTTGTACTAAGGCCTGATTAAAATATTTTACTCTACATAAATAACAAGGGCTAGGAACAATGATAGGTTTTGTCACTTTCATTTCTGCAAGGTTTTGAAGTTGACACAGGGACTTTGATCCTAGGGTTCAACACATATGAGACATCTTCCCCAATGAAGCCCAGGCCAGCTGGAGGGAGAAATTAGGACAACAAACTGTTTTTAAATATTTATTTATTTATTTGGTTGCGCCAGGTTAGTTGCGGTGGGCTGGCTCCTTAGTTGCGGCAGGCAAACTCTTACTTGTGGCATGCATGTGGGATCTATTTCTCTGGTCAGGGATTAAGCCTGGGCCCACTGCATTGGGAGCACAGAGTCTTAACCACTGCCCCACCAGGGAAGTCCCTAAACTTTTTTAACTAGCCTTCCCCTAAAGGATGGGAGGATGATATAGAACCAGGGTTGGGGTAGGTCAGGGGTTGAGGAAAACAAATGCAACAGTATGGAATTGCTTTTCCAGGCCCAAGGGGATAGGTAGAGCCTGGCACAGGTCTGCATTTATATCCCAGGTCACAGTAAAATGGCAGGGATGTCTAGACAAGTGACTAAAAGATATCATTGTCATTTTGATTTCTAGCATCTGGACAGTATCTGATGTTTGTCACATGAGTTACTGGAAAAGAGATGAGTGAGCATGTTCATCCTTCTTACCATCATACTCCAGAGTCTAGACCAACATTTCACATAAAGTGCTCTGAGGATGGAAGAATCTATATTTTTAACCTAAAAAACTTCGTGTCATTTTCCCTTAAATAAGTCAGTCAATTTCATCCGGGCCTTTTTTGATTCCATTATTTATTTCTAGAGATGAAGTAGGCAGAATAGAATAGAATGGATCTGGATATATTGTAGTTTGTAGAAGAGTAGAGCAGTGTTTTCAATTTAGTTTTACATTTAGTGTTTGGTAATGCTCAATCCTTTATTGGTGTGTTGCCTGTAACAGCTTGGATTAGTATCTTATTAACTACAGGAGTAGTTAATAATGACTTACCATTATTCTCTGAATATATTTTAAAGAAATGTCACCTTGCATTTGTTCATGCTGAAACCTATCTGACATGTTTTTTGCCCAGCCTCACTGTCTTACAACAGCTTCCTCTAATTTATCCTCATGAGTTTGGGTTTTCATCACAAAGAAGGACTAAGTGTCACCTGCATATCACTTTCTCCCTTTAAGTCTTATTTTTCTTCATCTGTGAAGTAGGATAATACTACAATATATCACTCATAGGATTGTTGGAAATATTAAGTAAGTAACCCATGTAAAGTGCCTAGCATGATGTCTGATATATAGTGACATTCTAGGAATGTAAATTTCTCCTCCCTCTCTTATTAGGCTCCTTAACAATTGAACACTCCCATTAATTCCTTTTTTGCTGTGGTTGTTAGAACAGGTCAAAACTCCTCAATGAATTACAAACATATTCAAGGGTTATTAGAGCCAACCATATGTGTATGAACCTTCAGAATTAGATAATTACAGTAATATTGACCTAATAGTTTCAGATTATATTAGTCAGGTCAGTATGCATTACAACTCAGGTTAGGAATTAATCAATACAGCAATCTCTCAGGATATTTTCTCTCTCCAACTTTAGACAGATTTTGATTAAACGACTCAACACAAAACTTCAATTATTCTGATATTTAGAAATACATACTTGTAAATAAATAACTTCAATTATGTCTAACAATAATCCTCTGTCTCATCCATGTGCTTTCCCACCCTCCTTTTTTTAATTGGTGGGAAGTGTTATGGTTATGAGAAGCTGTTTATACAACTTTTAAAATGAGTCTTAAAACAGTCCTTTGTAGCTGGAATTTGATTGTTTGATACCTATTATGCCTTGGCTGCTATTAAAATGTCTAAAAGGCTATAAACTATAAAGATTTCCCATACCTTATGCTTCTATTTTTTAGATTGCATCTATAATCCCAAGAAGTTTTGCTTTCAAATTGTTTAGTTTTGTTTCTGAATCTTCAGTCCTTGAAAAAATTTTAGACAAGTTATACTGTACCATGATTAAAAAGAAACAGTAGAATACAAATGGAAAGGGAGACCATAAATATCAGCCAACAGCCATACTTGATAAATTTTGGGAATTCTAGGTCTATGTAACTTTCTTAAATTGAACTCTGGGGTCTCAATTGATTTCATTTAGGATTTTTGTCAAGTGGGTGATGATAATGTCTACATAGATCTCATTCTTACTTTCCCAAACTTTGACTATGTAGTGAACTAAGTGTGGGTGATGAGCATGTTAGATTTCACAATAATGTGGAAATTATTGGGTTGAATTTGGTTTTGGAGAACGAACTGTTGTGGTATTTACTTCTGTTTAGATCAGTTATAGTGTATAATGTCAAAACAATACTTTGGAACCAATAGTTCATAGGGTAAAAATTATCCATGTACAGATGGTAATCAGCGATCACTTAAACTCTAGATGTATAAATACCATAAGTACGTATTCAGAGTTGTGAATGGAATAAGGATTCCCACAGTTTTAACCCACCTTCAATAAGCCATGCAAGCTGTTTCACTCATAAAAAGCGTGATACACAATCTGTTCTATACACTTTTGACAACCTCAATTGCTGTAACATGAGAAATCTTTTCTTAAGCGTAGAAACTCTCAACTGCTTTTAGACCACAAAAGTCCATCAGCTTACAGCTCGAGTCTTCTATCCATTCAGAATATTTGGTACTCTTATGGACAGAAGTCCCACTGTTTAAATTAATAGATCTTGTATCTTTGGGAGTAAAGTGCTCTTAAGTCATGACATGAATTTTGCTTTGGCCTTAATTTTCCTTTTATTTCTAGGGGCTTCTGTAAAAAGGGTTCTTTTGTTAACATATAACATATTTTCATTGTAAAATAACGTTAGATTTTTCCTCTGTATTTTCACAAAAGCAAAATAATTTTTTTTTCTTTTTTTTTTTTTTGCGGTACGCAGGCCTCTCACCGCTGTGGCCTCTCCCGTTGCGGAGCACAGGCTCCAGATGCGCAGGCTCAGTGGCCATGACTCATGGGCCCAGCCACTCTGCAGCATGTGGGATCTTCCTGGACCGGGGCACGAACCCGTGTCCCCTGCATCGGCAGGTGGACTCTCAACCACTGCGCCACCAGGGAAGCCCAAAAGAAATTTTTTTGATCTGTGTCAGATATCCTGCAAACCGATTGCCACAAACTTCTGTGGAACAAACCACCTCACATGCAACATGAATGAACCTTGAGGGCATTATGCTAAGTGAAATAAGTCAGTCACAGAAAGAAAAATATTGCATGATTACACATATGTGAGGTATCTAAAATACTCAAATTCATGGAATCAAAGAATAACAAGCATAAAGTTTCAATTAAACAATATGAATAAGCTCTAGAGATCTACTGTACAACATTGTACCTATGTCAACTATAATATATTGTTTACTTAAAAATTTCTTAAGAGGGTAGGTCTCATGTTAAGTGTTGTTACCACAATAAAATAAAAAACAAACAAAAAAATTTTTGTACAAACCAATAGTTGTCTCTAACACATATTTTTCCAATTATAAAGTATTGATGTTATTTCTGGAAAAATATAGAAAAAAGTTTAAAGCATAAAATAAAAATTACTCATAATCTATATGGAAATAAACACTATTAACATTTGCTCTCCATAGTCCCATATAAAATATTTCTTTGAAAAGGAAGAAAAGAATTGTGACACCTATGTTTCATTTAAATTGGAAGTAGAAAATACTAGAAGTGTGATTACAAAATTTATGAATATTTCCTTTTCTGATACCTACTTTGGACTATGGATAAATAGCTCCATGAAACCAGAAGTAAAGACAGAGGAGATAGATCTGTAATTCCCATTCTCAAGAAAAGATCTATTAATTTTGAAAAAATTTTAAAATATGACTAATTATAAAATACCATAAGGAAGAATAAGAGATGAATAAACTCATTATCAAGATGTATCTTTAAAGTGAAAAAGAACATTGAGAAGTACAATAAAAAAAAACATAGAATAGTACAACACAAAGACTGAACCCTAATATAAACTATGGACTTTAGTAAATATTAATGTGTCGATATTAGTTCATCAGTTTTAACCAAGGTACCACACCAATGCAAGATGCTAGTAACAGGGGAAACTGAAGGATTAGGGAAGGGAGTATATGGAAACTTTGTACTTTCTTCTCAATTTTTCTGTAAACCTAAAATTGCTCTAAAAAATAAAGTCCAGTAATTTTTTAATATAAAAAATAAGTAAAGGAAAATAATATGAATCTTAAAACCTCAATACTTTTCTGATGGATTTTCTACCTGCATGTTTGCTAATTCTTCTTCCTCTGTTTAGCCCTTAAATAATAACTACGACACCCCTTCCTCAGTCCTTCTCCTTTTTATTCTATAGTCTACTTTTCATAAATTAGTTCATCCATTTCCATACCTTCAGCTGTTACTTATCACCTATCATTTATTTCCTCCCTTCTTCCACTAAAAACACCCACTATCCCTGTGTTCCTATCTTGGCTATACATCTACCGTTTTCTATCCCACCTCCCCCTGTGCTACGTTTTCACTTACTTCTCTGCCTTTTTTCATGTTGTGCCCTCTGCCTGGAATGCCCTTCCCCTGCATCTCATCTTTCCGTACCTTAATCATCCTTTAATGTTACTAGTTTTGTGAAGCTACTCCTGACCCAACACTTGTATTCATTTAGCAATTGCTTATAGCCACAATTGACGCTTTTAAAATGGGGAAAAACACCACACAGTCTGGTTTATATTGTCATTAGTTGTATGTTTTGCTTATTTCCTTCACTAATCTTTGACGTCCTGGGAGGTAGAAAATATGTATTACTCAACTTTACATTGCCCAAATATGGTACTATAAGCACAGAAGATAATAAATACTTCAACTCATGATAATCAGGCTTTGAACTAAACTCTAACTTACTATTCTACTTTCATAAGATAACTTTTGAACCAAGTGGAAACTTTGATGGGGGTTGGTCGTCTGCAAGAAACATTCCTGAAATATTAAATTCTACAGTTTAGTGTTGAGAGTCATATATTTCTTGCTAAGTCATCAACAAACATTCAATTTAAAATATAATCAGGGGACTTCCCTGGTGGCACAGTGTTTGGGAATCTGCCTGTCAGTGCAGGGGACACGGGTTCGATCCCCGGTCCGGGAAGATCCCACTTGCTGCGGAGCAACTAAGCCCATGAGCCACAACTACTGACCCTGTGTGCTGCAACTACTGAAGCCCGCCTGCCTAGAGCCCGTGCTCTGCAACAAGAGAAGCCACTGCAATGAGAAACCCGTGCACCACAACAAAGAGCAGACCCCGCTCACTGCAGCTAGAGAAAGCCCGTGCACAGCAACAAAGACCCAATGCAGGGCTTCCCTGGGGGAGCAGTGGTTAGGAATCTGGCTGCCAATGCAGGGGACATGGGTTCAAGCCCTGGTCCGGGAAGATCCCACATGCCACGGAGCAACTAAGCCTGTGCGCCACAACTACTGAGCCTGCATGCCACAACTAATGAAGCTGAACTTCTCAGCTGGTTTTCACTTGGATTATAGGGAAAGTTAAAAAAAAAAAAGACCCAATGCAACCAAAAATAAATAAATAAAATTAATTTTAAAAAATAAATAAAATATAATCAGCATAATTTATAGAATAATTATAAAAGCCTATTGAAGATTTTTATATTACCAGCCTTGAAGAAAGACTGGTAATACAATTTTTAAAATACCACCCAAAGAAATTGAGTCTCAAATAATCCAGAAAAAGTAAAGTTGGTAACTACAATTTCATTAGTATTTCTCTAGAACTTTTCAACTGAAGCGTGTCTGTAGAACTCAATATGAGTATTTTACTTGGCATGAGAGCTATAGTCTTACATGAAACATCAAATATTCACAAAAAGCATGAAAGAGGGATATCATAGCATGGGTGTATTTTCTGTTTTTGTTGTTTCCAAGAGCAGGACTTTCATCATACTATGAGTTTCTGGTCACTTACATACACACAAATAAAACTGAATATGCTGCAATCATTGTCAGCCAATTGTATTTATTAATTTAGACTAGAAGAAGATAATCATATAGTAAAAGACATATAGTAGATATTACAAGAAGATAATCATATAGTAAAAAAAGTTTTACTGTAAAAAGAGGAAAATAATGAATTTCTCTGTGGGAGTGGAGAAAACTTTCCTATCAAGAAACAATAAGGAAAAGATTAATAAATTTTATTTCATAAAATAATTTTAAATTATGTGATAAAAATCACAATGAGCAAAATAGAAAAATCCCAAATTGGGAAAATTTTTGCAATATTTATCATAGAAAAGGGATTAATATCTCTAGCATATAAAAAGCTTCTAAAATATAGAAGACCAAAAATCCCATAGAAAAAGTGGATTAGAGATGTCACAAAAAAGAAATGCTAATGACTCCCAACCATATGAAAAGATGTTCAATCTCATTCATAAGAAAAACAATGCAAATCAATACTGCAGTGAGATATCATTTCTCACCTATGAGATTGTCAAAAATCCCGAAGTTTGACAACACTCTTTTAGTGAGGCTGTTTGGGGCATGGACACTTTCCTATATGGCTTATGGGAATGCAAAACACTACAACCGTGAATGGCAGGGAATTTGGCAGTATTTGGCAAAATTACATGTGTATTTGACCCATAAATCCTACTTCCAGGACTCTATCTCGAACATTTACTGGCACAAATGAGAACAAATTTTGCATGGGGCTATTCATAACTACATTCTTTGTATTATCGAAAGACTGGAAACAACCCAATAGTCCATTAATATGGGAAAAGTTGTGATACATTTACACACTGTAGAATTATAAAACTGTAAAAAGAAATGAGAAACATCTTTATATATTAAAATGACATGATCATCAGGATGTATTAAGTGCAAAAAGCAAGGTGGACAAAAGTGTTTTGATATGCTACCATTTATCCATGCATGAGTAGAGAAAAATGGATGTACACATACATTTGCCTATATATATTTTTAAGTGGAATGATAAATCACACAATTTTTAAAATATTTACCTGTGGGAGCAAGAAGGATAGGGCTGTGGGAACAGGGATAGAAGATAGATGTGTTTAATTATACCTTGCTTTTAGTTTAGACTCTGGAACAATGTAAATATTTAATATAGTTATAAAACAAAATGAAATTTTAAAAAATCTTGAAAAATTTAAAGCAAAAAACCAATTCAGCTTAACCACATATCCAGTTGGTGGCATAACCACACAGAGAGGAACTATTCCAAATGACTTTAAAACACAGTAATTTGACTGTAGGTTCCTATTGGGATATACCTTAAGGAAAAAGAAAAAGAAAATTGCAAAAACAAAAGAAAACAAACAAACAAAACCCTTAAACTGTTTTCAATTTCAGTATTCATATAGTTGATGGAGGTGTTGGTATTATCCTGGGATAATTGTGTGCTGTGGCATAAAGCAAATTAGCAATTATACTGGCATCACTGAGAACTGGGATTTTTGCCATGGGACAGATGAGATATAAATGTAAAAGAGAAGAGGAAAAAAACCCTAAATTTGAATTGAAAATATCAGTATGATCTCATAATGTCTTTTATCTTTAAATATATAGATATATACATTTCCTATCTCTGCCTACCAAAATGGTCTAGAAACAATGACAAACCAGGAGTAATGAGCAACCCCAGTGCCCAGTTTGTAGGCTGTATGTAGCATTTTGCACTAAAAGAAATCAAGGATCCTAGGAGAAATGGCTGATTCTGTCTAGGGCAGAAAATATAAAAGAAAAGCTTGGAATATTTTGTAATACCACAAAGCAAGAAGGCAAATCAAAGAACTCAGAAGCCAACTGACCAAAGATGGGATAATTTAAGTATTAAGTTATTAAAAAAGAAAATAATTGCAGTGGATTGAAAAACATAAACTTTAAATCCATGAGTTCATAATGATTAGAAGAAACTAATTGGTCACATTTAGAAGGTTCTAGGGAGCCAACACTGTATTTTGAAAACCAGTAAAAAAAAAAACAAAAGGAAAGAATCAAACCCTTATTCTACCTTTCCTATATGAACTCTACCAAATAGTTCATGAGAGAAAATTTCTCATTTATAGAAGTATTCTAGCTAAAAATGCAGAAGGACTTAATAGAACTAGAATATCACCATTTTACAACTTCTAATGACTTAATAGATGTATTAATTACATCTGCTAACATTAAAAAAGAGAGATAGGGCTTCCCTGGTGGCGCAGTGGTTGAGAGTCCGCCTGCTGATGCAGGGGACACGGGTTCGTGCCCCGGTCCGGGAAGATCCCACATACCGCGGAGCTGCTAGGCCCGTGAGCCATGGCCGCTGAGCCTGTGCGTCCAGAGCCTGTACTCCGCAATGGGAGAGGCCACAACAGTGAGAGGCCCACGTACCGCAAAAAAAAAAAAAAAAGAGAGATAATCAGACATTGTGTGCCTTTTATGTGTCTAATACCACATATGAAGTAGTCCTGCCAAAAAAAAATAAAAATAAAAAAAATCCAAAATCTAGGCAAACCTAGCTTAGATCTAAACTATCAATTTACAGGAAACACAAGGGACAGGGGAATATACTAAACAATATCATTGGGGATAACTCAGCAAATCTGGACTATGGAAACACTATAGGACAAAAAACATGTTTTTTTCAACAAATAAATGTCAAGTTAAGGGGGGCAGAGTGCAGGGGAATCTATAGATTAAAAAAGGTAAAAGACATAGCAACCAGTTGCAATGTATGGACATTATTTGGATCCTGATTGAAACAAATACTGTAAAAACCAAACTTTGTGAGACAATAAAGGATATTTGAACACTGAATATTAGATGATATTAAGAAACTTCATTTTTAGATGTGACAATAGTTTTGTTATTATTTTTTTAAAGAGTCCATATCTTTTGGAAATACACACTGAAATATTTCTCTATGAAGCCATTTGAAGTCTGGAATTTGCTCATAAGAAATGATGAGGGCAATAGGGGGCTAACAGATTGAACAAAATTGCCCATGAGTTGGTAATTATTTAATCTGGTGACAGGAATTCTTTATTCTGTTCTACTTTTGTAACTATTTTAAATTTTTCATAATAGAAGGTTAAAAATTGTCACCACCTGGCATCAAAACTCCTCTCTGTTTGGGAAAACCTTTGATCACTTTGGAAATGTGAGACCCTGTGGGCTTGAAGAGGAGATAGGCAGGTCACCAGAGAAGTGAGAGAGAACATTATTAGTACTAGCGATATTTGAGCACATTTATTGATTAGAGAAAGTTGCCATTTGAGAGAGAGGACTTGAAAATATAAGGAAGTGAGGATAGCTGATGGAGCAAGGGCTTATTTTATTGATTAGCTGAGCTCACCTATTTCTCAAAAAAGTTTTAAAAATAAATTTTTTCCTAGCAAATGTTTTTTTCAACATTCTGTCCTTCAAAGATCTCAGGCAATATTGAAATATCAACCCTTTTAACAAATATCTTCCAAGTCAATACCTTCAACTCTGTCCCTTCTCTGCCTTTTGAGTATTTCCACTCGAATATCCTGTCATTTCCTCTAACTCAGCATGAACACGAACTAACACCTGTAACTGGACACCCTTCTGACTGTCCTGCTTATGTCAATGGGGCTACAATTCCCAAAGTCACCAGCTGGTTAATCCTCTAAATCCTCTTAACTCCTTCCTTACCCTTGACACTCCAGTCCCAATCAACAAATTCTTTTTTTCTAAGCCTCTTTCTTGTCATTTTCTTTCCATTCCCATTCCCATATCCTTATAACACAGTTTGCAGATTATCCATTCATTCCAACAGCTATTTATTGAGTCAACTATGCACCAAGTACTATTCTAGATTCTGGAGATACATTAATGAACAAAAACATCAGAGACACGGTCTTTGTGGATTTTTGCATTCTCATGGAACTCACTGTCTAGAAATTCTATTGTCAAGGAGTGTAGGTCCTTAGCTGCAATAACCCAGCAACTGAAAGAGTCCTAAATCATTAATCTTTGGTGATTATCCCATTTTTATAGTTCAAGTAAAATGGAAGTTTGACTCTTGCTCAGATAAGAGAGAAAATTCTCTGTCTCTACCCTCCATCTGTGGTGATTTCTTGCACGACACTGTAGAGGGGGCTATTGTCCAAGTCCCTTCCTCTGAAAACTCGATCCAATAGACAACTGTCTGAATCTCACACTCAGGAAACAGAAAACAAATTTCAAATGGCCCTGGGAATTCCCTGGAGGTCCAGTGGTTAGGACTCAATGCTTTCACTGCCAGGGCCCAGGTTCAATCCCTGGTCGGGGAACTAAGATCCCGCAAGCTGCATGGTGCAGCCAAAACAAACACACAAACGGCCCTTAAACGTATAAAAAGATGTTATCATAAGATAATTGCAAAATAAAACTAGCTGAAATGACATCTTGAATCTTTCAGATTGTTAAAAAGCAAAAGTGTGGGGCTTCCCTGGTGGCACAGTGGTTGACAGTCCGCCTGCCGATGCAGGGGACACGGGCTTGTGCCCCGGTCTGGGAAGATCCCACATGCCGCGGAGCGGCTGCGCCCGTGAGCCACGGCCGCTGAGCCTGCGCGTTCGGAGCCTGTGCTCCGCAACGGGAGAGGCCACAACAGTGAGAGGCCCGCGTACCGCAAAAAGAAAAAAAGAAAAGCAAAAGTGTGACTACACACTCTGTTGACAAGACTATGGAAATAAATAAAATGCTGTTGGGAGTATAAAATCTACAGTCCCTCGGAGGACATTTGGAAGGCATTTCAATTGCATTTATTCTTTGACCCAGCAATCTCACTTCTGGCAATTTATCCTAAAAATATATCTGCATTTATATAAAACAACAAATTTACAAAGTTATGTGTTGAATAATTGTTTGTACTAGCCAAGACTGGAAAGAGCCCAAGTGCCCATCTATAGCATGGTTTCTCAATCTCAGTACTAACTGATATTTTGGACCAGATAAATTCTTTGTTGTGGGGTTGTCCTCTGCACTGTAGGATGGTTAGCAGCATCCCTGGCCTCTACTCACTAGATGACAGTAGCATTCTTCCCTCCAAACCAAAATGACTGCAGACATTCCCACATGTCTCCTGGGGTAAGGCTGGGGGACAAGATCTTTCCCAGTCCCCTGATGAAGACCACTGATCTATAGAGAACTGGTTAAATAAACAATGGTACATCCATAAATGGAATACTATGCAGCTGTAAAAATAATGAGAAGAGATCAATGTACTGATACAGAAAGTTGATTGGATAATAAAAAAATGGAAACAAGAGAAGAAAGGAGGTTTCTGTTCTGATTACTACAAGGGTGCTGAGGAGAGACAGAGGGGAGCGTGTATGTCCATTATCTATAATACTTTTTAAAAGTATATTTTAGATAACTTAAATTTTATTTCTGTGAAAAGTAAGGCTATAATTTTAATCAAGACTGTGTTCAAGACAGTGAAGATACAGAGATCATTTAATAAGTTATAACAATATTTCTCATGTAAAGTTATTTATAGAAAGTGTTTTTATTTTTTTAATATATTTATTTATTTATTTATGTGTTTTTGGCTGCGTTGGGTCTTCATTGCCGTGCGTGGGCTTTCTCTAGTTGCCACGAGCAGGGGCTACTCTTTATTGCGGTGCACAGGCTTCTCATTCTGGTGGCTTCTCTTGTTACAGAGCATGGGCTCTAGGCACGCAGGCTTCAGTAGTTGTGGCACATGCGCTCAGTAGTTGTGTCTTGCAGGCTCTAGAGCGCAGGCTCAGTAGTTGTGGCACACTTGTGGCACACGGGCTTAGATGCTCCGCAGCATGTGGGATCTTCCCGGGCTCGAACCCGTGTCCCCTGCATTGGCAGACGGATTCTTAACCACTGTGCTACCAGGGAAGTCCCTAGAAAGTGTTTTTAAAAATAGTTAAAAAGAAAGTGTTAGAAGGTTGATTGCACTTGCTTTTAACTTAGGATATTGTGCTACTATAAGGAATTGCTTCAAGATCTGTTCTAGAATCTATTAATAACTAGTGATGGAAGCTATCAAGTTGTATCTTTCCAATGGATTTTAACTTCTTTTTTAAAATATTTATTTATTTATTTTGGCTGCGTTGGGTCTTCATTGCCGCACACAGGCTTTCTCTAGCTGCGGCGCGCAGGCAAGCTGGGGCTACTCTTCGTTGTGGTGCATGGGCTTCTCCTTGCAGTGGCTTCTCTTGTTGCGGAGCATGGGCTCTAGGCGCGTGGACTTCAGTAGTTGCCACACGCGGGCTCAGTAGTTGGGGCACACGGGCTTATTTTCTCCACGGCATGTGGGATCTTTCCTGACCAGGGTTCGAATTTGTGTCCCCTGCACTGGCAGGCGGATTCTTAACCACTGCGCCACCACGTAAGTCTCTTAACTTCCTTTTAAAGATACTTTATTCTTTAAAGTCCTAAGCCAGAAAAGAAGCAAGCTGCTGCCTTTATGTTGCCAAGGATGTAAAACCATCCTCCAGTTGTGACTCAAATAAAAATAGCTATGGCATGGGAGAAAAAAAGATACCCTGCTGATAAAATGCATATCAGTGACATTGTCCCACAAAATCTATCCCTGATTAATCTTACAGCTCCATGAAGATCTGTTTATTTCTCTACTCGTTGAACATCATGTCTGAGTGCCTACTATGCACCAGGCATTACGTTAGGTACTGAGAATACAGTGACAGTCATAAATGATACATTTCTTGCTTTCAAGGAATGAGGGAATCAGACCCTAAAAACCCCATGTGTACAGAATGGGAGTACAGAGAAGAAGCACAGAGGAACTGGTTTATGATTTTGCCTCGTTTTATTCTATATAATGCTCATATCATTCCTCATGACTGTAGCAATTGCCTTGCTCTCTCATTGCTTATATAAAATCTATCCTTTCTATAAATTCAGTTTAGGGTCTACAAAGTTTCACCTCCTTGGAGAAGTCTTCCTGGACCATCTCCAAGACATCACAAATATAATATTTATCATTTATTGATCATATACGATGTACTAGGCCCTATACAGGTAATACATTTTTTATCTTCACATCAACGCTTTGAGGGTGTGATTATTATGCCTACTTTACAAATGCGAAAATGAAGCTCAGAAAGATTAGATAACTTGCCCAAGTTCTCCCTGCTGCTAAGTGGTTGTATGGAAATTCGATAAAAGGCCTGATTCCAAAGCCTGTACTCATAAATATTGTGCCTAATGGTCTACTACTGTGCTCCTCTGACTGTCATAGCATTTGTCAACTATACTACTCTCTCATTCATTCCAAGTGACTCTTGTCATTTGCCGCTTAGGCTATTGTTTGTTTGCTAGGTTGTGGATACGTGTGTGTGCGCTTGAGTATCCATGTAATTGTCTTGCCTTCTCAACTTGATTGTAAACTTCTTAAGGGTGAGGACTTTTGGTCAGGCTCTACAATACAGCTTTCAGCTTGAGTTTGACTTACATTCAGCTGATGCCTAAATCTTTTTGATTCTTCCTTGAAATGCCCCTCAGATCTTTCTTTTCCTTCCCATTGCTAGTGCCCTACCAAACTCGCGTCATTTCTTGCCTTTGTCTCCAAACCAGTCTCTGAGCCTCCATTTTCTCCTTCTCCCTTCAAAGATTTTTCCTCTCTTGCAGCCCAGATTTGTCAGCCTAAAATATGCATCTTAGCATATCATTCCTGTTCTTAAAATATCCCTGATTCCACAGGACAAAGGCAACATTCCTGAGCCCTTAGCCTGAGGTCAGAATCTGCATCTGCATCTCCCTGATACACACCCCACTCTCCAGCCCACTAGTACAGTCGCATTCCCCAGACAGAATACGCTCTCTCATAGCGCTGGGTCTTCTGCCATGCTGGAGTGAACTTATTTTTATTATTATTATTTTTACTTTTGGCTGCATTGGGTCTTCATTGCTGCACACGGACTTTCTCTAGTTGTGTTGAGCCGGGGCTACTCTGTTGTGGTGAGTGGGCTTCTCATTGGGGTGGCTTCTCTTGTTGCAGAGCACGGGCTCTAGGTGTGTGGGCCTCAGTAGTTGCAGCACACGGGCTCAGTAGTTGTGGCACACGAGCTCTAGAGTGCAGGCTCAGTAGTTGTGGCTCATGGGGCCAGCTGCTCTGGGGCATGTGGGATCTTCCTGGGCCAGGGCTCGAACCCATGTCCCCTCCACTGGCAGGCAGATTCCAAACCACTGCGCCACCAGGGAAGCCCCCTGAACTTCTTTTTTTACATAGTGAGCCCCTCCTCATCCTTCAAAGACCAGTTCAGATGTTGTAGATATTAGTCCCATTACTGCCAGAATTGAAAGCTCCTTCTGTGTTCTCCTCTTTTCATATTTCTATGTTTCAGTTGTTCACAGTATAATTTATTTAGAAATTGACTAGTTTCTTTTTTTTAGTCTGGGCTCCTTGAAAAGAAAGAACCATGTATTTTCCCTATATATTCTACCATAGAGCAGGATCACAATATAAATAGGTGATGAATCAACAATTAAGTGAATAGCATTCCTTTTTTTTATCTTCCTTTTTTTAACAGCATTTTTTTTTTGCCTATGCTTTTTCATTAGAGTTAGTCTACATATACTCATGAAAGAGTAAAAAAAAAAAAAACTCATTGTGGATTGTTTTACATGTTTGCATTATGTGTCTCTTTCTCATAAGATTTTTTTTCCTTTCCCACTTCTGTAATGGCAGAAAACCCAGGAATCTTATTCAGGGTGTCCTGGAGACCATCCTTCCTCAGTCCCCACCCACTTTAATCAATTCTGAAGTATTAAAGGCACCTTCAGTCTTGTCCTTACTCTTAAGTCGTGGAGGTACTTTTTGATTCAGACTGATGTCTTAGCCTTCTTTTCATTTGAACTATTCACCAGTCAACTGAGATATATTTTAATGGCAAACATTAGTCAAACAGAAAGACGAAGTCAAATAAAGTTACTATACTGGCTTTTATCAAATATTAAATCTTTTCTCTCCCGTCTTCAATGGCAGAGGCACTTGGCAGCTTCAGAGGCTGGGTTTCCCTGGTCCCTATCAGCATGTCTGCTTTTGCCTGCTTAATTTAGGGAAAAGGCTCTCTGTTGATCAGCCCTCAGAGAGTCAGTATTTTCATGAAATTGACCAATGCTGATCCCAGAAGTTGGAGCACACTTCCATAGAGAAGTCCCTGTCCAGGTCTAACTGTACTCTGTGTATTGAAGTGTTTTAGTGCTAAGTACATCTTTAAGTATTATAATATATTTGAAAGTAATGATCCACGTATGACATGGATTTGATTTATACTTGCTTACCACACTGTAGACCACTGAAAGGCAGGCACTGTCAACTCTGATACCTTGGACGGAGTAGACACCTAACAAATACTTCTTAAATTAAATGAATCGGAACCAGGGATGGCTACATAATTTGCCGAGCCCAGAGGAAAAAAAAAATAAAATACAGGTCCTCTTGCTCAAAAAGGAGGAAAAAAGTGACATAAAAAGTACTAAAATATAATGTTTATAACAGCATTATTCGTTTTGCCAAAAAATGGAAACAACCCAAAAGGTCATCAACTGATAAATGGATAAACAAAAGTGGTATATCCATACTATGCAATAGTATTTGGTTATAAAAAGGAATGATGTATTATACATGCTACAACATGAATTAACTTTGAAAGCAATACGCTAAGTAAAAGGAGCCAGTCACAAGAAGACCACGTATTGTATGATTCCACTCATAATGAAATATCCAGAACAGAAAAATCTGTAGGGATGGAAAGTAAGTTATTCATTGCCTAGGGATAGGTGAGGGAGAGGGACCTGCAAGGGTAAGGAGAGGGGTTTTCTTTCTGAGGTGATGAAAATGTTCTAAAATTGACTGTGGTGATGGTTGCACCTGTCTGTGAATATTGAATTCTATACTTCTAAATTGTAATGTAAATTGTAGAGTATGTGAACTATATCATTTGTGTGTGTTCATCTTTTTTTATTGAAATAGTTGACGTACGATATTATGTTAGTTTCAAGTATACTATGTAGTGATTTGACATTTGCATACATTATGAAACGATCACCTTGATAAATGTAGTAACCATCTGTCCCCATACAAAGTTATTGTGATATTATTGACCATATTCCTTGTGCTGTGTATTACATCCCCGTGGCTTATTTATTCTATAACTAGAGGTTTGTATCTCCTTGTTCTGTCTTTTGGATTCCACATATAAGTGAAATCATACAGTATTTATCTTTCTCTGTCTTACTTATTTCACTTAGCATAATACACTTCAGATCCATCCATGTTGTCACAAATGGCAAGATTTCATTTTTGTGAGCTGTATCTTAATAAAGCTGTTTTTTTTTTTTTAAAAAAGGTACTAAAATATAAAATTTTTTTCTTTCTTTTGAGGTCTTTTTCTGATTTTCAATGGTTTTTTATTTGATATTTTTGTCATTCTAAATAAAGAAAAAGTAAAATTTTAAATTATTAACATGAATTTTAATGTTTATCTTTGTATCATGCAATGCCAGTTTTAAATGCAAATATAAGAGCATGTAATTCATGCAGAATTACCAAAATTACAGATTTCATATATTGTAGCTCATATATGCGCATATATTTTGTCCTTACCAGAACAGTGGAAACACAGCACAAAAATAACTCAACTGTGTTTATTTCACTTCTTGATATGCACACATCCTACAAGTACTACCTTCAGTTTACTGATGAGTAAAGAAGAACTGAAAGTAAAAGAACCATAGGTCACTATCTTTCCCTTTCCTTCTATGTCATTTTCAGTGTAAATGGTTGGCTAATATAGGGGAGCAACACAAGTAAGAAAGGGTATGATAGTGTTTTTCAGTCATCTGTGTTTCTTAGGAAACCAGAAAGCAAGTTCTGCTTTGAACAGAAAGCACAAGCCTCTTGGGGCTGTCAAGGCCCCACTTAGTTTTGTACATAACATGCTTACCTTGTACTTGTTTTGAATCTTGCTGAACACTCAGGCATTGTGGATCTCCTCCAGAATTCTGCGTTCATGGGGCAAATCTAGAAAGTTACATGCAAATTCAGCAGCAAAGAATGGAGAACACTTTTATCTCTTCTGTTCATGCACAGGTCACATCGTCCCATCAGACTTCACTTACAATATATAAGTTCAAAGTTTAAATTATTAAGAATTTCAAGATGAAGACAGTAGAGCATTAAGTCAAGTGTGGGGCACTTTTGAGTGTGGATCCTGTGTGAACTGCACAGCTTGCATGGCCATGAAACCAACTCAATGGAAGTATTTGATTTCTAAATGATTTTAGATACAGCTTTGGATAAGCAATGCATCTGAGGGCATAATGTTTCCTTAGTTTAATTTTTTTTCTGAGTGACTTTGAGCAAATGATGTTTTACTCTGAAGGCTCTTAAAATTTAATTGGATGATTTCATCTCTCCCTTACACTCTCCTAACCTAAAAAAGCTAGAAGAGTGAATTACTGAGTCATTTTTCTTAACTCTTCTAGATTCAGTTGAAAGAAAAGTTCAGTGAAAATATATGCCATGATCACTTGGATATCTAGGCATGAGTCTAAGTGGGGAACAGATTGCCCTGCATAAAAGGTTTTAATCCCCAGGAGGGTCTGTGGTTGACTGAGGGAACAGGGAGGGGATGATGAGGGGAGCATGGCTGTGGTTAGCTGGGGCATGCATCATGGTTCATTGGGGCATGCATCTGGTCTGGATGTGCATTAGATAAACAAGGAGAGGTATGAGAAAAAGCTCATCAGCCTCCCAACCCTCTCCAGAGCAAATGAGTAGAAAGGTAGTTTGTAAGTTAAAATTGTAGGTGCTCAATAATAACTTTTAGTAGCTTTTTATCTGTAGCTAATTTATGGCCTTAATAATTAAAGGTCATCTAAACAGATTGCTTAAGAGAAATATTCAATCAGGGTTCATGTAGCCAAAGCACAGAGCACTTCTAAGTTATTTTATTATTATTACAACATTAGGAGCTCAAAAATGCTAACAGAGTGTAGATTTAGATGAAAGAATATAGTTTTGAAGAAAAAATGTTTAAGCTGCGGTGATGGGCCACTAGATGCTATCGAATGCAGAAATTCTATTATCTTTTATTCTATTAGTGAGAAATGCCTGTTAGCTGACACTTCCCTTGTTAACCCAGTACTACATAATGATTATGGGGTTTCACGTACGACCCTGGAACTCATGTAGTAATTCAAAAATTTTAAATGATGGCATTACATTCAATTCTATTTTAATAACATCGTATTTCAGTGCTTTGAAGATTTAATTCCCAGAACATTATGTTTATAGTGTGCATGTGGTGTTTGATTATCAATATATCCTATCCTCTGACCAAATATACTCTACTTTACTTAAAGATTTTATTTACTTAGTTTTTAGAGTAAGATTTACAATCCTCTCTCTATATCAGCAAAAACATCTTTCTGCTTTTTAAAAAAATGTATTTTCATTATCGTCAAATAAATGTAATGAATTTATTTATTTTTCCAGGCCCTTGCCCTTTAAGTTTATAAAATTCACTTTTGTTGCCTTCTTGTGTCATAGCCCTGCTATGAAAACAACATAATCTTTTAAAAACTGCATGATATAAATTTTACCCCTGTGCAGATGGTTGATATGCTACCTTTTGGTAAATGGAGGTGGAGGCATGGTAAATACAACCCCAGACTAATTTTCGAAGCGTTGTTCAAGCATAGAACAATCAGAGAGACCACCTGGGATCTTCCTCTACATTAAGAATACTTAGTGCATTCTGAAAAGAGGCATCAACTTAACCTTTTAAAATGATGATGCATCTAGCTTTCTTATTTTTTAAAGAAAACGATTTAACTATATAACTAATGCCAGAAAGGGATTTTTAAAACTTCTCTCTCAATCGAACTTCCTTGGCATGAAATTATAGAAATCAAAGCTTTTCCTACGTCTACTCTCCCATTCCCTTTATTTAACTTATATGAATTCCCATGGTATTGAGCTCTGTATGGAGGGAACAGATTTATTGAAGAACCTGTAAATGATCATTGCCAGCATGTGAAGCTGCACTGGAAACAATGAAACCAAAGAGAAACAATATTGTTTCTTTTTCTATCAACCAGACTGATAGATTGAGGTAATGCTGTGCCTGCAGTGTTTCCAGATTGGAGCAGGGCAGTTAGCAAAAATTTCTCAGTGTCTCCTTTAAGATATTAAAGTGTAGGCAGGATGATGGCATTACAAGTGTCTTCATAGTTGATGGGACATTGTATTCATGGGGTATTGTATACCAAAGGGTAATCCCTAATAGTCTGGAGAGAATTTTCTAGTAAAGTGTCCTGGGTAAGTTGTAGGACTTGCCCAATTCAGGATTTATATCGGTGATTTAGATCATGGTTTCGAAGGGTATTTTAAAAGCAAAACTTCACCCAAGTAAAATCTTCACAGAAGACATATAAAATAGATAAAAGAGAAATGGCTTTGGTGAAGGTGGGGCGTAAACAAAGACACGTCCACACACCTCTCGGTCTTTCTAGAGCTCAGAGCACTATTGACCCAGGTTAATAAAATGAGCTAACTTTTATTAGGACTCATTATGTGCCAGACATTGTGTTAAGAACTCTATAATCTATTATCTCATATAATAATCACCACACCTTTCTATGAGGAAGAATCCCTTATTGGCTCCATTTTACAGATAAAGAAGCTAAAAGTCAGAGCTGTTAATTGTTGAGTTAATTACTGACTACACAGTGGTAAATAATGGAGCTGGGCTTTGACACCAGATTTCCTGACTTCAAAGCCCAGGCTCTTAATTGCCATGGTATTTGGCCTTCTATGGAAGTGTACATGTTACAGGTGTCAAATGCTGGGCAGTGCAGGGAGGTGAGAGGAATGATTGTAGCACTGAGCTCACTCAAAGTAACCCAAACCCCAAAACACACCAAAGTACCCTGGATTGAGCTACATCTGCTTTCCCATGTCTTATCTCCGTCTCTTTTCTCCTTCTGCCTCTCTTCCTTTCCCAGCTGCTCGTCTGTGGCTTCTCTTTGTCAGTGGCAACCCCAATCAAATTTGGCATCTTGTGGTTAAACACAGGCTTCACTCTATAATGTTCCCATTGCTTCTCTGATTCAATCTGACACGTACTTCTGCTTTCTAGGAGGCCACACATCTGTTTTCAGTTTTGTGATGACCCAGGTGTGGCCACCAGAATGCCAGATGGGGGGCAACTGTTGGTACTGTGAAAATTAAGAGAGTAAACATCAAATGTATTCTGTTTCTTTTACACAAAAACCCAAGACACTTATATTCTGAGGTGAAATTAAGGGCTCTAGTTCCCACACTTATATGTGAACTTCTTCCTTCCTGATAATTCACTAGCTTGAGCAGAAGTATTTTAACATTGCTTTGAAAAGAAAAAGTTGCTTATTCCATATGGGCATGTAGTCACTAAAGAAATACTTGTAAGAAACGTGAGAAGCTCAACTGCTTATTTTTTTCTCTCACATCATATATATATATATATATGAATATATAAAATAGTAAACACCTCAAGTGTGGTAGGAAATTAATATTTTTATAGAGTTGAATGTATAGAAAGACTCTGTAATGAACAACAAAAATGCATATAAAGAAAAATATTTAGTCTTTCAAAGAGAACAAGAAAAAGTATTTTCACTCTGATCCTTCCAAAGTTCTCTCTGTGATGTGGTCCAAATGAACTATGGGTTCAAAGAATTTGGGTTGCTGCAGGAGCCTGGTCTTGCCTCTCATCACAACAGCTTCCTAGAAAGGAGCCCAGCAGAGAGCCAAGGAGATGAAGCAACAAGTCTGCACCTACCTCTGTGTCCTTCAGACCCCATTGTCACCTATAACTTTCTGTCAAGGGATAATGTTCTTTCAAGTTGCTTCAGCTCCTGGGTCCACCATGACTTCAAATGTTCCTATAATTCCCTAGGTCCAGAGAAGTGCCTGCCTCTCTGGAGAAGTTTTAGAGTACGGAAGCACTGTCCTTTCTACTGGAGTTTCAGTTGCATAATAAGTAATATTTCCAGAGCTAGGAACTAATCCAGAGAAAGATGCAGGAGTCAGGCAGCTGGAGATCAAAGTATCACCTTAATTGCTGATAAAGGCTAGTTTGGAGGAGGCAGTTTAGCAGCAGAATTGGACAAATTGACCCACACTCTCACAGGCAGTACTGGGCAATGCTAAGCCTATCTCCGTAAAATTCACACCATAGAGGAACAACCCAGGATGTGTGTGTGTTTTTTTAGGAAGGTAGATTCCAAAGAGAAACAGGAAGGAGGATGTTCATCTTCAAAATCACCAATAAGGTAATTAACACTGCCTGCTATGGGATGGTGTGAAAGGAGAAATGGTCTGAGGAACGAATATGTAGAGACCCCTGGCAGTGGCCAATGGCATGACCATCTGGTCAGGGGTGTGGAAAGAAGAGGACTGGAAGATTGGAGATAAGGAGCACAGCCTTGTTGAAGGACACAGAGAGTAGGCACCAAGTATGAAGATTTTTGTATCAAGTATTAATCCCTGCCAGAGGCATCTACCACAGAAGTGCTGAACAAAGCAGACAAAATCTCTCAGCTAGTTGATGTTAGCCGGCCATTGCCATTGTCAAGTCTGGATCAGGCATGATGGACACATGAACAGACTGA
Source organism: Monodon monoceros (assembly GCF_005190385.1). NCBI lineage: Eukaryota > Metazoa > Chordata > Mammalia > Artiodactyla > Monodontidae > Monodon > Monodon monoceros. Next base: position 99,682,687 of record NW_021703774.1, read on the forward strand.
CTATAGTGAAAGAGAGGGAGGCTATGTATTGGCCACAAAACATGAACTTCTACTTCCCAGGGCCAGTCTATCTATTGCTGCCTCTGAATGTCCAAACTGTCAGCAACATGGACGAACACTGGGGTCCTCCTATGGAACTATTCCTCAAAGAGACCGACTTGAATGTCCCTTCCATCCTGGAAGGGCCAGTGGTTCATCGTCACAGAGCTAAATACTTATTACTCCAGGTATGGGCTTTCCTTTCCTGCTCACAGATCCACAGCCAGCACCATTTTCTGGGATTTATGGGATGCTTGATCCACAGGCACGAAATCCCAGTTAATGTAATCTCGGACCACAGGATCCATTTCATAGGGAAGATGTGGGAATGGGTCCACAACTCCATGTCTTGTTTGAATGGTGTGGTCAGAAAATAACTTAAAATTTCCATTTTTCATTTGGCATTACCTGAGTTGATATTGTGGAGTTGTTACATTTTGTTTTTATTATATGCTGTTATGGGCTAAATTGTGTCACCTGCAAAATTCATATGTTGAAGTCCTAACCCCCAGTAACTCAGAATGTGATTGCATTTGGAGATAGGGCCTTTAAAGAGGTAATTAAGGGACTTCCCTGGTGGCACAGTCGTTAAGAATCCGCCTGCCAATGCAGAGGGCACGGGTTCGAGCCCTGGTCTGGGAAGATGCATGCAGCGTGCAGCCATGAAGACCAAATGCAGCCAAAAAAAAAAAAAAGAGGTAATTAAGGTAAAATGCCAATTTAAAAAAAAGGTAAAATGTAAGATAAGGTAAAATGAGGTTATTAGGGTGACCCTAACCCAGTGTGACTGGTGTCCTTATGAAAAGAGATTAGGACACAGACATACACAGAGAAAAGACCATGTGAAGGCACAGATGGCCATCTACAAGCCAAGGAGAGAGGTCTCAGAATGAAATCAACCCTGCCAGCTCCTTGATCTGGGACTTCTAGCCTCCAAAACTGTGGGAAAATACATTTCTGTTTGTTTATTTTAACTTATTTTGGCTGCGCCAGATCTTAGTTGCAGCATGCAAGATCTTCCTTGTGGCATGCAGGCTCTTAGTTGTGGCATGTATGTGGGACCTAGTTCCCCGACCAGGGATCGAAACCGGGCCCCCTGCATTGGGAGTCTTATCCACTAGGCTACCAGGGAAGTCCTGTAAATTTCTGTTCTTTAAGCCACCCAGTCTGTGGTATTTGTTATGGCAGACCTAGCAAACTAATACATATGCGAAGTTAATAATAGGTTAACATTTATAACGGCTAGCTTTTCAGTTTACAAAGCACTTTCGGTTACATATCTTAATTGACTCTCATTAAGTGTTGGTAGGGTGTTATAATTTTCAGTTAGGAAACTGAAGACATGGGAATCCCTAAGGTCCAGTAGTGAGGGACAAAATTAGGTCCCGAATCCAAGTATTCTGACTTCAGCGCCTCTCTATCAAGTGAGACCTTCTCTATTTAAAAACCATCAGTGGCCAAATTCTTTACTTAGAATGGCATACAAGGTCCCTCTCATGCTGATGTGCCCCAGCTTTCCTTTTCTGCCTACTATCACTCAACCCCTTTCAGCCTATACTTTATCAATATGGAATTGCCCACTGCTCTTTATAAATCAAATATATGTTGCTCTCCCATGGCATTGTGTGAACTGTTTCTCTACTAGGGTGCTTTTGCTACTTTCTCAACTTGACAAATTACTACACATTCTTCAAAACCCGGCTCAAATATTACCTTCTCTGTGAACCCCACTGTGAGTTTCTCTCCTCTGTGCTCCCATATTTTGTATATATCTCTACAATTGCACTTATCTCATGAGATCAGGAAGCAGATTAACAGAGTGAGGAGCGGCCAGGGCTTTGGAGCTAAGCAGACATAGGGTCAAATCCTGACTCTGCCATGTTTCATTCAATCAAATAGCTTTTTACAGTATGAATTACATGAAACACGCTGAGCCATGTTCCAGGAATACAAAGATGACAAACCTGTGCTCACCCTGAAAGAAATTAGTCCTAATGCAGTCTGGTTGCGGATTCAGACAGTAAATTAAAATTTAGAGAGACAAGTGCACTGCTAGAGATACATACAGGGAGCATTAGGCAAGGCATTGACACTTCCCAGGGTCAAGGAAGGCTTTCTTGAAGGACAAACAGGAATTAAATGAAGATGGGTAGAGGGAATTCCCTGGCGGTCCAGTGGTTAGGGCTCAGCGCTTGCACTGCTGGGGCCCTGGGTTAGATTCCTGGCCGGGGAACTAAGTTCCCACAAGCCACGTGGTGAGGCCAAAAAAAAAAATTAATAATAATTATTAATAATAAATAAATAAATAAAAATAATAAATAAATAAGGTGGGTAGAAAGTTTCAGGCAGAGGAATTAAATGTACAGAGGAGACTGAGAGAATGGCCAAGGTAACTCTATAAGCCTGTCTCCTCGTCTGCAAATAGGGAGATATACCCCTATCTCTTAGGGTTGGTCGTAGGATTAAACGACATACCATATGTAAATCATCTAATAAAGTGTCTGACATTGCGTGCTCAAAGTATTGAGGTATTATTATTCTGTTGTGGTTATATCTATGTTTCTATCTCTACTACTTCACCAGGGGAGTTCCTTGAGGGCCAGGAACAGCCTTATTCACTTTTGTATCATTAGCTTCTGACACTGTGCCTGGCATTTCGAGACCGCTCGATATGCATTTGTTGAATAAGCTCATGAATGCATGAAGTACTGAGCATGCATGTGTTTCAGGATCTCATCCGTTCTAAGACAAAAGTAAGAAGGAACCAAAAAAACTACAGCAACACTAAAAGACCCTTCAATCTTTTCAGAAGTTTCCCTTTTCCAATTAATAAAGCAAGTATGGATTCCTTCTGTGATTTATGTCTCCTGATTTATTAGAAATGACCAAACCTGCCATCTTAAAAAAACTCAGAGATCCACAGATCTAGGATGAGTTGATTTTGATGTGAAAAAGAAGAGTAATAAGTGCAGGTCAGACCAAGTGTAAATTCAAATCCCATGACCTTTTTCCCTTCAACAATTATCAATACTTTATTACAGAGGATTTAAAACATACTTAATTGAGAAGTTGGTCAATGATAGAAAGCTAGGAGACCAATGTCTCAGGAACTCCCTTTCCTTCTCTTTGGCAAGTCCTGAGGAAGGACCCTGGGATCATGGTGAGAACCATTGTTTCAATAAATTTTATAAATACAATGTGTGTAAATAGAAATATCTAGGTCTTCATTAGAACCATTCTTTTTAACACCAAAAAATGGTTATAAGTTAAATAGACATCAGTCTTCAAGGTCAGATTCCCTTGAAACGATTCCAAGCTATTAACTATGAGAATAATTAAACTGTAATTTAAGCACATTTTAAAGAGCCTAACAGATCTTTGTCCAGGCAAGCATTCCTAGAGGAGATGCTGTGCTTCCAGATTAATTTTAAAGCTACTCCAGCAATATATGTAAATCTGAATTTATTCTCCAAATTACCAAATCCAGATTCTACTCTCTACTGTTCAATTTAGTTTCTGCAGTTTGTATGCAGATTATGCCAAGCAGGAGGTCTGTCGTTTACAATTGACAACACTTACCAGATGTTAATTTTACACATTGCTCTAATTTAAATGCTTAATTGCTCTCAGTGAACTCAATTTACAGCTCATAAACCCCTCCCAGTGGCCCCCAAATCTCTTTGCCTATGATAAGTTCAAAGTTAAATGAACCATAGCGTCCCTTGGTAGAAAAAAATGAAATATCTGAATAATCCTATACTCTTTAAATGTTTATAATTATTTGTTAGAAAAAATTAACATCTGAGCATTTTCTCTAAATTAGTTTTAGAGAGAAGAGGTTAGGAGGTTAGGTTCAATGACTGCCAGGTCTCCTACTAGTTCCTTAACAATCTTGCTCTTTGAAACTGGAGCACAAGGATCATACATGCCTTTATATGTATATAGTATCCAGGATGATCAGGGAGGATCAAAGAAATATTAAAAACATTGTGGAGAATGACTATATAATTACAAACTGTTCCATGTCGATGGCGTCCAACTAAGGTAAAGAATAAGGTGCTGTAAGTATCATAGCCTGATGGGAGAGTTTGAAGGCTTTTCTGTCTATCCACCCCTTTAGCTGGGAAATTGAATGCTGACTTTGAAAGAGCTCATCTCATTCAACGTCATCGTTTATGGACACAGAGCCCCAGAAAGTTCAAGTGGTTTGCCCAGCGAAATGAGTGATGGAGAACAGGACCAGAATTTCAGGTTCTTGTCTCTTCGGGCAACATTTTGACCACTTGACCACCCAGCCTATCTTGTCCCCCAGTTTGTTGCAGTCAACTGCAGCAAGGGGAAAGGGAGAAAACCTTTATTAAACCTTGCACAAGACACAGAAATGGATTTTATTCAACGAATGATACCGAGGTGCTTTCTGTTTTAAGCCAAACCACGTATGAAAATAGAGATGTACACTAGGCTAAATCACAGAGTGCTTCTTGACTTAATTTACAAGGATTCACTATTGGATTTTTGTAAACATTTAGCTCCCCTACTGAATTTTAAAGTTGGCTTATGCTAGCCTCAAGAACACATCTATTATGTAAATTAAGGTATTTATGCATTAAAACCAATTAGCAAGTGTTTATAAAGTACAGTCATCCCTTAGTATCCACTGAGAATACCAAAATCAAGTCCCTTATATAAAGTGGTGTAGTATTTGCATATAACCTATGCACATCCTCCTGTATACTTTAAATCATCTTTAGATTGCTTATAATACCTAATTCAAAATAAAAGCTATGTAAATAGCTGTACATACAATGTAAATGATATGTAAATATTTGCCTTTGCACGAATTCAAGTTTTGCTTTTTGGGACTTTCTGGAATTTTTTTCCAAATATTTTCGATTTGGTTGGTGGTTGGTTGATTCCCTGGACGTGGAACCCGAGGATATGGAGTACCAACTTTACCTAACACTGAGTCAGGTGCTATGCAATTTTTTTAAATAATAAGTATAATATAAGCCATGTTCCCCATTGACAAGGAGCTTGCATCTTAGTTGTGGGCACAAGACAAACAAATTGAACAACTTGAAAACAAAACAGTATATAATGAAGCATTAAATTGTACAGCAAGGAAAATTTGTAGGATATGGATGATAAAGAAGAAAAGACAAGTGAAAACCTTTGTGAGACTTAAACATCTCTGTACTAATTTTATTTGTGTGATTTTCTGTTTGTTCATGGGCTAGCAAATTAAAACAGGTTAAAAGTAATGCAAACAAGAGACCAGGTCCTCTATTGCTCTCAAAATAATTTGGCAGGTTTGTAAGAGTTTTGACGCCCCCTAGTGGCCAGTTATAATAGCATTGTCTGCCTGCACTTACAGTTCTAAGGTAACTTGTTTTTTTGTTGTTTTTTAAATTTAATTTTATTTATTCATTTTTTATACAGCAGGTTCTTATTAGTTATCTATTTTATATATATTTGTGTATATATGTCAATCCCTATCTCCCAATTCATCACACCACCACTGCCCCACCCACTTTCCCCCTGCTTGGTGTCCATATGTTTGTTCTCTACATCTGTGTCTCTATTTCTGCCTTGCAAACTGGTTCATCTGTACCATTTTTCTAGATTCCACATATGTGTGTTAATATACAATATTTTTTTTTCTTTTTCTGACTTACTTCACTCCGTATGACAACTCTGGGTCCATCCATGTCTCTACAAATGACCCAATTTTGTTCCTTTTTATGGCTAATATTCCATTGTATATATGTACCACATCTTCTTTATCTATACGTCTGTCGATGGGCATTTAGGTTGCTTCCATGACCTGGCTATTGTAAATAATGCTACAATGAACACCGGGGTGCATTTGTCTTTTTGAATTATGGTTTTCTCTTTTGGCTTCTGTTTTGAAGCCAAAAACCATGGGGAAGACTTTGATTTAAAACTATCAATTCTTTTCAAAGTTTTCTTTGACTAATAGAGGCTGCATAGTGCAGTGGTTAACACATAATCTCCAGAGCTAGCCTGCCTCAGTCCAAACACCAACTTTGCCACTGACTAGCTGTTTGAGCCCGGGCAAATGTTGCTTAATCATTCCATGTCTCAGTTCCCTCTCTGTAAAATGGGAATAACAATAGTACCCTCTTCATGACGTTTTTACAAGAATTAACTGAGTTAATATTTTTAAAGAACTTAGAACAGTGCCTATCACATAGTAAGCATAATATAAATATATGTTAATAAATTAGAGCAAATCATAGTAAAGCTCATTCTTCTATTTACATTATACTGACAATAATTTATAACTTCTCTGTGCTTAAGCTTCTTTAATAATAAATAATCATGTGTGAGGAAAGTTTTAAAAATAGACTTTTATTTATTTGTTTCATTAAGAATTCTCTTTTAGAGGAGTTCCAGGTTCACAGAAAAATTGAGAGGAAGGTACAGAGCTTTCCCATATACCTGCTGCCGCTACACATGCATAACTTCTCCCATTATCAACATCCTCCACCAGATAGAGCATTTGTTAAAACTGCTGAAACTATTGATACACCATTACCACCCAAAGTCCATAGTTTACAATACAGTTCACTCTTGGTGTTGTATATTCTGTGAGTTTGGACGACTGTGTAATGACACATATCCATCATTATGGTATCATACAGAGTATTTTCACTGCCTTAAAAATCCTCTGTGGTCCACCTATTCATCTCTCCCTCCCCCCAAACCCCTGGCAACCCCTGACCTTCTTCTTGCCTCCCTAGTTTGCCTTGTCCAGAATACCATATTTGGAGTTACACAGTATGTAGCCTCTTTAGATTGTCTTCTTTCGCTTAGTAATATGCATTTAAGGTTGTTGCATGTATTTTCGTGGCTCGAAAGCTCATGTTTTTAGCACTGAATAATATCGTCTGGATGTACCACAGTTTTTTTATTTATTCACCTACTGAAAGACATCTTGATTTCTTCCACATGAATTATGAATAAAGCAGCTATAAACATCCACGTGCATGCTTTTGTGTGGACATATGCTTTTTTTTTTTTTTTTTTGCGGTACTCGGGCATCTCATTGTTGTGGCCTCTCCCGTTGCGGAGCACAGGCTCCGGACGCGCAGGCTCAGCAGCCATGGCTCACGGGCCTAGCCGCTCCGCAGCATGTGGGATCCTCCCGGACGGGGGCACGATCCCGTGTCCCCTGCATTGGCAGGCGGACTCTCAAACACTGCGCCATCAGGGCATATGCTTTTAACTCTGCTAGGTAAATACCAAGGACTGTGATTGCTGGATCATATAAGAGTATGTTCAGTTTCGCAAGAAGCCACCAAACTGTCTTCCCTTTTGCATTCCCACCAGCAATGAAGGAGAGTTCCTGTTGTTCCACATCCTTGTCAGCATTTGTTGTTGTCAGTGTTCTGAATTTTGGCCATTCTAATAGGTGTGTAGTGGTATCTATTGTTTTAATTTGCATTTCTCTGATGACATATAATGTGAAGCATCTTTTCATATGTTTATTTGCCATCTGTATATCTTCTTTGTTCAGGTATAACTTTATTTTTTAGAAAAGTTTTATATTTACAGAAAAATTGAGAAGATAGTATGCAGAATTCCCATATACCTACACCCAGTTTTTCCTACTCTTACCATCTTAAAGTAGTATGGTACATTTGTTACAATCTATAAACCAATATTGACACTTTATTATTAACTGAAGTTCACAGTTTATTCAGATTTCCTTAATATTTACCTGATGTTCTTTTACTATACTAGGATCCCATCCAGGATACCGCATTCCATTTAGTTTTCATAATCTCCTCAGGCTCCCCTTGACTATGACAGTTTTTCAGACTTTCCTTGTTTTTGATGACCTTGACAGTTTTGAGGAGCACTGGTCAAGTATTTCGCAGAATGTCCTTCAATTGGGATTTGACATTTTTCCCATGATTAGATTGGGGTTATGGGAGTTGGGGAGGAAGATCACAGAGGCAAAGAGCCATTTTCATCACATCATATATACTTTCATCATGATTTATGACTGTTGATGTTGACCTTGATCACTTGGCTGATGTGGTTTTTGTCCACAGTAAGTTTTTGTAGGTTTCTCCAGAGTACGGTTACTCTATTTCCTCCCTTTCCATAGTCTTTAGAGGGAAGTCACTACATGCAGCCCACACTTAGGGAGTAGGGATTTATGCTCCCTCTCCTTGAGGACAGAGTATCCATATAAATTATTTGAAATTCTTCTGCATAGGCTATTTGTTTCTTCTCCTCCATTTATTTTTATTCAATGATTTATTTACACCAGTATTGACTCAGATAATTATTTTACACTTTGGGTTATTATCCAATTTTACTTTTATTTATTTTTTCCAAATTGTTCCACCTTTGGCTATTGGGAACTCTTTCAGTTGTCTTCTCTGTCCCTTTGTCATATCCCTATCAATATGGTTTTTAAAGAAATCACCTCCTAAAAAAAAAAAATAACAGAATGCAATCTCATTCATTACTTTCTGTCACTTCAACAAGCTCATCTTGTATATTTCCTGCCCTAGTCCTAGAATCAACCATTTCTCCAAAAAGCCCTAGTTCCTTTTACTGGAGAATAATGTTGGAAACCAAGATCTGAGTGCTATGTGTATTTGTGCTAGGGGATGTCATTTCTTTTATGATCCCTCTCGGTTAACAGATCAAAGAAATATATGCATGTATACTAATCAGTGTATACATACATATCTATTAATATTTCTATTTGTAACCATATGCGTCTATAGTAAGCTAAACATGAGTTCTTCCTGATATCTCCAACTCTAACCCATCACTACACAGATCGTTCTAGCCTCCTCCCTTTGCTTGTCTGTAAATTCTTACTCCAGCAATGAGCTACACCTGTGGCCCATTCACTCAGTTGTTCAGTTCCAGTATACACATGTAGCAGTATCAGAATTGTTAACACATACCCCCAAGTGAAACAACTTTATCAACGAAAGTAGAGTTCTATGCAATTTCTTTTGCCTTCAGTCTTCCAGATTCCACTCATTTCCAATTTTACTTAAGGTCAGCACCTTTCCCTGCCCCCTCCTTCAGTGGCATTGTTTCATATATGTACATATATATATATTTTTTAATTTATTTATTTTTGGCTGTGTTGGGTCTTTGTTGCCGCGTGTGGCATTCTCTAGTTGCGGCGAGCAGGGGCCACTCTTCGTTGCGGTGCGCAGGCTTCTCATTGTGGTGGCTTCTCTTGTGGAGCATGGGCTCTAGGCGTGGGCTTCAGTAGTTGTGGTTTGCGGGCTCTAGAGCGCAGGCTCAGTAGTTGTGATGCACGGGCTTAGTTGCTCCACGGCATGTGGGATCTTCCCGAAACAGGGAACGAACCTGTGTCTCCTGCATTGACAGGGGGATTCTTAACCACTGCGCCACCAGGGAAGCCTATATATATATATATATATACATATATATATGTATATATATATTTTTTTGCGGTACGCGGGCCTCTCACTGTTGTGGTCTCTCCCGTTGCGGAGCACAGGGTCCGGACGTGCAGGCTCAGCGGCCATGGCTCACGGGCCTAACTGCTCCGCGGCATGTGGGATCTTCACAGACCGGGGCACGAACCCGTGTCCCCTGCATCGGCAGGCGGACTCCCAACCACTGCGCCACCAGGGAAGCCCCATATATTTTTAATACAGTTAGATTCTCTTATCATGATCTGCTTTCCTTCCTGGAATTTTCTGACCTCCTAAATGATTTTATTTTAATTTTCATACATTAAAGTTCACTCTTTGTGTTTTACAGTTCTATAGCTTTTGATAATTGTAGAATGTCATGTATCCATGATTAAAGTATTATACAGAATAATTTCACCTCCCTAAATGTCACCTGTGCTTCAGCTCCCCATCCCTCCACCCTGAAACTCTGGCAACCACTGTTTTTATTGTCTCTATAGTTTTGCCTTCTCCAGAATGTCATATAATTGGAGTCATACAGTATGTAATCATTTCAGGCTGGCTTAGTTCACTGAGCAATATGCATTTGCAATTCCTCCATGTCTTTTTGTGGCTTGAAAGCTTGTTTCTTTTTATCTATGAATAATATCCCATTGAATGGATGTACAATTTATCCAGCCAGGCAATGTTTTAATAATTGAAAATGCAGAGATGAAAAAGTCATCCTTACCCTGGAGAAATTCCCTGCCACTGGAGTTGGTGGCACATAGATAAACTACAGCATGATAAGAGCTATATTACATGTATAAGCAAGGCAGTGTGGGCACCCATAGGAGAAAGTGGACATCTACGTAAAACTGTGATGAAGCATAATACAGAGAAAAGTTGACATTTACCTCAGGCCTTGAAGAAAAAGTAGGCATTTGAAGGTGAGAAGGGAGCAGTAAGATGACTGATGAAAATGAGCCTGCCAACAAGTATTGCAAGAAGGTGAGAGAGACTGCCTCAGGTCCCGGATAACAAGTGCATTTTTCTAAGGTTGGGAGGAAGGGGCTCTGCAGTTCCCCTTCTGGTGTCACTTGGATAATAGCAATAACAATGACTCTCACTTGTCGAGCACCTACTACCACATGCCAGGCACAGTGCTGGGCATTGTATGCGTATCTTTCCCTCACAGGACTGTCCTTGTGTGTGTGTAACACACACACATGCAAAGATATGGAAAAAACTCCATCATGCTTCCTGTTGGAAGCTGATACTACTGAAGGTGAGTGCTATTCCAGTGTGTGGAGTAACTGAAGAGACATTGTCTGATACATGTCTGATAGAAAGCCTGCCCTTTGCTGTTTAGCTGCAGCTGCCACTTTCAGGCCTTGCTCACCCCAGCTCCTCGTCTCTAGGCCCCAAAGCTTTAAAATAATCACTGCATTACCAATTGCTGCATTCCATGGGATTGGCCACCTCCTCTGTCTTATCCAGGGATCAGGTCTCGAGATCACCTCATTTTCTTCTACCTCTGAGATTCTATATTTACCTAAACAATTCCAGAAATGAGAGATGATAAGAACTTGGATCAGAATTAGAAGATACCAAGCTTTTCTTTTATGAAAATAGCAAAATGAGGTCAACCTTCTCTTGACTCTGCCCCATGTAAGTTTCCTAAAGAAAGTCAAAGCAAATCTGTTGATCTATATTTAGGCTGCCTGCTTCCTACTCCAGAGTTCAGAACTGAACTCTTCTCCCTCCTGTTGACTCTGTAATATGTGACAAGGCCTTGATATTGGCCCAGCACCCCATGGAGCCCATTAGAACAGCACTGTCCTGGAATAGAGTTCTCTAGGGGAAAGAGCTATAAAAATGTGGAAACTGAGAGAGTAAGTAATGTTCCCAGAATATTAAATAGCTCCAACTCTGATAATCTTGACTTTTGACACTGGAAGATAACAGGCCAATTTGTACCAAGAGACAAATTACCAGTTTGTGATAGTCTTTAACAAAGACTTGACAACCCTATTGATACTATAAATCTTTTTCATATTTCAGCCAATGAGGTCCTCCAGGGAATGTGTACTGAGTGACACATCACACAGCTAAATATAAAGCAGCAGTTAATTTGACACCCACTACAAGATGACAGAAGTGGAACCTACCAAGTGACTCATAATTATTTTTTCCAACATTTACAATGCTGGTAATTAAGTTTCCTGTATTTACTTCCTAAAATGCAAGCTTTTCCAAAAATTAAACTCAAATTTGTTGTAGAATAAAATTTCAGGATCTAAGGAATTATAGAAAGTCACAGTTGCATAAATACAAACGTGTTCTTATCCACATTTGGCTAGTTAGTATTTAGCTTACAGTCCTTAAAATGTTATCAGTATTGTAATCATGCCTTTCCCTTTAGGCAAAAAGTTATTTTAGTCAAGTTAGACTAGAGGTAATTGTGTAAACAACCAATTCTGCTACTAGGCTGAAACATCCTGAGGGTATGTATGTGTTTCAAATGTCCTTGTGCCCTTCACACAGCAGAGGCTTCAGTTGTCTTTCAGTATTCATGGTACTACAGGCCCCAATTTTTTAAGTGGGTTACATGGTCACTCAGAATAAAGACCACATTTCCTCAGGCTGACTTAACAGTAGGTGTGACCTGGTAACTAAGTTCAGACAAATGATATGTAAGCATAAGTGTAAACAGTCTCCAGGAGCCTTCCTTAATTTAGCTTTCTTTTCCATTTTTTCTTCTTCCTGCTGGCTGGATGGTGGATCTAATGGCTAGAGGTGAGCAACTATCCCGGAGGTGAGCAGCTTTGACCATGAAATGATCTTAGAAGAGAGGCCAGGCCTGGCAGAGCAACTTCATGGAACAAAATCACACACCAGTCTGGCCTGCCTCCATCTGGACTTTTATGTGGGATAAACTCTTCTATCTTATTCAAGCTACCTTCACTAGCAACAGAGCATAATTCTAACTGTTAAACCTTAAAATCTCTAGCATATGTTAATGTTACCAGTGCAAAATATATAGTAATGAAAGTTTATTGAATAAATGTTGCAAATTTGGGGGTGTACATTATTTTTGTTGGTCCAGAAGTTCATTGACTGAAACAGGAAAACAGTGAGGTCATCCTAAGATCAGAGGGAAATCAGATCAAGGAGCTTAAGCATTCAGGAGACCAGCAATTATCAGGCAAATAAGGAAGAAACAGTCAAAGCTAAGGCTTAGTGAAAGAAGACATGGCTTGGTCTAGGGACATGGAGATAAGAGGAGTTTGGGATCATCTGTCTCTGGCCCGGAGGATAGGAAGCAAGTAGCTCAGGGTCTGTGTCAGAGGTTCTCGTGGGGGTGGGGGTAGTTTTGCTCCTGAGGGGACATTTGCAATACCTGGAGGCTTTTTTGGTTGTAACAACTGACTGGGGGAGGAGTTATGCTGTGGGCATCTAGTGCATAGAGGCCAGGGGTGCTGCTAAACATCCTACTATGCACAGGGCAGCCCCCATAACAAAGAATTATCTGGCCCAAAATGTCAATAGTGCTGAGGTAAAGAAACCTTGGTTTAGCTGACGATAGCTGTTCAGACTGGACCCCAAACTCCAGCTGCTCTTGGAATTCAAGCCAGAGTTAAAATGGATCATTTAGCCAGCCTGGATAGCATCTTGGAAATAGACAATCTAGACTTTCGTGTTCAGCATCGTTAAGCAGATTTCGTGACTAAGCTGAGTACCTGCAAATTGCTCCCAGAATATTAAATAGCTTATACCTCAGAGTTCCTTCCTCAGCACAAAGATAATTGTGCTTAAGTATAAGGCTGAGGCTGTGACATGCTCACAAGCCCTTAAGGAGAGTATGGGATATAAAACAGGCATATATTGGGGCCCTAAGATCTCAGATAGAGAAGCCCCCTTCTGTTCTCTGAACGTAGGGAGCGGAATTAACTTGACAAACAGCTTCTCCTTTGCTGTGTGTCATCAGCTTCCTAAATGTGGGAATTGTCCCCACGTTCCCAAGGCCAGAGCTTGTGCAGAAGATCTATGCCAGAGCAGCTGAGAGGACAGACGGGTCCTTGATGCTGCAGTTGACTTGTTGTTTGAACTGAAGTAACCCTCTGACTTTTCCAGGTGCCAGTTTTCCTTACAGTGTGAAAGTCAAAATTATCATTAGCTGGAGGGGAGGCCTGAGGGAAAGAGAGAGGAAGAGCAAGTTGATTGAGCTGCTCTGGCTGTTAAGCACCGTGTGCATAAATCAACTCACTTAAACCGCAGAATATCCCCCTTGGTTCTAGGATGACAGTACTGTGGAAATGAAGTCCTATTTATATTCTTATTATATTCCTGCAACATACATTTGTTTTGCATATTAATTAGAATGGCAATAATTACTTTTGTTTCTCAAAAAATTATTGCCCAGCTGCCTTCAATATTAATTGAATGCTTATACACAAAGCACTGTGCTTGGACTTCCCTGGTGGCTCAGTGGGTAAGAATCTGCCTGCCAAAGCAGGGGACACGGGTTCGAGCCCTGGTCCAGGAAGATCCCACATGCCGTGGAGCAACTAAGCCCGTGTACCACAACTACTGAGCCTGTGCTCTAGAGCCCACAAACCACAACTACTGAGCCTGCGAGCCACAACTACTGAAGCCCGTGCGCCTAGAGCCCGTGCTCCGCAACAAGAGAAGCCACCTCAGTGAGAAGCCTGCGCACCGCAACGAAGAGTAGGCCCTGCTCTCTGCAACTAGAGAAAGCCTACGCGCAGCAACAAAGACCCAACACAGCCAAAAGTAAAATAAATAAATTTATTTTTTTTTTTAAAAAGCACTATTCTTGGTGTTATGTGGTTCCTACGGGAAAGCAGACATTCACACAAATAAATTGTAATACAAGGGAGAAAGTCATAATGTCACCCGAAAACTGGGTTTGCCTCTTGGCGGCTGTTGAGCCAAAAAGACACAACTGAGGCAAAGAGTGGGGGATGGAAGGACTTATTATCACTCACAGCAAGTAAGGAGAGCACCAGGGATCCTTCCCAAAGCAGTGTCTCCTCAACTGCAAAACTGGGGAAATTTTAATTTAGGGGTACATGCATAGTCATGAAGGGGCTTGGGCGGTCGACAGAGGGCAAGCTCTAGTGGATTGAAGTCATGAGGGTCAGAAAAGGTCAACATTATCAGCCCTTAGGTTCCCGTTAATCTGGTGGTTGAGCACTCTAGGCAAATCTTTACCATTGGAACAGAACGGGAGTCTTCACAACGGATGTATTATCTTTGCTCTTGTTACTTCTCTGGCCTGTTAACAGTCATTTGTTTCTGCATTCTTTTGTTCCCTTAAGCTCATCAATTACTGAGAACTGTTCAAGGGCAAGCATTGCAGCCAGGCTTAGATCACAAAATGGCGTAGGCCAAAAATGGCTTCTCTTATGTCAAGAAAGCCATCCCTGGTTCTCTTTCTCCAGGGACTCCTACCTTATCTGCTTACAATAATGCCATAGAAGAGACATAAAATGTTATGGGTCCATTGGGAATGGAATAATCAATTTTGTTGGAAGAAATAGGTTCGGTCATTAGTTACTTTGTTTAAAAAATATTTACTGCACTTTTGCTATATGCCGGGCAGTCTGTTAAATGATGGAGATTCAAAATGAATGAGACCAAAGAGCCCTAAGTTGAGTGGGTAAGAGATGTATATTGAGAAGTAGCATTTGAGCTATGAGAATGGGAGGAGGTGTGGGTTATTCCAGGCAAAGTGAAAACTACAAATTAAGTTTCTCTTTTGTCTCGGTTTCTTTTCAATGCCTTCAAATAGTTGTTTAAGAATACACACACACACACACACACACACACAGACACACACACACACAGACACACACACTGGAATATTATTCAGCCATAAAAAAGAATGAAATTTTGCCATTTGCAACAACAGGGATGGACTTTGAGGAAATTATACTTAGTGAAATAAGTCAGACAGAAAGAGACAAATGCTTTTTTTTTTTAACTTATATGTGGAATCTAAAAAATAAGACAAACAAATGAATATAACAAAACAGAAACAAACTAAGATACAGAGAACAAACTAATGGTCACCAGTGGGGAGAGGGTTGGGTGAGCAACAAGATAAGGGAAGGGGATTAAGAGGTACAAACTACTAGGTTAAAATAAATAATATACAAGGATGTAACGTACAGCACAGGGAATATAGCCAATATTTTATAACTTTAAATGGAGTATAATCTATAGAAATATCAAATCACTATGTTGTACACCCAAAACTAATACTGTATTTCAATTATACTTCAATTAAAAAAAAAAAAGATTCAGGGCTTCCCTGGTGGCACAGGGGTTGGGAGTCCACCTGCCAATGCAGGGGACACAGGTTCGAGCCCTGGTCCAGGAAGATCCCACATGCCATGGAGCAACTAAGCCCGTGAGCCACAACTACTGAGCCCGTGTGTCACAACTACTGAAACCCACGCCCCTAGAGCCCTGCTCTGCAGCGAGAGAGGCTGCCACGATGAGAAGCCTGTGCACCGCAGCAAGGAGTGGCCCCTGCTTGCCGCAGCTAGGGAGAGCCCACATGCAGCGACGAAGACAAAAAATAAAAAATTTTTAAATTAAAAAAAAAAAGATTCAATCTTAAGGCCAAGCCTCCAGGGAAGCTTTTTTTTAAAATGACTTAATTTTTTCGGAGCAGTCTTATGTTCACAGTAAAATTCAGAAGGTATAGATTTCTCATATATTCCCTGCTCCCACGTAGGCATAGCTTCCCCCCATTATCAACATGGGAAAGCTTTTAAATTGTCGATATCTCAGTGTGAATTTCTTCCAATACCCAATCAGATTACTTTCTCCTAGCACCTTGGAGAGGAATTTTATTTAGGAAGCAGAAGTTAGGATGAGCATAACTGTAGAATGTAGGGCAATTTGGGGGAAGACATTTACATTAGAACACTTCTTATCATAACAGAAATAATTGACCACAACTGGTCAGGCAAACGGGGGGAATTTATTAGCAACCTATCATGACTGCAGACAAGACATAGCCAGAATTCAAAGAAGTCTGGAACCAGGGGATCCAACACCACTATCTTTCTCATTTCTTTGCTTCTCTCAGCATGAGGCTTCATTCTCTTAGTATAGCTTCCTCCACAGCCGGGAGAGGACTGTTAGGTCCCTATCCTGGGCTCTCACAGCTTTGACTCTAGATGACTGACTTTTTTCCCCTGAGTTCCAAGCCAAAAAAATCCCGAGGATGGGTGTTAACTAACTTGGCTTGTGATTTGACCTAGCTTTGACCAGGTTATGAAATACTCTGGTTGGCTCAGTTTGGGTCATGTTTGCACCCACAGACCCATCAACTGTGAACAAAGGGCAGGATTTGTAACAACTTGGCAGTTCCTTTGGAATCACATGATGGTAATAGGAATAATATACCCCAGAAGAAAAGGGGTGCCATTCTGAGGAAGGAAAGCATGTGGACCAACACGCATGCTAGGTGTCCACTAGGGGAACACCCCAGGTGGCTTGGCAAGGCCTTGGGCAGAAGGTTCAGAAAGATATTTAAGTGTGACAACAGGGACTTCCCTGGTGGCGCAGTGGTTCACACTCCACCCTCCCAATGCAGGGCACTGGGTTCAATCCCTGCTCAGGGAACTAGATCCCACATGCATGCTGCAACTAAGAGTTCACGTGCCGCAACTAAGGAGACCACGTGCCGCAACTAAGGAGCTGGTGAACCACAACTAAGGAGCCCACCAGCTGCAACTAAGGAGCCCGCCTGCCACAACTAAGACCCGGCTCAACCAAATAAATAAATAAATAAATATTTGGGGGGAAAAAAGCAAGAATGACTTGACTGTCATAAAAAAAAAAAGGGTAACAACAAATTCCTATTACTTGCAAAGTTTTTCAAGGCCCTAGAAGTCCTAACAGCCCTACATAGCTCTCAAATCATCTCTGGCTTATGCTTCTGATAATCTAACAAACCCAGTAATAATGAGCTGGATTCCTCAGAGACCTCTTATCTTCTGCTATTTAGGTAGCTGGGGAAGGAAGTGTACCCAGTTCTGTCCATTAGCATTTCTTCCCTTGAGGATTAGGTTGTAACATAAACCACAGGGTCCTAAAGTGACAAATCATATCAAATATCATATCACACTGTTTTGCTCTGAATCCTTGATATTTTCTGGCTCCTTACCTCATTGTATTCACATCAAGGTCACCTCTTCAGAGAGACCTCCCTGACCCACCCACCCAGATATTTTCACTTCTATTTCCTACCTGACTCTACTTTTCTAATCACATTTATCATTACCTGATGTCTGTTGGTCTCTTTGTTTACTGTGTATCTCTCAATAGAATTTAGGCTCCATGAGGGCAAGGATTTTGTTTACTGCTGAACCCCTGCACCTGGAGCAGCACCTGTCACATGATAAACACTTAATGAATAATTTTTGCACCGTGGCAACCCTTTGATAGAGCAGTGGTCTTCACATTTATTCAAGGTGAAATACTGGGAAATCATGATACAATGCTGGGAAAATAATGTATTTAATTTCATCTTATGGAATAGAAACAATTTTCTTACAGAAAAATGGCTGTATGTGTATAATTTTGGTGAGACTTTCAGCTGGGCCTAAACTATAATTCATACATTGATCTAGGCATGTGGATTCTACAACCAACTCACCAGGATCCTAGATAGGCATTGGATAAGTGGCCTGAGGATCCATTTTATAGATAGATAGATAGATAAATAGATAGATAGATAGATACATATTCATCAAATTCAAAATAGTGGTTACCTCTGGGAACCAAGAGGGATAACATTCAAAAGGGACTTTAGCATTAGTTTAATGCTCTAATATTTTAAGATATTTTGAATAGAGAGAGAGACAGAAAGAGAGAGATAGAGAGACAGAGAGACAAAGACAGACACACAGAGACAGGGACAGAGAGATAGAAAGAAACATTTAAAAAAATACTATAAACATGATAAAAGACTGGAAGCAAATATGCCAAAATATTAAGAGGAGTTGATTTTGAATGGTAGGAATATGGCTGATTGTTTTCCTCTTTATTCTCTTATTTATTTTTCAATACACCCTCACTAAATAAAACATGATATAAAAACAGAATTAATCATAAAAATTGAAGAATTGAACTACTGCTAAGAAGGTTTTTACTGAAATAAACTGATGGAGTAGCTTGACCATTTTTTCTGCAACGCTAAACCATATGGTTATATGGTTCTTGCACTTTCACTTCCTAGGCCTAGGATTTATCTTTTTTTTTCAATATAAATTTATTTATTTATTTATTTATGGCTGTGTTGGGTCTTCGTTGCAGTGTGCGGGCTTCTCATTGCGGTGGCTTCTCTTGTTGCGGAGCAGGCTCTATGTGCACGGGCTTCAGTAGTTGTGGCACATGGGCTCAGTAGTTGTGGCTCGCGGGCTCTAGAGCGCAGGCTCAGGAGTTGTGGCGCTCAGGCTTAGTTGCTCCAAGGCATGTGGGATTTTCCAGGACCAGAGCTCAAACCCATGTCACCTGCATTGGCAGGTGGATTCTTAACCACTGTGTCACCAGGGACGTCCCGGATTTACCTCTTTTTAAAAATCATTTTCTTTTTAATACTGTGGTGATGTTCTGAAAATATGTGGAGAGGGAAGGTGTGAGTGTGACCTTGTGTTGAGTCTCTACTTCCCAGAATCATTTTAGATTCAGAACTGGTTACATATTAGCTCTAACCAGCAGAGTTATTCAGTTCTTTGAAAGAATAGAATTTTAATGTCTCTTTCTATTGATATCTTGCATTTTTAATATGCTTTGAAGTTTAGTCTTAGAATCCACAAAATCTATGGTAAAATTTATTTAATCATAAAGGTCTTTGCTGGATCTAGTAAATGCCCTACATTCCTTTTTAGCACTTGGAATTTTAGCAATTACTTGGCCGATGTTGTGTGAGTTACAGCATTATCCGGGACAGGGATTTATGTCTGCTTTGTTCATTGCTATATATTTCCCCAGTTCCTAGCACAATAGGTAGGTAGCATAGAAAGTGCTCAATGAATGTTTGTTGATAAATGGATTTGAAGCATTTGAGAAATTCCTACTTGTGTATTGCTTAATTTAAGATTTGGTCTATTTACTTTTTTTAAAAAAATTTATTTATTTATTTGGTTGCGTCAGGTCTTAGTTGCAGCATGCGGGCTCTTCGTTGCAGTGCAGGGGCTTCTCTCCAGTTGTGGCGCACAGGTTCCAGAGCACATGGGTTCAGTGGTTGTGGCACGAGGGCTCCAGAGTGCGCGGGCTCAACGCGGGCTTTCTAGTTGTGGTACATGGACTTTACAGCATGCAGGCTTAGTTGCCCCGCGGCATGTGGAATCTTAGTTCCCTGACCAGGGATTGGACCCATGCTCCTTGCATTGGAAGGTGGATTCTTAACCACTGGACCACTAGGGAAGTCCCGAGATTTGGTCTACTTTCTCTCCAGGTGAGAGTCTCTAACAATATACATAATAAATTACCAGGAAATGGGAGACTGGAGTGATCAGACTAGGGTCCCACACAGCTGGGGGAGTGGAGGGACAGAATTAGGACTGGGGTGGGAGAGGTTCAGCTAAGGAAGGGAGGAGATAGGGTGTTGGGAAACAAAACCAATAGCTGTCCACATGGTAGCCCACGAACTCATCATAAACTATTCAATCACATTAGAAATTTCAGAAAGAAAACTTAGAATGAGAAAGAAGGAGAAAATGCTAGGTGTTATGGTGAGGGGCAGAAAGGGGTTGGAGGAACAGAAGGGAGACCAGAATGAGTGAGGCAGAGAGCGCTTAGACCTGAAGACAGAGAGGGAGGCACAGCAGGCCAGGGTGCAAATCTAGGATTTTATTTTCAGTGTGTGGAAGTGACATGACCCATTTATGGATCATTCTGGTAGTCATGTGGAGAATGAACATTGAGAGGGGGCAAGAGTAGAAGTTTAGAAACCAGCTAGGAGCTTCTTTCAGCCATTCAGGCAAGTGATGCTGAAGTCCAGGACCAGGGTAGCAGTGGGCAAAGGTAGCAACCAGATATCAAGTGACTATTTAAACAAATAATTAATTATAATTGAGATATGTGCTACAAAAGAGTTGAATGAGGCAACTCAACTCGGTCTGGTCTGGCGAGTAGAAGAGCAGTCAGGTAAGGTTTCTTTGACCAAATGGCATTTAAGCAGGGACTGGAAGGATGAATGAAGTGGGAAAGGAGAAGAAAAATTTCTAGAACAGGGGTTGCAGGTGGGAAAGCTTTGGGGCCAGGAAGAGCACAGCTAAATCCAGGAACTAAAAAGTGGTCTGTGTGGCTCAAGCAGAGAACAAGAGGAGCCACTGTGTGGGATGAAGCTAGTGGGGTCAGCAGGAGTCAGATATCATAAGGTCTTCGAAACCTTAAGTGTCATATAAGACTGTTGAGTTTTAGCCTAAAAGCACTAGGAAGCCACAGAGGGACTTTAAGCCTGAGGGGAATGTTACTTGTTTCCTCATTTAACATATATATATTAAACATCATCTGTTGTACATGACCATCATCTATGTGATCAGATTCGTAGTTTAGAAAGAGTACTCTGATTGCAATATGGGAAATGAATCAGAGGGAGCAAGAACAAGTGCAGAAGACTAGTGGGTGAGCTTCTGAAGTAGACAGTGGGAGACAGTGGTGGTTTGCCCTACAGAGGTGGCAGTGGGCATAGAAGGATATGGATGATGTAATGATTGGCAGGTTGGGGGAGCAGGGGTATGAAAGAGGCTCAGAGACTGAGCACTGCACAATAGGCTTTGGCAGATGGGGTTCAGCAAAGAGTTGGGACATTGTATGAGATTCCAAGGAGCACCTAGTCAGTCTCCTGCTTCTTGTCCTACAGTATCCTAGAATGTCCTTACAGGATCATGATAAACCTTGCAGAACGACTACCAAAAAATAGATGGTATACTTAGAATACTTGTGAGTGAGCTTCTTTACAAAGGGTTGCTTATAAAGATGTGGGCAGGGTGTAAGGGAACCACAAAGGATAACCCTAGGCCCCAACTAGATGTGACAAGGGGAGAGGGCAGTTACCGGAACCCAGAAGGAGAAAATCATATGGAGAAGGTCACTTTGACCTATACTCTTTGGTCAAGGAATTTACAGGGAAGAAGCCAGGGAAGTAGAAATTCTCCCTGACTCACTTTCCTCCCTTTCATCAGTCCATTACCTGGGATCCCCATTGGTAAACCTCAACTAGAAGGACTTGGAGACTCTGTGGTATATTCAAGTCAGCCTCCAGGTGTGAATGCAGGTGAGGGTGGAGAGTAGACCCGGAGAGGCAAACAGAAGTCCATGCTGGAGCTCAGCCAATCAAATTAACAATTCAAATTATCACCTCTTAGCCTGCATTGGAATAGGATTTCAGACATTTTAATTGAGAAACAAAAATGAAACAAGGAAAATTGTTCTCAGCTGTTAGAGGAAGTCCCTCCATCTATTCTTACCTGTTACTCAGGTTATTTAGTTGTAAAATCTGATGAAAGTAACCTTTGGGAATCTGCAGTTTTTGCCAATCTTGTAGCAAGATCTTCTAAAATACAGTTTGAGAAGTAAAGACTTTTACAGTGAAGTTCAAAGGAATTTGCATCCTGCACAAGTGTGGTTTGTTTCCTGCAACCTAGGCAACCCCTTGGAGCTTAAATGCAATCGAACCAGAAAACCTGGCCAGATAACAAAATTATTTTACCGCATCATGAATCTGAGCTACCTAGGCTTTCTGCCTTTGGTTTCCCTATTACCCAAGTTACAGCAAATTTGTTTTTCTAAGCACATTGTCTTTTTAAAATCCTTGACAAATCAAGGAAAAGTCATTATTCTTGCTTAAAATTCATGTGGTCAACACATTTTCCATATATGACCTAGTAAAACAGGTGAGTCAGGTATCTTATTTCTTTGCCCTCTAAAATGTTATTATCCTGGAACAAGCTTTCAATATTTTTCTTAATGGCTCTGGTTTCCACTGCAAGTTAACAATGATTATTTGTGGTCTGACAGTTCCCTTGGCATTACACCAAAAACAGGAGCAAGAAAGCACATTCTTAGGGAGGTTTAACATCTAAGCCAGACATTCAGCTGTGAATCCAAATTTTCTCTTCTGTACTCCTTCTCTCCCTCGAGTGAAAATGCCATCTGACAGTTTCTTTGGTTTCCTAGCTTCAGAAAGTTATTCAAGCCCAGCAATTCCCAAAAATATCACAGCATTTTCAAGTCAGTATAAATGTCGATCTGTTTTCTTAAGTAAGATATTTGTCTCCAAGTTAAAAAAAATGAAGTATTTTTTTCTCTTTTTTAGAAAGTTGGTTATCAAACATTGTCTTGGGGCAAAACTTCAGCCTGAGATTAGTAATGTAGACAAGTCAACGGCAGGTTGTGAGGTGCATACAAAGAAAGTGGAAAGCTCTCCCTTCTCTCCCTTCTTTCCTTTCTTCTTCTGCTCTGTTCCTGCCACCCATGCCCCACCTAAAACAGTCCTCCCCTTGAGAAGGAAGAGAACAACAGTGAGAGGATGGGGCAGGGAAGGCTGTATGAAGAACTTGGGAAATTTCTTGGTTTCTGAACACTTTAACTATCAACGTTCAATAACAGAAAAGTTTCAATTAAAGACCTTAGGCACTAAAGGCAACTTAATTTTGCCTTTTTGTTTTGAAAGTGAAGACTAGAAAACTGAAAATTCTATTTAATAAAAATAAAATTTGGCTTTCAAGAGATGTAGCTTCAGCTCCAGATCGTCAAAGGTGCTGAAGATGGGCAGGCCAGCACTGAGATAGACCAGTAAACCAGTTTACTTTGCAACTGATTCAGCAGCTATAGGAAGCAAACAGCCACAATCACTACTGGCAGCCACCCAGTCGTAAGAAGAGGAGCTTAGGATGAAGCCAATATGGGGAATGTCACAGAAGAGAGATGAGAATAAGATGACGTCACTCACTGATACCACTAAAGTACTAGATAAACCAACCCTGAAGGCAACCTTCCACCTCTGGACTTTATGCCTAATAAGCAAATACATTTTTACATGATGTTAACAGATTTGATTTAGATTGTTTGTTCTTCACAGCTGAAAGCATCTTTAACTGATGCTGGGGTCTGTCACGTCTCCAGCATCCACATGACTGTGTACTCACCCTTCACATTTTGAATGATGGTTGAGAGACCCCATACAACCCTCAGTCAACAAACAAAAGCCAGGTTTGGGATGTGGCAAGTTTTGTGTGGTACCTTAAAGATGGAACAAATTTTTTGTCATTGGGCAGCTGCTGAAAGATGAAGTCAGTTTTCCCTTCCATTGAGTCTGGGCTGGCCATATGGCCTCTTCTGACTAACACAATGCAGTGAAAGTAACATTGGATGACTTCTGAGGCTGGGCCTTAAGAGACTTGCAACTTTCATCATGCCACTTGGAACTCTCCCTCTGAGAACCCAGCGACCCTGTAAAACATCCACCTATCCTGTGACCATCTTGCCGTGAAGAAGCTCAAGCTAGCCGTAAGAGAGAAAGAGACAGACAGGCAGACAGACCCTGTGGAGTAGCACTGAGGTGCCAGACATGATAAAACCTTCTTGAATGCAGCCAAGTGAACCCCAGCAGACTCCATAGAGAGCTAAGAACCACTCAGCTGAGCCCTATCCAAATTCATGACTCACAAATAAAAATTGTTATTTTAAGCCACGAAATAAATAAATAAAATTTAACTTAAAAAATCAGTTCTAAAGTATAATCAGAGAGATGACAGAGAAAAGCAGGAGAATGAAGAGGTGGAGGGAGAAATAGAGAAATGACTTCAGTGATTGTCAGATTTCTGAGAAACACAGATTTAATGTGTTCATATTAGTGCTTATATATTAATACCATTCTTTTTTCCATTAAAAATTTTAATTTATAACTTGTTAAATATAACTTACATTTTTAACAACGTTGAGCATTTTTGAAATAATTTTGAGTTTTTTATTTTTAATAAAAATATATGTATTTAAGGTATAACATGATGATTTGATCTATATTTATGCAGTGAAATGATAACTACAGTCAAGCTAGTTAACGTAATTTCTTCACATAGTTACCAGTTTTTTGGTGTGATGAGTACCTGAAATCTATGCTCTTAGCGTATTTCTAGTGTTCAATAGAGCATTATTAAGAAGAGCCATCGTGGAACTTCCCTGGTGGTCCAGTGGTTAAGAATCCACCTTCCAATGCAGGGGACGTGGGTTCGATCCCTGATTGGGGAACTAAGATCCTACATGCTGCGTGGCAACTAAACCCGCACCACAATTAGAAAAGCCTGTGCGCCACAAAGAAGAGCCCGTGCACCACATGAAAGATCCCACATGCTGCAACTAAGACCCGACACAGCCAAATAATAAAATCTTTTTAAAAACTGATTAAAAGAAAATAGCCATCATGCCTGTACATAATATCTCTAGATTTATTCACGCTACACAATTGAACATTTGCATCCTTTCACCAGCATCTCTCCCTTCCACCTCCCTACTCCCTGGCCCCTGGTAACCACAACTCTATTCTCTGCTTCTGTGAGTTCAATTTTTTTTCTTTTTTTAGATTCCACATATAAGTGAGATCATACAGTATTTGTTTTTCTTTGTCTGGCTTATTTCACTTTGCATAATGTCTCCTGGTTTATTCTGATAGGACCTCATTCTCTCCCCACACACTCCTCTCTTGCCAAACCCATCTCCACGCTCCCAGAGCCTGCCCAGTCTCTAACCTGACCTCTGACATCTACATCTCCCTAACTTCTCTAGGCCTGGTTTATAATTTATAATTCCTTGCTTTGCACTGGCCTTTAATTTTTGTGGGCATCTGGATAAAACATCTATTGCTCACTTATTGCCTAGTTTATGAAGTGATCCTTGTCTTTTTCTGAGCAATGGGTCTAGTAGAATAGCCCAGGCCTTAAAATTAGGCAGATCTGAGTTTGGATCCCACACTACCAACTTACCAGATGTTTGATTTTGGTTAAGTTAACCAACTACTTTGAGCTTAAATTTTCGCGTTTGTCAAGTATGGGCAATGGGGTCACTGTGAGGATTATTTGAGACTTCATATGTAAAACAAATAGCGTAATAGGTGACAGATACTTTTCATTTTCTTTTCTTTCCAACCCATCCAGTGGGGTAAAAGTGAGGGAAGAAGCAATGGTTTATGGGTGTCTAAAGTTCTTTTTTTTTTAATTGAAGTATCGTTGATTTACAATGTGTTAATTACTGCTGTACAGCAAAGTGACTCAGTTATACATATATATACTTTTCATATTCTTTCATTTTCATTATGGTTTATCACAGAATATTGAATATATATCCCTGTGCCATACAGTAGGACATTGTTGCTTAAAGTTCTTTTTATATCTCACCAAGAAGAGAAATGGGATTCTCTGGGTTTATGAGCAATATAGTTCTTAGTGAGAGCTGAGTCTCCTAATGTCTCAAACTCAAGATTAAGAATCATAAGAAAAATGGTGTCTGTAGTATCAAGGGCAGTATTCAACACCCTTGGAATATTTCAGTCAAATCTCAGCAGTGATATTTTTTGCAGTAGACCTTTTTTTTATTTCCCTTGGCACACTACCCTGGCCAAATTTTTAGAATGGAACCTGGATAGGAAAAGGAAAACTCTGAATATTAATCACCTGCCATACTTATAAATAGTAAACAGAATTAAAACTTCCTGATGAAATCAATTCATTAAAAATCCTCTTTAATAAAAACAAAAAGAATTCTAAAAAGGCCAAAAAAAAGTTTGGCATAATGTGCCTCTAAAGAAATAATTTTTTTTCAAGCAATAAAGGTGATGGCAGAAAAGCCATGGCTAATTAACCAGAATAAATGTGATTAAGAAAAGCTGTTTCATCAAGTAAAAGCCAGGCAGTGTGAGAAATTCAGGCAAAGATTTAGTAATAAATAATAAAAATGATTAAGGGACTAATAGTAAAGAAAATAAGTGGCCACATAAATGAGTCCTGACTCAGGAAAAACACTCAATGTTGTAAACCATGGAGATAATCCCACGATATATAGGTAGATCTCCTGGATAATGGGCACCTGGGGAGAGCAGGGAAGTATGTGTTTTAAAGTAGGCATCTTGACAGCCTGCCATCCCTCTAGCTCTCCTATACAAAGATCTTACTCCAGGCACAGACTCTAAGAGTCACTGGGCTAAGCTTGCTAATAACCCTGTGCTCCTCCAGATCTTCCCAAAGTGTTTGAGACTTGGAATAACTAGGCCAAGATGTACCTCCCGCCTCCCACAGCAATCCTAGAGCTCTTCTTCACCCCTTACCCTGCCCCAGTTCTGGAACATATGAAGTGGCTGACCAAGTGAAAAACACAATAGTCTAGCCAGTTCCTGAAACAGCGGAGTCAAGAAATATGCAAGGTCTGTGTCTATCTATGGTCACGTCATACAGGGTCATGGATTTTGGTTTGCCTCAGGCTTCTATTCTCCCTGAACTGATTTTAGCCCGCAGTGTAATTCTCTAGGCAGCCAGCCTAACCTCCCTGTCTACCGCAAGGCTAAGGAAGGAGTAAGAACTGGTCTGTTCCACATGATGGCAGAGGACACAGACCTGCCCAGTTTGAGCCTGCACCCTTAGGACTGGCCTAAAACCGAATCCTGGGTTTGGGGACCATCCACCAAAGTATTTGCTTTGTCATGATACTGAAGACCAAAGGTTGGGAAGATTACATTATCATGGCAGTAAAAATAAAGCTTACTTTCATGCCTGTTCTGTGACTTGTTTGCCTGGTAATCTCACTTCTTTATTGGGCAGCATTAATAGCGAGGCAGATAGTGGAGGTATAGAGGTTCTAAAGGGAGGAGCACAGCAGTAGGCAGTTGAGAAGAGAGATGCTATAACCATCAAGTCCCTTGCTGCTTACCTCTCTCCTCTAAAAACATCTCCATTCCTCCTGAAAAATTAAGGTCCTGTTTTCATGAATGTCTAGGTTTCATAGGTTGTGTCATTCTTTCTCATGGAACCATCAAGGTTTGAAAAGAGCTTAGGTGTTTGCCCACTGAGAGCAACCCTAAATGCTACAATGCCAATCTGAACATAAGCCCCCTGAAACTCCTGGTGAAAAGAAGCCAGATACCCTTCTGCATCTCTTCTTGCTGGGTCTTATGGCTTTTGCATCCTTATACTGTCACTGCAGGAGAGATCTATACTCTGAACCCCAGTTAAAAGCCAAAGTCCTGCTTTCCCACTTCATTTCTGCTATCCCATTTCCCAGGAGCTGGGTCCTGTTCTCATTAGTCCTCATTAGCTTTGAATAGATTACTTTGAGTGACACTACTCTGCTTAGAATTTCTGAGGATGGGATAAATGCTAAGACCAGTGAATCCCATAATCACAGCCTTACTTTTTTTTTTTTTTTTTAACTGTAAAATAAGTTCCTTGATCAGAAGCAATGTTGTATAGTATACCATTCTGGTGAATGAGGCATTACGTAAGTACATGGAAATATTACTGGAGGACATACAGTGGGCAAGAAAGATTATCCAGAATAAATTTCCATTACAATGAGGACAAATTACTAAATTACTATCCCTTAATAGTACTAATAGAAGGGGGGCAATATAATCAACATGCCACCAGGTGGCAGTGTTTTCCTGCTGAGTATAGCACTGTATTGCGGGCTCAAGGTAAGTGGAATTGAGGGCTCAAGGTCAGGTTGACATTAAGCAGTGGTAGTAGCCAGACCAGCTTTGTTGAAGAGAATCCCATATTATATCCATGAATAATCTCTATCCCTGACACCATTAGTCTTTCCATGAACCTATTGTGCAAGTACTGAAGTGTTTGGGGAAAGAAGCTTGAGTCACAAAATGGGTAATTTTGTCCACCTGACTATGCAGAGCATCTTCTACTGCAAAGGCTGTTTGATGGGCATTCTCAAAGGACACAAATATTCTCACATTCGGGATCATTCCAAGATATTCATTCACATATATCTTCCCTAAACCTACAGCAACTGATCCCCTGGTTTTCTGTTCTTCCTTCCAAGTTTCTGAACATGTGACCAAACCTTTAGCCCCTGTCCTTGAATTTATATAGAGCTATACTTCAGTCCATCTCTCTTTCTTGGAAAATGGACCATAAAATGTACTGGTCAAAGTTATGCCCACTGGGAGGATTTCCATTCCTCCACTGTCTTTTCCGGACATACCTAAGTTGAACTGCCATGGCAGTTCAGTTTTGGCTTATAACATCAGATCATGCAGTCATCTGTAATCCAGGCTTAAATTTCTTTTTTCTGTCAATTGATCATAGGTAATTTCCCATAGGATATATGTGTGGAGTGAGTGTGAAAAGAGTAGTCATACTGTGAGTGAGAGACACCTGCTCATGCAACTTACTTGGGTCCTCAGAAGTTACTTAAATCTGATCTTATACATGCCATTTCCCCTAATGATGGAATGCTTAGCTCACCAAATTCATGGTTTTGTGGCTCAGACAACTGCCAGTTAAGATGGGCAACTCACTGCATATTGGGTGTTCTGTGGTCAGGTAGAGGTGGCTGTCTACCTTGGTAAGACACATGCATTCCAGAATTGGGAGAGAAACTCCATCAAGATTCAGAGACCAGCCAATTCAGTGTGGTTTTTAGGAGCCCAGTGGTCAGAGGCTTGCCAGAATAATCTCTTTAAAGTAAAATACAAATTGTAACATCTTTCACCCTCACCATAAAGAGAGAAGCAAAGAAACTGGAAGTGTCTCTGGGTTCTGGAGACAATGTATTCCACGCTTAAGAATATTGCTCCTGCTCTTATACTGGGTGACATGGAGGGATGTCAGCTTTGAGGGAGCTCAAAGCAAGAAAAGATACTCCAGCAGGTCCAAAATGTGGAGCAGTCAGCCCTGCCACTTGGGCCATATGATCCAGCAGGCCCTATGGTGTTAGAGGTATCAGTGGTGGCAAAAAATGCAGTAAGAGCTTATTGAGAACTCCACAAGGTTAGCCACTGAGATTTTGGAGAAAGGTCATACCATCCACAGCAGAGAATTACATATTATTATTATTATTATTTTACATATTATTTGAAAAACAGGTCTTGGCAAGTTACAGAGGGGTAAAGGCAGAATGCTTGATGATGGAACATCAAATGACCCATGCATTCAGAATTTCCTCTTATAAGCTGTGTTCTGTCAATTACACCAAGTCAAAAAGTTGGAGGGGCTCAGTAACAATCCTTTACAAGATGGAAATAGGATATCCAGGATCAAGTTCAAACAGGGCCAGAGGGCACAGGTAAGCTGTATGAGCAAATATCTCAGACTCTCATGTCACCTATCATAGTTGTGCTATTTCTCCTCCCATGGCTTGTACCCACGGCCTAATGAAGGGCTCCGTATGACCAGGTAAAGCAGTGAGAAAAGCCGAAGACTGGTTTATAGATGGATCTAAGTACCTACAGGCTAAAAATGGATGACTGCCTCATAGCCACATTCAGAGTTGGTCTTGGAAGACAGTGGAGAGGGCAAATTTTCCCAAATGACAGAGTTAGCAGAGAATCTGTTCATCTGCTTTGGTGGAAGGAGAAATGGCCTGAGGTAAGCATACATATAGATTCCTGAGTTGTGGGCAATGACTTGGCTGTTTGGTTGGAGGCCTGGGAAAAAAAAAAAATTGGAAGAGCACGGACAAAGGGGTCTGGGTAGAGGAATGTGTATGAAAATGTGAGAGGAGGTACAAGTGTGAAGATATTTGTATCACATGTTAACACCCA
The DNA here is from genome assembly GCF_005190385.1 of Monodon monoceros. Lineage (NCBI taxonomy): Eukaryota > Metazoa > Chordata > Mammalia > Artiodactyla > Monodontidae > Monodon > Monodon monoceros. The sequence goes on from NW_021703774.1 coordinate 99,712,966, forward strand.
CCAGGAAACATGCACCAGACACTAAACAACCAAGTAGACAAAATGGCTCAGCTAATTGATATTAACCAGACGTCATCAGCAGCAGTCCCAGAGGTGACATGATGGACATATAAATGGCATGATCATGTGGCAGAGATGGAGGCTACATGTGGTCCCAACAGCATGGACTCATAGTTAACAACACTGCTGCCTCTGAATGTCTAACGTGTCAGCAACAGAGACCAATGTTAAGCTCCCAATATAACATTATTCCTCAAAGAAATCATCCTGGACATTGGAGCTCTCCTATTCTAAAAGAGCTAGTGACTCCCTCTTACAAAGATAATACCTATTCCAGGTATGAGTTTTCCTTTCCTACCCACAGAGCCTCAGCCAGGACTACTATACAGGGGCTTTTGAAATGCTTGAGCCACAGGCATAGCATCCCACACAGCATAATATCTGATCAGGTGACCTGATTTAGAGCAAAGGTACAGGTATGGATCTATATATTCTATGGTCCTATGTATGGACCTATGTATTCTATGGTTCTATGTATTCTATGGTCCATTCCATGGACCTATGACCATGTACTCTACTCATCATATCACATGCCACATCATCTAGATGCAGCCAGGCTCATAGAATGCCAAAATGACCTTCTAAAGGGCCAGTTGAAGTATAGACTGTCTGTCTGTCTGCCTTGTCTGTATTTATTTATTTGTTAGAGTAACAAACCAAAAATGTTAACAGTGGTTTTCCTATATGGTGATTTTTATTTTCGTCTTTTTGCTTATCTATATTTTCTACAGATTCTGAATGTAATAGTGTTAAATTAAAAAGGGGGAAAGTAAAAGAAGCTCCTCTTTTTTCACTGCACCAGAAAATAGGCCTTTACCTTCTGAGCTCCAGAATCTTTTGCCTTTTATCTCTTGAACTCTCTAAAATCTGTGTGGCTCTTTTTTCACTGTATAAAACCTCCAGCACTTTCCCTAGAACCAGAGAATCACTTTCCACAGAAAGCTGCATTGCTGATGCATTTGTCACCCATTTTCCCTGGACCCTCTGAACCCATCTTGTTATTTTTCCGTCAATGTTCTGAGAGCTCCTTACAGTGTCCGGCAAAAAAATTTACCTTGGTACCTTCTGAGTTCTAGAAACCCACTATTATTTGCCTCAAGTCTCAGAAACTATTTCACAGTGAATCTGTATTAGTTATCTATTGCTGCATAATGAATCGCCCCCAAATTAGCAGTTAAAACAGCATTTATTATTTTACACAGTTTCCAAAAGTCAGAATCCTTAGTAGTAAAGATGTTGTTTGAAGCCTTATGGAGTTGAAGATCTGCTTCCAAGATGGCTCACTCACATGGCTGTTGGTTCAGTTTCTTGTAGAGCAGAGCTTTCCACACAACATGGTAGCTGGTTTCCCCTAGAATGAGTGATCCAAGAGAGACTAACTTAGAAGCTGCAATTACATTGTCTTTTATGGTCTAGTCTTGGAATTGACACGTCAATTATGTCATATTCAATATGTTAGAAGTAATTCACTAAGTCCAGTCAACACTTAAAGGAAAGAAAGACTCTTGCAGGGGAGAGTATCACAGAATTTGTGGACTTTTTTTTTTTTTTGCGGTACGCGGGTCACTGTTGTGGCCTCTCCTGTTGCGGAGCACAGGCTCCGGACGCGCAGGCTCAGCAACCATGGCTCACGGGCCCAGCCGCTCCGCGGCATGTGGGATCTTCCCGGACCAGGGCACGAACCCGTGTCCCCTGCATCGGCAGGCGGACTCTCAACTACTGCGCCGCCAGGGAAGCCCATGTGGACATATTTTAAAACCACCACAGAGTCAAACTTTAGAAAAACTTCCAGATGTAGCAAGATCCGTCAATCCCATTAGTTTCCCCTGAATCCTAAGGCTGTCCGTAAGGAATGTTGCCAAATTCCACAGTTCAGCCAAAACTGGGTATTCAGAACCCTAGATACCATCATTTATTATCCCACTGAACCATAGAAGCCATCACTTACTCCTCTTGAGCACACATGGATAAACCCCAGGGTATCATTAGATCCTTGAAATTTAAAAAAGCATAATTTATTCACTTAGACTGCCAAGCATGCTGTTATTTTCCTCAAACCCCAGAAATATGCTAAGACCTAAGATCACAAAATACAAAGAAAGGCCATAGAACATAGAAAGGAGCAATTTTTCACTCAGAAAGAACCATTAATTCTAATTTTGTTCAGAGAAACAAATGAAAAACAAATTTTAAAAAAAACCATTTATAGGAGTCTGATGCCTATTCAGCAGTACTGGTATCAAATGACAGATCTGGAATCAGTAGATCTAAAAAGTATATAGAAGGAAAGATCTGGGTTCTATGATCAATAAATTTTGATGAAGAGCTAATTCCTATTAATTAACTCTAACTTCTGTTTCCAGGTATGATGGGATACAGGAACTAGACTTCTTCTCCTGCCAGAAACCACCACCACCACCACAACAACAAAACAGACAAACTACCTTGGAAATTTAAGAAACTACCTTAAGAAACTGTCTTAAGAAGAGCGGGCTTCCTTGGTGGCGCAGTGGTTGAGAATCCGCCTGCCAATGCAGGGGACGCGGGTTCGTGCCCCTGTCTGGGAAGATTCCCACATGCCGCGGAACAGTGAGAGGCCCGCGTACCGCTAAAAAAAAAAAAGAAGAGCAAATTATAACACAACATTGTAAATCAACTATACTCCAAAAAATATATAAAATAAAATAAATCCAATGATAGCACAGGAAAAAAAAAAAGAACAAATTAAACCCAGAGTAAACAGAAAGGAAAAAATGGAGATAAAAATATGTATAAATTAAATAGAAAAAAATAAAGAAAAAATTAATAAAACCAAAAGCTAATTGAGGAGATCAATAAAATTGATAAATTAATAAATCTATAGCCAGATTTGTCAGAGAAAAACAGAGAATATACAAATTACCAATATCAAGAATGAGAATGGTGACATCACTAAAGATTCTACAGCTATTAAAAAGACAATAAGAGAATATTATCAATAACTTTGTACTTATAAATTCAACAGCATAGATAAACTATCAAATTCTTTGAAAGACAAAAACTATTAAAATTTACTCAAGAAGAAATAAGGAACTTGAATAGCTCTATATCAATTAAAGAATTAAATCTGTGGTTGAAAACCTTCCTACAAAGAAAACTCCACAAGTCCTCATGGTCCATTCGTAGGAGGATATAAGCAGCTGAGTTTCTAAGATGCTAAACACATCCAAATAAGGCACTGAATGTGGCAGTCTGCCTTTCTTTTAAAATTTTTAAAAATGAATGAATGATTTTTTGGAAAAGGAAGAAAACTCCAGGCCCAGATTGTTTCACTGTTAAATTCTAAACAACATTGAAGGAAGAAATAATACCAATTCTGCACAAACTCTCTCAGAAAATTGAAAAGTAGGGGTTTCCCCCTAACTTAATCTATAAGACCCGTATTATCCTGATACCAAAATCAGACACAGACATTACAAGGAAACTATATATAGACCAATATGCCACATGAACACAGTGCAAAAATTCTAAAAATATTTTAAGTCAAATTCAACAATATATAAAAGAAATAATACATCATAGCCAAATAGGGTTTATCCCAGGAATGCAAGATCAGTTTAACATTTGAAAGTCAGTCAGTGTAACACACCATATTAACAAACTGGAAAAAAAGTCATATGACCATCTCAATAGATGGAGAAAAAACATTCAACAAAATCCAGCATCCTTTGCCAATAAAAACTCTCAATGAACTAAGATTAGAAAGGAACTTCATCAACTTGATAATGGCATACATCAAAAACCTATAGGTAACATCATACGTAATAGTGAAAGATAGGATGCTTTCCACCTGAGATTAGAAACAAGCCAATGATATTCATTCTCACCACTTCTATTCAGCTTCATCCTAGAGGGTCTAACCAGAGAAGTAAGTCAAGGGGGAAAAACCCAGATCTGAAAGAAAGAGTAAAATTATCTTTATTCACAGATAAAATAATTATGTATGTACAAAATCTAGCAGACTCTCCAAAAATATACTAGGACTAATAAATGAGTTTAGCAAGGTCTCAGGATACAAGATTAACATACAAAAATTGACTATATGCCTATATATTTGCAACAAACAATCAGACATTAAAATTTTTAAATATCATTTACAATTGAAAATATGTCAAAAAATATGAAATACTTAGGGATAAATCTGACATAAGATGTGAAAGACTTGTACACTGAAAACTATAAAACACTGTTGAGAGAAATGAAAAAATAACTAAATAAATGGAAATATTGTTAAAATGTCAGTTCTTCCCAATTTGTTCTATAGATTCAATGCAATTCCAAACAAAATCTCAGTAGGCTTTTTCATAGAAATTGACAAGCTAACTCTGAAATTTATGTGGATATGCAGAAGTCAAAAAAAAGTCAAAAGTAAAAAAAAAAAAAACTCAAAAAAATAGGCAAAATGTTTTTGAAAAGAAAAAAAGAACAAAGTTGGAAGGCAAACACTATCTGATTTCAAGACTTATTATAAAGCTATACTATTCAAGATGGTGTGGTATTAGTGTAAAGGTAGACATATAGATCAAAACAATAGAATAGAGAGTGAGGAAAAGACTCAACAACTGTACAAAGTAGACTCAGTGGAACAGAAGTAGTTTTTTTCAACAAATGGAATTGGAACAATTGTATATTCTAATGCAAAACAATGAACTTCAATCCACAGCTCATACCATCTGCAAAAATTAACTTAGATGGATCATAACTTAAGTGTAAAACCTAAAACTGTAACACTTCTGGAAAAAAAAGGATAACATCTTTGTGATCTTAGGTTAGGTAAAGATTTCTTAGATAAAGCGCACAATCCATGAAAGAAAATGATAAATTTGATTTCATCAAAATTTAAAACTTCCACTTTTCAAAAGATATTGCTAAGAGAATGAAAAGGCAAGTCACTGACTAGGAGAAAACATTTTCAATGCATGTATCTTATAAATGACTTTTATTCAGAATATATAAAGAACTTTTACAACTCAATAAGACAAACAATCCAATAAAATAAATAATGGGCAAAAAGTTTGTATGTCTTCACCAAAGAAGATATATAGATGGCAAATAAACACATGAAAAGATGCTCATCATTAGTCCTTAGGGAAATGCAAATTTAAACCACAATGAGAAACCACCATGCAGGCACTATAATAAAAAAAGACAGATAATATAAAGTGTTCGCAAGGATACGGAGAAACTGAAACTTTGTATATTGCTGGTGGGAATTTAAAATTATACCAACCAGTTTGGAAGTCTTTTAAAATGTTAAATATACATCTATCCCATGATCCAACCAACTTCTAGTATTTACTCAGGAGGAAAGTAAGCATATGTTTATACAAATGCCTGTACGTGAATGTTCATAGCAGATTTAATTGTAATAGTCCCAAACTGGAAGCAACCCAAATGTCTACTGAAGGGGGAATGGATAAACAAATTGTGGTATAACCATGCAATGGCCTGCTACTCAGAATAAAAAACAGTGAACTTTTTTTTTCTTTTTCTGTCTGCATGAGTACGTCAGGCATTTGTGGAAATCTTTATTTCTTCAAGTCGTCAAATCTCAATTTTTGTAAATTACCCCAGCAGTAATTAACAAATCGTCCTGGGGTGGCTTAGAGTCATAGGTGACCTTTTTTTTTTTTTTTTTTTTGAGTTACGCGGGCCTCTCACTGCTGTGGCCTCTCCCATTGCGGAGCACAGGCTCCGGACGCACAGTCTCAGCGGCCATGGCTCACGGGCCCAGCCGCTCCGCGGTATGTGGGATCTTCCCGGACCGGGGCACGAACCCGTGTCCCCTGCATCGGCAGGCGGACTCTCAACCACTGCGCCACCAGGGAAGCCCCATAGGTGACCTTTTTAATGTGCAAGCCACTACATCCTTTGGTGGCAACTTGGAATCCAGAGAGGCTTCTTGCCAGCCTGGAGCATTCTGATCTGCTTCAGGAGTGCTAAGTCCTGAGGGTGAGTATGATGGTATTTTTAAAAATTTCCTGTCCTATTCCTAAATTTCCTATTCCTAAGAATAGTTGATGAACAATATTGTATGAGTTATGGGTGTACAATATAGTGATTCACAGTTTTTAAAAGTTATGCTCCATTTATAATTATTATAAAATAATGCCTCTATTCCCTGTGTTGTACAATATATCCTTATAGCTTATTTTATACATGATAGTTTATACCTCCTTATCTCCTACCCCTACATTCCCTCTCCCCTTTTTCCTCTTCCCACTGGAAGCCACTAATTTGTTCTTCATATCTGTGAGTCTGTTTCTTTTTAAACAATGAACTATAGTTACACACAACAGCATGAATAAATCTCAACATAATTATGCTGAGTGGAAGAATTCAGATCCCCTAAAAAAAGTACGTACTGTATTATTCCATTTATATAAAACCCTAGAAAATCAAACAAATCCATAGTGACAGAAAATAGATCAGGGTTTACCTGGGTAGGGAGTGGTTAGGGAGGGTGTACAGGTGTACATGAAAACTTGTGAGGGTGATGAATACATTCCCTACCTTGATCATGGTGATTGCTTCACAGGTGTATGTATAAATACATCAAAACTTACCAAATAATACACTTCAAATATATGCAGTTTACTGTATACTATTATACTCGAATAAAAATGTTTAAAAATTGTAATAAAAGTGATAATTTAGCAAGGACTTGAGGGAAGTGAGGAAGTTAACCTTGTGGATAACTAATGGGAGATTTAGAAAAACATATTAACCAAATATTTGCAGTAAACATTCTTTTTCTTTTTAACCCAGCAACTTTTCCTTTTAGTATAATATTACCTTTTGCATCAGTTAATATTATTTTTGGCTGCAAGTGACAGCAAATTTTAAAAGCTAGGAGCTAAAAATTCTAGAGGTTTATTCTTCTCTTTCATAAATCTAGGCAGTTCAGGGCTGGTATGACTCCATGATGATTAGGGACCCAGATTCCTTCTAATTTGTTGCTACAGTTTCCATTTTGTGATCATGGCTACTCCGGGTCCAGCCAGAACATTTCCCTTCCAGGAAGCAGGAAGGAGAAAAGAAGTATGCCCCTCCTGTTAGGATACTTAGAAATTGTGTATACACTCTTCTGCTTACATCCCATTGGCTAGAACTTATGGCTAGTCACATGACCACACGCAGGCCACGAGAACTAGGAGACGCTGTTTCATTCTGAGCTGCCATGTGTACAGATGTAAGAGGAAAAGGGAGAATAAGGATATTAAGAGACATCTAATCAGTCTTTGCCATATCCTTTTCTTTTTTGAAGACAACTCCTTTTCTCTTACAAAGTGTGTGTTTCTAGTAAAGGCTGCCAATCATCTTAACAGCTCATTGGTCGCAGAGATGGATGCATGACCTAAGCTGGACCAATGGGAGTGACTAAGATGGGAGATGGAAACTTGGGAGCCCTTGGAAATCATGGGATCATCCTCAGGAAAGCCAATGTGCGGAAGGCAGCGAAGACTGAAAGAAGGGTCCTGAAGGTTTTCAATCCCTGCTCCAGTTACACTTGAGGCTCGCTTGGCTACATTACTCACCCCTCATTTATGTTACCTGAGACAATATACCTTCTAAGCTCAATTGTTAACCAAAGAGAATGCTAAGGGACCAGTTTTGGCCCTTGCGCAGCCTCCAAAGGGTCCAGTTTCACTAAAGAATTAACACTACCTTTGAAGCAATTCACATAAGAAGGAATATAAATGCCTGGTAAACATATAAAACAATGCACAATATCACTTCTAATTAGGGAAATTATTATTAAAGCAAAAGGAGGATACTTTTTTGTTTGCTTAGAAGACTGACAAAGTTTCAAAAACTGGATAATATTCAATTCCTCTTAATGAGGAAAGAGACATTTTAATATACTATTATGAGAATGTAAATTGGTACCACATTTGTGGAAAAAAATTTCCAATACTGTTCACAATTTAAAATGAATGTATCTTTTGACCAGCAATTTACTTTCAGGAAACTTCACTCCAGAAAACCACACATAAGGATATTCATCAGAGCATTATTTAAACAAAGGAAAGTTGGAGACAAAGTAAAACATTTATTAATAAAAACAGTTTCAATAAATTATGGTATATTCATATGATGGTACTTTTTTTTTTTTGGCTGCGTTGGGTCTTTGTTGCTGTGTGCGGGCTTTCTCTAGTTGCAGTAAGCAGGGGCTACTCTTCTTTGCAGTGCATGGGCTTCTCATTGTGGTGGCTTCTCTTGTTGCGAAGCATGGGCTGTAGGCGCACAGGCTTCAGTAGTTGTGGCACAAGGGCTCAGTAGTTGTGGCTCACAGGCTGTAGAGTGCAGGTTCAGTCGTTGCGGCACATGGGCTTAGTTGCTCCGCGGCATGTGGGATCTTCCCAGACCAGGGCTCAAACCCATGTCCCCTGCCTTGGCAGGTGGGTTCTTAACCACTGCGCCACCAGGGAAGCCCTGATGGTACATTTTAAAACAATTTTATAACAAGGTTTTTTATAACTATGGCCCTATGGTATATACATAAAACTATTGTAGAAAGTAGGATGAATTGAGATGTTGGCACGTAGGTGATATAGTTAAATGGAAAGAGCAAATTACACAACAGTATATAAAATATAATCTCATTTATTTTAAAAATAAAGACACAGACCTACTAGAGAATGGACTTGAGGATATGGGGAGGGGGAAGGGTAAGGTGTGACAAAGCGAGAGAGTGGCATGGACATATATACACTACCAAACGTGAAATAGATAGCTAGTGGGAAGCAGCCACATAGCACAGGGAGATCAGCTTGGTGCTTTGTGACCACCTGGAGGGGTGGGATAGGGAGGGTGGGAGGGAGGGAGACACAAGAGATATGGCAACATATGTATATGTATAACTGATTCACTTTGTTATAAAGCAGAAACTAGCACACCATTGTAAAGTAATTATACTCCAATAAAGATGTAAAAAAGAAAAAAATACATGTATAGAGACCCTGTCAAAATTTGGGATTTCTTATCTCTCTAGGACCGTATTTTCATTTTTTTAAAGAATAGCAATGAGATAAAAATCAAAGAATAGCAAGAGAGAGAGAGTTGTAAAATAGGTTTGTTTTGTTTTATTGTGGGAGAGGGGTGTGTGTGTGTGTGTGTGTGTGTGTTGTTTTGCAGTCCGACCAGGCGTTGTCCTGATACCAATCATACTACCCCTGCGCTTCTGCCTGAAGGTGAGCTTGCTCAGTGATCTGAATGGGATTGGCTCTGCTCACTAGGCAATGAGTGTCAACAGCAAGAGGGATGTCCTCTCTCTCTGTCAAACCTTTTCCAAACCAAGCGAGCAAATGTTCCAAAGCAGGAAGATGTTCAGATGCCTTCTACTAATTTCCTCAGAGCATAAATTGTGAGCCCATGGTTATGGCCAACATTGACCCCTTTCTTGAGGCCCTGAGAGACAGATTTCTCCTCAGTCTTTTGTAGAAACACAAAAAGCAAGCAATGCTTTCTGTACTAAGAAGTGTAAAGCAGGGTACTTATGGATGCTCCATAAATTCTCCTTTATTGCAGATGTGAGTCTTATCTTCTTGGAAGGATCACACAGTCTTGGTGTAACTTGCTTAAGAATAATAGACAGTAGTTACAGCCTGTTCATCTCATCTGCTCTCCATGAAAAAAAGAGAATCATAATATATAGTGTTAGGGGTATCGTCACCCCGTCCTTCGGGATTTCCTTAAGGTTGTGCGTAGATAAAGGTCTGGAAGGAGACACAAGAAACCATCCATAGTGGGTACCCAGAGGCAGTGAGAACAGAGAGGATGCGGGTAGGAAGGCTTTCTGTGTGGTGTGACTATTTTACAAGTGCTTATTACTTTGTAATTAAACTCTTTTCTTTCCTGCTAAGAATTCACGCTGTATGCCTGTTGTGTGTGTGATAATGGACGCCCTAAGGGACTTCCCTCGTGGTCCAGGGGTTAAGACTCTGTGGCCAAAAAAAAAAGGACTCCCCAAAAGTATGATCTGAGGAAAAGCGTGGCCCTGCATTTTCCTGTCTACCTCCATGAAAAAGTTGAATCACTCTCCATTTAGGTATGCATAGTTGTTAGTTGCTTTCCTTTCATAAAGGGTACAAATTCTAGGTTGGTTATGCTTAATTATACCATAGGACTTCTACACCTCAGGCTCTTATCAGAAAATCCAACCTTGAATTTTCTGGTGTTGAATTATTAACAAAAGTTTAGTTGTAAAAATCATGCTCAGGGAGAACAGCCCGATGGGAATGGACCCATTCTCTAGCCATTCTAAATTTTGTTAGGCCTGGGGACAGATCCCTGGAGAGATTTCTTGGGCCACATTGTCCCAACACCCCTCTCCCTCATGACATGGCCCTTTTCTGACCAACATTTGGCATTTTGCCTTGAGTCTACACTGAGAGGTATTTTAAGAAACAGTCAAATTATAGTCACCATGGTATAATACTGTAGAACTGTTATTAAGAACATTTTCTGGACATCACAACAATATAGGAAAAGCAACATTTTTTCCTGAGCATCTTGTCCTCTTTTATCTTATGGATACTGTGAATCTTGTAGTAGCTTTGCTTTCCCTTGGGCATTAGGAAACTCTGAGCCAAATTTGTGTTTTTCTCTATATCTATGTAGAAGTTCACGGATGAATTTTTAGTGCCTGGGTATTCTATTCCATTCTATTCTATTCTATTCTATTCTACTCTATTCTATTTTCAACCCTAGGTGTTATATTTTTCTACCTTTTTACTTTCCCTTTGCTCCCTTTTCTCATTTATATTAGTAGATTTTTATTGTTATATTTTATGTATTTCTATAAATGACTCCAAATTCTTTTTTTAAAAAAAAAAAATAGGGCTTCCCTGGTGGCGCAGTGGTTGAGAGTCTGCCTGCCGATGCAGGGGACACGGGTTCGTGCCCCAGTCCGCGAAGATTCCAGATGCCACGGAGTGGCTGGGCCCATGAGCCATGGCCGCTGAGCCTGCGCGTCCAGAGCCTGTGCTCCGCAATGGGAGAGGTCACAACAGTGAGGGGCCCGTGTACCGCAAAAAAATAAATAAATAAAATAAATAAATAAAGTGTACTAAGGGATTCACTTTACCTTTGGAGCATATAATTTGCTAAATCTCACATGATTGCCAAAGTCTTGTGCAATGATTCTGATTATACCATATTAATACCAGTGTCCTCAATATTAACATCAAACCCTATTATCACAACTCTAGAGTGACCATGAGAGTCACAGAACCTTATAAAGTCAATACTGTCTACAGCAAGCTATTGTGTTTTGGGTTAGTGAAAAATGTCATAAAACTTGAACTCTAGACCCAGTTAGTTTGTTCATTCATTTAAATATTTATCACTATTTTACTATGTACTGGGCACACAGGTTCTGTGGATACAATGGTAAACAAAAAACAAACATGGCATGTGCCCTCATAGAGTTTATAATCTAGAAGTGAAGACAGGCACTAATCAAATAATCTCACAAATGTAATTACAGGCCATAAGTAGGCTTTGGGAGCATATGATGTGGAATCAGAACTTGTCTTGGGAGTCAGGGAAGACTTCCTCTGCAGATCCTAGATCTGCAGGATATCTAGAAGTTTGGGGAGAGGATAGGAAGAAGTAAGAAGCATTTTGGGAAGGAGGAAAAGTGTGTGCAAAAGCCATGTGGCAGGAGGGAGCACAGTACAATGGGGGAACTGAAAGAGGAGCTGTGGTGAAATGCAGACATCTGAGGGACATTGGTGCTAGCTGAGGCTATGCCACCAGACAGGTGGAATGCCACTGAAGCATTTTAAATAATGACTATCTGTGAGCTATAGTAAATGATCCAACCTTTCTAACCCTGTTTTCTCGGGCGTAAAACTGATCCTTAAGTGCATGGTAAATGCTGAGCTACCAATCCAGCTACTGGTATTGGGGATTTAAGCTAAACGTTCTCTAGGGACCAGCACACTGGAAATTTCCATCTACTCAAGAGGAAAGCCATCTATAGAAAAAGAGCCCTTGGGGAGTTGTGTTGTTGTTGTTTTTTTTAATGAAATTATTCACTGTGAAAGAATAGTCTCAAATGTAAATAGGTCTGGATGGATAACCTACAGGGATCAGTGTCTGCCCCATCCCCTTCAGGTACAAAGGCTTTAACTTAATGCTATGTTAATCTCCACAGAAAACTTGCAATACGCAAAACACTTTCAGATATATTATTTTGTTTAATTCACAAAGTCTGTGACTTAAGTATCATTTTTTTATCTTTCAGTGATGATAAAACTAGGCACCAGAGAAATAATTTACCCAAGTTCATATGGCTAGAAAATAATAGAGCTGGGATTCAAACTCAGGTAGTCTGGTCCAAATCCATATAAACAACAGTCATCACAGGGGTCTCTACAAGAATGAAGGTGGCTGGAATTCCCTGTCAGACCTTGTAGTGACTGTGAAGATGAGGGGGAAAGGGAAAACTGGATCCATCAGTCCTCATTCCGTGAACCCAATGTAAAAGCAACTTATCTTCTAAGGAAATGCCCTCAACTTCTCCTATCAACCTAGTCAGGTAAGGCAGGAGCAGAGAGTCATTTATCAATGTATAGTAGACCTTGGTATCTGCCAGAGATTAGTTCCAGAACCCCCGAGGATACCAACATTCACAGATGCTCATGTCCCTAATATGAAATGGTGTAGTATTTGCATATAACCTACACACAACCTCCCATATACTTTAAATCATCTCTAGATTACTTAAAATACATAATACAATGCAAGTGCTATGTAAATAGTTGTCTGCACAGTATAATTTCAAGGTTTGCTTTTTGGAACTTTCTGAAATTTTTTTCAAATAATTTTGGTCTGCTGTTGGTTCAATCTTTGGATGTGGAAACCACGGGTATGGAGGGCCAGCTGTATGTAACTACATGAGATGGTCCCCAGCCTAAAAGAAGGAAGTGAAACCGATAAACCCTCTGCCTACAGAGATAAAAGATTCTGTTTCCCCAGATGGCCTCGACAGGGTGTGGGTTCTGTGAGACTTATGCTTTATAAAGAGAAGGGAAATGTCACCAGACTCATATCTGTAGAACTTTATTAGCGTTCTGTAAAGAGGGAGAAAATAACATGGTACTAGCTGTTAATACTGTTTTAATAAGAAAACAACTTTCGGAACAAAATCAGACCCACACTGGGATAGAATAGGATGTCCTAGACACAACAAGTACTGACTTGGTGTGGGATTATTAAGAAGCAAGCTCTCCAGTCACGCTGAGTCTATGGGCAGGATCTATTTTCAGTTTTCAACTTGTCCTGAGACCTTGTAAGCCTCTTGCCAAGTTGAATTAGAGCAGCATCTGTGGAAACCGATTAAGAATGTCACATTACCTAGGAAGAGAGCAACAGAGTGCTGTAAACTCTTATCTGGATTAAAGTATCCAAAAGTGAAAAGAAAAAAAAGGCTAGCTAGTCGTTGAGTCAAATCTTTTGTTAACAAGGAAAAGGAAAGACCTCCCCTGGATGGACCAACTCTGTATTCCCCGGGCAACTAGGTGTCCATTTTTCTACTTCTCCTGACAGTCCCAAGCTGGACACGTTTGGCCTGAGAATCAGGTTTTCTTTGTAGACTTCTTTGCCTGGGTGCTTGACTTCTGCTGTCCAGACCTCTTGCAGAGGCAGTGTTCTTACCTCTTTTTTGTTCACTGGGTTCCTGTCTGCCTGGCTTTGGGTATTCCTGGTCTCCTAAAGCATTCTTTTGGGATGTCTGGTCAACTTGGTTGCTGTCTACTTGCCTGGTTTCTGGCACACTCTGAATTTTGCCTACCTCTGGCTTCTGGATCACTGATTTTTTTTTTTTTTGGTTCTTGTGTATTTCTAAACTGTTTTTTCATGCTTCCTGGCCCACTGCCTAGCAGACATCCACTTCTAACCTTCCTTACCTGTTTGATTTTTTTTTTACCTGTCTTTGCAAAGTGCTATCGTTATTCACAACCCCACAACTAATATTTTTAGAGCCTGAGATGGAGCAATCACAAGGAAATACCTTTCTGGAAAGAGGAAATGCAAGATTAGAGTGGAAGGTTGTTTAGCCTTCTTTAGATCTGAATCTCAAAAGGCAATAATAAAGAGTATAAAGTTAAAAAAATCTGAATTCTAAGAGAAAGCCATTTATTGTTGGTAATACTTATAATAGAACAATAATTATCTAAGAATAATTTAAAGAACCAGACAGAGCATTGATTCTTAATAATATTCTATTTTTCATATCAAGAAAATTTTGTTCCTTTGAACTATATGCTTTTAGCTTACTATGAAATTTTGAATATACAAATTTCTTTTAAATGGGTACAATTGAATCGTGCTATTTTCATAGGGATACACTGGCTCCTTTTGAAAGCTTTACTTTTAGATTTTAGGAATTTATGAGAGTTAATTTTTTTTTTTTTTTTTTTGCGGCACTTGGGCCTCTCACTGTTGTGGCCTCTCCCGTTGCGGAGCACAGGCTCCGGATGCGCAGGCTCAGCGGCCATGGCTCACGGGCCCAGCCGCTCCGCGGCATGTAGGATCTTCCCAGACCGGGGCACGAACCCGTGTCCCCTGCATCGGCAAGCGGACTCTCAACCATTGTGCCACCAGGGAAGCCCTATGAGAGTTAATTTTTAAGGTACATATATAGAAAGCTATTCCTTACCAACAGTGTATTTTTCTTATGAATATATTTTTCTTGTCCCTTCAAAATTTATAAATGATGTGACTCTAGAATTGTACGATTGTAGTTTTCCTTGGAATCAGAAAAACAAATCCAGTTATTTTTGTATTTTCCAGAGTAGTATAACCTTTATTTTATTTTAAAGTGAATAGAGCAAAACAGCAGAAATGTGTAGGGAATCAGACAGCCTGTGATAAAATTCCAGGTGTGCAGCCTCACAGTATGACCTGGGGGAAATTACTCAATGTCTCTTCACCTGAGAAAGATTTTTAACGAACTCCACCTCCACAGTCTGTGACCTGGGGTCAAGTCATCCTTGCCACTGGTTTAATCTAGATAAGATTCTAAACTTTACCTCTCTCCATGTGTCCCTATTCTAATAGTTAGACCTTTGCCTTGACCCCTATTCCAGAATTTGTGTTCCAGTTGCCTGTCCAGCACAGTTGATCACCTCTAGGTCTAGAAACCTGCCCTTCACACAGATGACAATTTTTAGACAGATCTTCCAGTTACCACTTCCAACCTGCTAGTCTGAATCCCAGAATACTATCTCCCTCTGAACTGCCTGATTTTCTGTCAACTTGACTCAGTGATCAACTGCTGCCTTGGACCTCTCATTGACAACTGCTTAGTGAACTATGGCCTGATGCCTAGAAATATTTTGAACACTTGCTGGCATGTCAGTATTCCCAAGTTCTAATCCTATCCCAGTGGATATGTTCAAGACTGGTTCTCTTCCCCTCTCTGGTATTAGAGGGCCATACCCAGCCTACTTCCAAGATGCCAGATGTGTGATTCTGTATTGTATGATCCTACAGCACTAAGAAATTGTTAAATTGTGTTCATTATAATCTGTTTAATAAGATAGGGACTTGGGTGATATAGTTCAAAATGATCTCTATTAATGTAACAATGGTCTAAAGTTTTATAAGAGTTGGTACCTAAGGGACGAGTTTTGTTTTCTAAGAAAATTAATTTGTGTGGAAAAGCTCATTCCCCTAAAACTCAAAAATGGGTTTTTACCTAAAGCTTTTTGGGAAAGTTTCTTGAAGATGCTGACTCTCCACGAAGTTGTTCAATAATAAATTTCAAGAATGGTTATAAACAAACCTACTTATTCAGTATACCTTTGAACTTAAAAAAACACAAAACTCCTTTTATTGTTTCTTTTCATCAAAAAAAAGTAATCTTACATGGTCTTCCAGCATTTTATTTTATTATTTTATTGGCTGCACTGTGTGGCTTTCAGGGATCTGACCAGGGATTGAACCTGCAATGAAAATGCCAAGTCCTAATCACTGGACCTCCAGGGAATTCCTGGCAACATGGCATTTTAGACATCTCTGTGTGTAGTGCTTACTCTGTGCTAGGTATTATGCTAAGAGCTTTATAACATATAACCTCATTTAATCCTCACACAAGTTTATTAACCTATTACTAAAGATGAAACTGAAGCATAGAGATTTTAAGTAACTTGCCTGAGGTGACACAGCTAGAAAGTGGCAGGACCAGACAGTTTATCTGTCTCTAGATAGCTCCTAATCATTACATGGAAATAAGAAACACTGAGAAAAAGAGAAAAAAGAAAGGGGGTAAAAAAACCTCAGGAAAAGATAAGGAGTATGTGCAACATGAAGTTTGGAATCCTTATGACATTTTCTGGATTGTTTGGTTATAACTGGATTTTACTTGGGGTAATCAGCAAGGAAACAGATGGGTCCTCTAAGAGCTCTGCTATCATCTGAGTGAATCGGCTGTTTCCTGGATTAGGGTGGTTATTCTTGTGTTCAAGAGAATTGGGAAATATTTAGGACTGGTCTTCAGAAGGAAAGAAACACTACAAATCACCCAATGAACTGTGTTCTGGCAGTGCTACCAGGTCATATCTTGCTGCATTATGTCTCTATGCAATTTTCCCCTTTAGAGAGCATGGCATATCCCATAAACCAAATTAAGAGGGTAGTCAAACCATATTGTGGAATGCTGTTTGAATACTATGACATTAACAGTTTGTCTGTATGAAACCCTGAGACTACTGTCAGAGGCTGAAAATATTCTCAGTCTCAGGACAAGTTCATATCCTGCTGAAGACCATAATTCACCCTAATAAGGTAATCCCTTCAATAACTCCCATGTGACAGGTTTTATATAATCATTTTTGACACACTTGCTACAGTCATTGTGAGTTCTCAATACAGGTCTTTTATTGCAACCTTTTCATTAGGGGGGATTTCAATTTCCAGAATTTTAGTATTATGTGTCAAGTAAGACAAAATCCTAGCACCAAATTATTATAGGCTATTCTTTTTTTTTTTAAGTCCATTCTACTCTCATCCTCCACTCATATCTGTTTCCTCTGCACTTTTTTAAAAATTAATTAATTAATTAATTAATTTTTGGCTGCGTTGGGTCTTCGTTGCTGCGTGCGGGCTTTCTCTAGTTGCGGCAAGTGGGGGCTACTCTTCCTTGCGGTGCGCAGGCTTCTCATTGCAGTGTCTTCTCTTGTTGCGGAGCACAGGCTCTAGGTGAGTGGGCTTCAGTGTTTGTGGCACCTGAGCTCAGTAGTTGTGGCTCACGGGCTCTAGAGCGCAGGCTCAGCGGCCATGGCTCATGGGCCTCAGGTGCTCCGCGGCATGTGGGATCTTCCCAGACCAGGGCTCGAACCCGTGTCCCCTGCATTGGCAGGCAGATTCTTAACCGGTGAGCCACCAGGGAAGCCCCTATAGGCTATTCTTTTTCCTGAGGAACTATTCCCCCAAAATGTCTCAGTGAATGTACAGATAAGAATAAGGAATGGAATAAATGATTCTGTTTCAGATTCTGAATGTTGCTTTCAAGTTAAAAACTTCTTTAAAATCTATTCTATTCTTATACCTTATATTCTCCTGGCAGCTTCATTTATTCATTCTTTCAACAAATATTTATGAATTACCTTCTATATGCCAGGTACTGTGCTAGGTATTAGAGACATAACAATGACCTAGAATTCTAATTATTCCCTTTTTTCTTTTCTGAAGCATTCCATATAAAAACCAGATACACAAAATACTTGCTCTACTTCATCTTAAGTTTCTGTGTTCCAAAGCTTCCCTGGCACTGCAGTGATTAAGAATCCACCTGCCAATGCAGGGGACACGGGTTTGAGCCCTGGTCTGAGAGGATTCCACATGCCGTGGAGCAACTAAGCCCATGAGCTACAACTACTGAGCCTGTGAGCCACAACTACTGAAGCCTGCATGCCCTAGAGCCCGTGCTCTGCAACAAGAGAAGGCACCGCAATGAGAAGCCCGCGCACCGCAAGGAGTAGCTCCCGCTCACCGCCACTAGAGAAACCCTGTGTGCAGCAACAAAGACCCAACGCAGCCAAAAATAAATTAAAAAAAAAAAAGTTTCTGTGTTCCTTACTCTTAACATCATTTCATAACATTTTGGACATAAAAGGTTCATAATACTTGGTGGTGGTGGTAGTGGAAAATGAGAGAACCATTGTATTTTTTTATTCCAATATCCAATTTGCCTTTTCATAGAAGATAAAACAGAGCCCTGTCTCTCATTTTCGTCTATGTTCTCATGTCTAAAACACAACAGACTTCATTTTTCCTGGAGTACAAACTCAGTCTCCACCTTGCCTAACCTCTACCATAAGCCATCTAGTGGATACAGGCTAAACAGTTTGAGCAAGTAATTCATTTGTCTATTCTTTTCCCTAGGGAAGTTCCGGTGAAACATGGGTTCTTTTTTAATTGCATTATTAATCCAGAGCCTAATGTCCTCTTATACTCTTCACTAGTTCCTTTCTTGTTTCCCATTTTGAAGCTTCAAAGATGCTCCTGATTGGGTCTACTTTCCCAAATCACTCTGTGGTTAACTCAGAGGTCATAAAGTCAATTGCCTACAGGGACCAGACTGGAAAAATAAATAAGTTCTGGGGGCTGGGGCAGGAAAATTGAAGAGTGAGGGGGACCATGGCAAACTGCAGCACCTGGGCCCCCTCAAGGAGGAGGATGTGGTACTCAGTGCCAGCTCATTGTTGCTGAGTGAATGAAAGCCTTGGTTAGCTGATGATCTGATTTTCAAAAGAGTCAAAAATTTGGAGCTTTATGTAAAATGTCCTGATCTGTAAATGTTGGACCAGTCAAACAAAATGCGTCTGCCCAGGGCTGCCATTTGCAACCTCTGCTCTCATTGGAGTTGAATGCAAAGAACTAAAAGCATCTAGCTTTCCGAAATGTCCTTGAAGAATGTAAGTTGAGTTCTGAGATCCAACCCCACTATCCAGAGAAAAGGGAAAGAAAGACTTCTTATTAGAAGTGTGATTTGATATTGGTCTAATCGGTATATTTTCAGTATTACTAAAGTAGAGGGACTTTCCTGGTGGTCCAGTGGTTGAGACTCCGCACTCCCAGTGCAGGGGGCCTGGGTTCAATCCCTGGTCAGGGAACTAGATCCCGCATGCCACAACTAAAAGTCCCGCATGCCAGAACTTAAAAAAACCTGGCACAGCCAAATAAATAAATAAATAGTAGATTGTCATTCTGCAGTTAAAAATATATATATAATAAAGTAATCCATCTTTTATGTAATAAAAGGGGGATGAAATATATATTCAATTTTTAAAATACATTCAATTTTGCTTCTATTTATAAAGGAACACTGGCACTGGAAGAATACAATAAAAATTAATAAAAGTGATTATCTATGTGGGTAGGGACAAGGTAGAAAGGCAAGAGTGTGGGAATAAGACTTCTCAATGTATGTTTTTGTTTAGGTTTTATTTTTGAACTAGGTGAAAGTATTACATGTTCAAAAATTAAAATAAATTTTAAAATGAAAGTAAAAGGCATTAAAATGTCTTTTTTATTGCAGAGAAATGTGGTCGGTTGAAAAATAGATTAGAATGCATAAAGTATATAATAGGAAAAAATGCTATAAGGGAAGTGGAATTATTAAAGTTTAAGAGGAAGAAAAGGGAACAATTCTTACATTTCTGATAGCTAAAGAAACAATGTTTCATTTTCTCTTCAAGTGGGTGATACTCTTTCAATTATATTAAATCAAGATGGTATTTATATTCAACTGGACATACTTAAGAATTGTGTAACTAATTTATTTTTAAATGCCAATATTTAGAACATAATGCTGGAAATAACTTCCTTTACAATTGTTCAATTTTATGAGAAAAAATTCGTATGCTGACATAAAAATGAGGAAGATATGCATGTATTTTTCAAAATTCTTTTGGGAATATGTAAACGAAAAAGTCCAAAGACCATTGATCTTGATTTTTCCTATATTTGAAATTACTGGAGCTGCTCCTTTGTAAGACCAAAGTTATGTTATACATGAGGACTGAGAGGCCACAAATTAGCACCTCTGAACACAACCATATGGAGCAGCTACACAACAATTAGTTTTGGATTAGCTAGCTTTTATTTAGAAAAACAAACTTTTAAGTTCCATAAGAATGGCCGCTAGGTAAACAGGTAAATTTAAATGTTTGTAAGGTAGGTCCAGCATAGGACATCAAGAATTCATAGGGCCACTGTAATGAGTGTGGGAAGGAGAGCAAGGTCAAGAGGTAGAAGGTTTCTTATCCAAGTTTGCTACAGGTCAACCTGCTTGGACCCATCTTGGGACTCACATAGATGGATTTAAAGCCAAAAGTGCAAGTCCAGTGGTATGAGAGCTCATCAAACCCACCTACAAGGTTCCCAGGATGGACCCTGGGGTAGCTGCTGTTCTACATGGGATGACAAGATAAACTACCCAAGTGAGAAATGAAAATGATCTAAACTAATTTTCCCCTTTCAAATAAGAAAATGTTAACTACACTTAATCTTTGTTGACTCTATATGGAAAATGAACAATCATTTCTTTTCATTTGGTTGAAACTTTGTCCTTGTTATCGGTGTTTATATCCTTTACCATAAGAAGTTCCAGACTCTCGGGTCACTCTTTGTCTCCCACCCCCTAACTCACTCAAAGCTCTTCACATCACCTATTTTGAATCCCTTTACCACACTCCCCAATTTCTGAGACTCTTCCACTGTGTCCTCTGGAATTCACAGTCCATCTTCATCAAAAACCTTTGTATCCTCAGTCTCTTCTCTGAATATTTCCTTCACCTTCCTGTTCTAAAGCAAAGCTGGTTCACCCCTGGTGGATGCTGTTGTCCCTGCAGCCTTCCCAGAGCCCTTGTACCACTGGACTTGGAGGTGGGAGAGGGATCCTCTTTGCTCTTCATTGTTTCTCTCAGGTTATTCTCCCCACCTCCTATCTAATTCTTCCCCCTACCCAGTATTTGTTTTTTTAACTCATGTCCTCTTATGTTATCACTCTCCTCATTGTGGTAGTCCCCTAACTCGCTCATAGATCACTCTGCCTTATTTCTCAAGGATTTTAGCTTTTGACTACTGGCATCCTATCCAGCATCTCCCTTGTCCTAAATCTTGTTGTTTTTAATATATACATAGATAATCCTCATGATACTCTCTCTTTGACTCTCTTCTAGTGACACTGTATTCCACACTCCTCAGCCATTCACTGCCATTTTCAGATTCCACCCTAGACTTCATCACTTCTTCATAATCTTAATTTCATGCATCCCATTCTAACTACCACATTGTTGTGGTCACTCTGCAGAAGTGAGAAAGATTCCTCTACTTAAATTTTGTTTTGGATGTCAAGATTGATGATGCTACACATGTACCAACTTTTTCAGAGTATGAAAAAGTTTGCTGCATACATAAAGAAGCTTTCTGGGGAGAGCAGGGCAGGCTCCAAACTGATCTGAATATGGCTTGAGGGAGCAGAGAAAGGAGACTTTCTTAGGGTTTATGGTGGTTGGGAGTGGATGGGGCCAGGGTGAATGGTCCTTCACATGGACTGGGTCTTGCATAGTTTGAACTTCCCACTGACACCAAAGGAGCAAGCACCTGGGCTTTCTTATCAGTTTTCCCAGATGTCGGGCACAGAGAAAAGAGAAGTGGTGGGGCTTGATAGCTGTCATTGAGTATCAAAAATGGAGCTAGACCCTTCATGTTATACCTATCTTTTCAGATCATTCCCCCTTGTTCTCTGACTCCTACAGTCCCTCAACCCCACAAGGACTGGCAATTCACTGATCTTACCACCTTTTTCTGTCCTTAATCTCTCCGTATCTACTCTTCCCTCATTTTAAACTCCACAGTGAATCATAATCACTCCCTTACTTACATCCTTGACTTCCTTGGTCCTCTCTCCTTGCTCTTATTTCCTTGGTAAAACCTGATTACATAGAATTCTAAGCCGACTCTGAGCCTGCATCCTGGCAGTCAATTATTGCTGGAGGAAAAAAAGCACAAGCACACTGACTTATCCCACTTAAATTTATGACCATGAACTCAAGTGGGCCCTTAATGACATTCAGCAAGCATATGATATTTTTTTCCTAGTCTATTCACCTTTCCATTCTCCTGGATGACTATTCCACACCTTCGCTTCTCTCTTCACCTTCCCTTGCTCTTCTGAATCTCCTCCCCGCTGATGACCTGACTTCCTATGTCTCTGAGAAAACTGAAACAGTCAGAAGAGAACTTCCACAGATTCCCACCGCCACTTCTACCACCTGCCTGCCAGTTTCCATAGATGAACAGACTGTGCTCCTGTCTATAGATAATCCTTTCATTTGTGTGCTAGATTCTAAACTCTTTCCTTCTCAAGGACACTGCTCCAGCAATTCTCTCTTCTTGCCCCTTCGTAAAATTTTCCTTATCTTCTAGATCATTCTCATCAAAAACAAATATTTCTCCCAATTTTTTTGCCAACCCACTTTTGGCTCCACTTCCACCACCAGTTACTGTGGTAGTGGGCTCCCCATCACCATTTTGGGGCTCCCCTTTGCAGGAAAACTTCTCAAAAGAATTGCCTATAATATTAGCTATCTCCAATTCCTCTCCTCCCATTTTTTTCTTAAACCCATTCCAATCGTTTTTCCCCTTTTGCTCCACTGAAATATTACCAGTGGCTCCATGGCACCAAATCCAATAGTCAATTCTCAGTCCTCACTCACATACTGAGCACTCACACCTTCTTGATAACATTATATTCACTTGGCTTCCAGGCACCTCACTCTTGGCTCACCTACTTCACTGGCTGTTCCTTCTCAGCCTCCTTTGCTGGCTCATCCACTCTCCTGCCTTGAAGTTGCAAGGTTTCCTCCTTGCTTCTCTTCTATTTATACTCACTCCCTTGGTGATCTTGTCTAGTTTTGTGGCTTTAAATATCATTTAAATTCTGACACCTCTCTACTTTTTGACAAATATAAGTTTCTGATGACTTTTAGATCATACTACTGAACTGGCAAAAACGCCTATATATCTGGGCTCCTCCCTTACCTCTTTGGTACAGTTCCTCAGAGCTATCTGTCTCCTGGGCTGCAGTCCTCAGTAACGGGACCGAATAAAACATAACTCTCATCTTTAAAAAAAATGCGGCTAACTCTCATATATCCCTAGCTTGGACCACCCTTCTTAACCCTGGACTCATATGTACAACTGCTTACTCAAGGTCTCCACTCGAATTTCTAATAGATATCTCAAATGTAACAAAGTCCAAAACTGAATTCCTGATCTTTCTCCCCAAAGCAACTCTACCTTTAGTCTTCCTCATCTCCATTGGTTTGTTTTCTTTTTTACATATCACCTATCAGCTTTATTATCCTATTTGATTTTCTTGTTTATTACATTTATTACTTGTTATTTATTACTTATACTTATGTAATATCCACAAGCCCTGGGGTTTTTGTATTTTGCTCAAGTATATAACCAATCAACTAGAACAATGTCTGGGTGCTCAATTAATATTTATTTATTGAATGAATGAAAGAACGAATTAAACCAATACTTATCATACTTAGAAATTACCTTAGTCTCTTAACCCAAACTGAAAATCAATGAAAAACGGGTTTATTTGCCAGCAATAAAATACCACACAGGGTTTTTTAAAATTTAATTTAATTTTTATTTTTTATACAGCAGGTTCTTATTAGTTACTTATTTTATACACATCAGTGTATACACGTCAATCCCAATCGCCCAATTCATCACACCACCAGCACCCACCCCTGCCGCTTTCCCCCCTTGGTGTCCATACGTTTGTTCTCTACATCTATGTCTCTATATCTGCCTTGCAGACTGGTTCATCTGTACCATTTGTCTAGATTCCACATATATGCACTAATAGACGATATTTGTTTTTCTCTTTCTGACCTACTTCACTCTGTATGAGTCTCTAGGTCCATCCACGTCTCTACAAATGACCCAATTTTGTTCCTTTTTATGGCTGAGTAATATTCCACTGTATATATGTACCACATCGTCTTTAACCATTCATCTGTCGATGGGCATTTAGGCTGCTTCCATGACCTGGCTATTCTAAAGTGCTGCAGTGACCACTGGGGTGCATGTGTCTTTCTGAATTATGGTTTTCTCTGGGTATATGCCCACTAGTGGGATTGCTGGGTCATATGGTAATTCTATTTGTAGTTTTTTAAGGAACCTCCATACTGTTCTCCATAGTGGCTGTATCAATTTACATTCCCACCAACAGTGCAAGAGGGCTCCCTTTTCTCCACACCCTCTCCAGCATTTGTTGTTTGTAGATTTTCTGATGATACCCATTCTAACTGGTGTGAGGTGATACCTCATTGTAGTTTTGATTTGCGTTTCTCTAATAATTAGTGATGCTGAGCAGCTTTTCATGTTCTTCTTGGCCATCTGTATGTCTTCTTTGGAGAAATGTCTATGTAGGTCTTCTGCTCAGTTTTGGATTGGGTTGTTTTTTGAATATTGAGCTGCATGAGCTGTTTATATATTTTGGAGATTAATCCTTTGTCCATTGATTCGTTTGCAAATATTTTCTCCTAATATGAGGGTTGTCTTTTCATCTTCTTTATGGTTTTCTTTGCTGTGCAAAAGCTTTTAAGTTTCATTAAGTCCCATTTATTTTTGTTTTCATTTCTATTACTCTAGGAGGTGGATCAAAAAAATCTTGCTGTGGTTTATGTCAAAGAGTGGTCTTCCTATGTTTTCCTCTGAGTTTTATACGTGGTAATAAAATACCACACAGGTTTTAAACCTGTGTCTGTACTTGGACTGGGGGAGGGGGCGGACAAGAAAGCATCTCTTCATAAACGGAAAGCACTAGAACAAAGCTTAGGTAAAAACCACAGTAATAGTAAGTAAATGTTTGCTTCTGGGGAAACCTTTTGTCAGAGCAACAGGCCCAAATGAGTTCTAAGTGGCCACCTAAACTTTGTTGGCGTCACGTGAAAAGGTGGTATACCGGGTAAAAAGAAGCAAAAACATATCTTCCTCCATTACAAGTTGCTAGGATCAACAGCTGTTTTCCCGCTAGGGTGGCTGTTTTTTCCCTTATTTGGACTTCACTGTCAAAAGAAAGACACCACACCCTGTGTTATGTAGCCTTAACTGAGTAGCTATGCCACGTCCCAGGTCTCCTGTCTTCAGTACTGTATTTAATTCAGTAATATTTTTCTTTTTTCTTTTGACTCAGGGTTCCTGGGTGGGGCCAGGAAAACTCTGAAGCTGTCTGAAAACAATACAGACCTAAAAGGTCAGACTTTCTAAAAAGTACTCAGGAAAAAAGTTGAAGGCCGTTAGAGGACTGTATTTGGCGGGCACGTTGACTTCAGCAGAGGAGAGACCCGTCTGCGTTCGCTCAGGGGATGCGCCCGCCGGCGCCTCCCGCGGCCAAACGGACCACCGTGCTCCAAGGAGAAAAAGCCGGTCCCCCGGGAAGGAGCCCCAAGCTTCCCTTGAATTTCCACGCAACCCGCCCAGACACGTCCGGCCTGAAGGAGCAGAGTCCAAAGGGAGCGTCAGACCCTCCGGGCGGGGTGGGGACGCGCAGCGTTGGGAGCGGGAAGCCCGGAACAGGCACTCAGGTCGGCGACGTCTGAGCGCCGGGATCTCCCGTCCGCGGGGCGCAAGCCCTCACCCGGCTCAACCAGCCCCTCCTGGCGCCGAGCGTGCGACACCCCATCTTCCGCGGCGCCCCACCCCTCCTCCGCACGCCTCCCCTTTAAGCGCGAGGCGCAGTTGGATTTGTGTCGGCCGAGGCGAGGCGCGACTCCCCTTTATGCCGGAGACGGCGGCAGCTCTGACAGCCCCGGCAGCCCGGCGAGCAGAGCAGGAGGCCGGGCCTCAGGCAGCCGCCTGCAGTCACCGCAGCACTGCCGGGGGAAGCGCGGCGCGCGCCGCCGCGGGGGCGGAGGAGTGGGCGGGCCCGGCCGAGCTGGGGGCGGGGGAAGGCGGGGAACCGGGTCGCCAGCGCTCGGGTCCGCCTCTGACTGCGGCGCGGCGGGGCGATGTGTGATTACCATGGCGAGGAGTCTCTGTCCGGGGGCCTGGCTAAGGAAACCCTGTTACCTCCAGGTAGGCCGGCGGCGAGCCCGCCGCGCGCCCTCTCTCTGCGCGGGACTCGCCCGCCTCCCTCCTCCCTCCCTGGGTCCGGCGCCCGCCCGAACCCCGCTGCCCCCTGCCGTCCGGCACCTGGCGGCGCGCCCTCCCCCGCCGCCCGGGCGCCGCAGCCCCAGCCGCTGTCCCGCCGCCCCCCGCATGTCGGCCGCCCCGGGCTCGCCCTCGCGCCCCTCTCATCCCGAGAGCTCCGGGACGTGACCCGGGTGCGACCCTACGCCCCTCGCGTTCGGGGCTCCGCAGTCTGGGCTCGGGACGTGCCGCCGTCTTCTCCCTGGGCCGGTGCTCTCCTCCCCCCTCCGTGGTGGGCCCCTTAGGGCGGCTGTTCTCGACTCTGTCCTGAGTCTTCAGTAGGTGGTAGGAAAGGTGGTGTGTCATTCCTCCATATTTTAGAAAATTATGGTAATTTGTCACGTCAGTGTTTTTCCCAAACCCTGGAGAAGCGGCATGTGCCTCGGGCTGAACCCCTTGGTTCGGTCTCTCCGTCACACCCGTGATTTAAATGGGAGGTAGGGCTCCGAAGCCCAAGCGAGGCGGATGGATGTTTGCGTTTTAAAAGGAAGGGGACAGTGTCTTGGCCGATCTCAGATACCCCAACAATGCAAACGTAATTTTCAGTCATGTCATGTGTACTGTTGGCGTGTTAATTTTTCATGATTTCCCGTTCCACCCTCTGTTCCGCTGCCAGTCTGTCTTCGAACCCTGCTACTGTCTTCATGTACTGTTGGTCACCAGGGGGACCTAGTAGACACCGTGAGTAGCTGAGCGCAAATCCATCACCCCAGTGGAAAAACAACTACAAATCAATGCCTCGCGTGGGTCTGCAGTGTTGTCTGCATTCAGAGGACAGTATTCCTTTACCGCTTACCTTAAAAGGCTTAAAGATATTGATAGATTATTTTAGGATGGGAATTCATGCTCAGCTGGTGCTTTTATCAATTATTTTAAAAGTTGAGAAGAAAGCGTCATGGGGCAAGTAAATCTTACATTTTTGTTTGGAAATAGCATGTGTGAATCATTACTCTGCAATGAGTGATGTACTGCAAGTTGGAAGCATGATTGACAGCCCATGATATGAAGAGTACAGGAGTAAAACGGAACGTTCTGAGTCTTTGTAGCAGCTCCACCGGTAGTAACTGTGCCTTGAGTAACAGTAGAGCAACCCAGTCTAGAATTCAACCCAGGCCAGATACCTCTTTGTAACCCTTTATGTAAGAGAAAAAAAAAAAATCTTTCCAGACTCTGTACTCAAAATAAGTTTATTGAGATATTTTAAATGTTTTTTCTTAACTAAAACTATTTATTTATTTATTTATTCGATTTCGTGGCAGACTTTTAGACTGTGACTCATTTGGTTCTCACTGTTCTCCACAGGTGTGGTTGTGACTTTTTTGGCACCATAGTACAAGAGCTTTCAGATTGGCTGAGTTAAGATTAGTTTTACAAATAGTTATGCTTCTGTTAATGGGAAACATTTGGTGTTTCTGCCTTCCTGAATGTGTGCATCATTATCTATTACCAAATTAAGGTAAATGCAGGTTTTAAGTATTTCAAAAGAACTTGGGGGCATAGTGGTATTTTAGTAGGCTATTTCTATATAAAATAATGATTAAGTAGAAATCTTTATTGATTATAGTATTATATTTGAGATAAATAAATTTAAAACTTGGGAACCGGGTACGCTGGTGTTTTAAACATTGTCTTGGTATTAGTATTTATTCTCTTTATGAATTTCTTTATGAATTTTCTTGTTAGTTGTCCCTCACCATACTGTTTCAATTTAACCAGCTTTAAAAAAAAGGCCTTCAGGTTACTCGTGTCATGCCTTCTGTTCTCTATTGCCTAAATGCCTCACCTTATGTTTTTAATACTTCCTCTACCATTAGGTGCTTCAACCTTGAAATTGTTTTAGGTGAAGCTAAAATAAAATATTTTAATCTAAGACTGTTATACAGCTAGCTATTCAGTTTCTCAGCCACTGAAAGTTGAATTAACATATATAGTACTCTTATTTTTATATTTTTATTGTTTTCTTTTTCTTGAGAATAAAATCATGTTCCTTTGGGAACAGCATGAGGCTTGAGGCATTAGGACAGAGCTGAGTTTTGTTCATTTGTACATCTGGTTCATTATGCCCTTGAAAAAATTTCACAACTTTTCAGCTCTATAGTTTCCACATCATGAAGTGGAGAGTGTAGTTCTTAGCTGAGTAATCACATGAACGTAGTGAGGATTATCTAGAGGAAGTTAAATCTATTTTGTGACACCTTTACTACATTTTTTAACAGAAAAGCATATGAACTTAAATGGTAAATACATATAGGTAAATATGTTAAATTCCTTCAACCAAAGGTCCCTGACTTTCTACCATCCCCCTTTTTATTTATTGAGTATTTATTTATCTGGGGGCATGATATGACTTAATTTTATTGACTCCATTATTTACTTAATAAATATTTGTTGGATGCCTCTCACATGCCAGGAACTGTGAGGTGGTAGAGATTCTAAAGGAGCTAAACAGAACACCTTTGTGGTTCTCATGCAGCTTAAAGTCTAGTCAGGGAGACAAACATTAATAAAATAATCTTAGAAATATATAGTGACATGAGGTATCACCTCACACCGGTCAGAATGGCCATCATCAAAAAATGCACAAACAATAAATGCTGGAGGGGGTGTGGAGAAAAGGGAACCCACTTTCAGTGTTTGTGGGAATGTAAATTGATACAGTCACTATGGAGAACAGTATGAAAGTTCCTTAAAAAACTAATTATAGAACTACCATATGACCCAGAAATTCCACTACTGGGCATATACCCAGAGAAAACCATAATTCAAAAAGACACATGCACCCCAATGTTCATAGCAGCACTATTTACAATAGCCAGGACATGGAAACAACCTAAATGCCCATCAACAGAGGAGTGGATAAAGAAGATGTGGTACATAGATACACTGGAGTATTACTCAGCCATAAAAAGGAACGAAATTGGGTCATTTGTAGAGATGTGGCTGGGCCTAGAGAGTGTCATACAAAGTGAAGTAAGCCAGAAAGAGAAAAATATCGTATTTTAACACATATACGTGGAATCTAGAAAAATGGTATAGATGACCTTATTTGCAAAGCAGAAATAGAGACACAGATGTAGAGAACAAATGTCTGGATACCAAGGGGGAAAGGGGGGTGGTGGGAGGAATTGGGAGACAGGGATGACATATATACACCACTGATACTATGTATAAAATAGACAACTGAGTGGAACATACTGTATAGCACAGGGAACTCTACTTAACGCACTGTGGTGTCCTAAATGGGAGGGAAATCCAAAAGGGAGGGGATATATGTATATGTATGGCTGGTTCATTTTGCTGTGCAGTAGAAGCTAACACAACATTGTAAAGCAACTAGACTCCAATAAAAATTAATTTAGGGCTTCCCTGTTGGCGCAGTGGTTAAGAATCTGCCTGCCAATGCTGGGGACACGGGTTTGAGCCCTGGTCCAGGAAGATCCCACATGCTGCGGAGCAACTAAGCCCGTGCGCCACAACTACTGAGCCAGCGCTCTAGAGCCCGCAAACCACAACTAGTGAGCCCGTGTGCCAAACTACTGAAGCCCGCACGCCTAGAGCCCGTGCTCCACACAAGAGAAGCCACCGCAATGAGAAGCCTGCGCACCTCAACAAAGAGTAGCCCCCACTCACTGCAACTAGAGAAAGCCCACGTGCAGCAACGAAGATCCAACACAGCCAAAAATAAATAAATAAAATAAATAAATTTAAAAAAATTAACTTAAAAAAAGAAATATATAGTGACAACAGTAAGTGTTACGAAGGAAAAGTGAAGGAACGAAAGACTGCCTGAGAGGAACAGAACAGTTTCTCTCTTTTAAAAAGTATTTTACTATGGAAATTTTTATATATACATAAAGCAGAAAAGAATAATGAACTCTCATGTACCTTATCACTTACCCTCAACAATTATCAGTATTTTGTTTCATCTCCCCTCCCCCATGTCCTCTTTCCAACTAAAGTATTTTGAAGCAAATTTCAGGTATCACATCATTTCGTCCAAATACCTCAGTATGAATTTCTAACAGATAAGGATACCTTTAGACATAATACCATTATCACGCCTAACAAAATTAATAACAGTTCCTTATTTTCTCTCACTGTCCTCCTAGATATGCATTACCCTGAGAGGACTGACTAAATTCAATTTGCCATGGGGTGGGTTTACTATGATTTGAGAGGGTCTCTTGGTAAAAACAAAACAAAAACCTCTCCGCTTACCAGCTTGTTCCTACCGGAAGTTCTTTCCAGGGAAACTAATTCTCATTTCAGGTTTTGGGAGAATGTCTTAGAAAATGTCTGGTTTAATTAACATTTTCATGTAAATGTAATATTTTAATTTAAAGTGAGGCAGTAATTAGTCAACAGATATAAAAGGTCTTGTTTTCTTTGGAACTAGGAGGAGGGGTGAAGAGTATTGAATGTCAAAGATAGGGGGAAGAGATGAAGGGCCCAGCAAGAAGAGAGGGAAGTTGCAGACACCAGCTTTGTATACTTGCCGTTTTGCTGTTCATCTTCAAGTGGGTGGAGTCAAAAAGTAGTTTTGTCCTGAGGTGTTCGGGCCTTAGGGCTTGCAAGTTCCTCTTCCTACTGCAATTTACAGGGAAAAAAATTTAAGCAATTAACTTAATTATAAAGGAGTTCGTTCTCAGTATTTCTTTAATCCAGATATCACTGTGATGATTGATAATGTTTCTAGAAACCGTAGTATTATGCAATTATGATAAGTTTTCAGCTATAATATGGCTTAAATAGGCATTTATGGACTAATGTGGGGACCTAAGTACTTTTTGTAGTTTTGTTTATATCGCAAAAGAGATTCTACTGCTTGTGAAAAAAGAACTGATATGGTGTGTCCATGTAGTAGAATATTATTCAACAATAAAGAAGAATGAAGAATTGATACGTGCTATAACATGGATAAACCTTGAAAACACTGTATGAAAGAAGCCACTCACAAAAGATCACATATTCTGTGGTTCCATTTATATGAAGTGTCCAGAAAAGGCATATCTATAAAGACAGAAAATAGATTAGTTGTTGCCTAGGGCTGGGAGGGTTGGGGGGAAATGGATATGAGGTTTCTTTTTGTGGTAATGGAAGTGTTCTAAAATTGATGCTTTGCACAACTCTGTGAATATACTAAGAACCACTGAATTGTATACTTTAAATGAATAAACTGTACGGTTGTGAATTATATCTCAATAAAGCTGTAAAAAAAAAAAAAAAAAAAGAAACTGAGTTTATCCCATTCATGTGGTCCTTCTTTCTGACTCTTGTAGATTCCACTAATGCCAGCTTTTTGGTGCAGGGAGTACTTCATCCAGAGGACTGGTGCAGGCACACTGTTTGCCTTTGCGGCCTCTCTGTGAGCCAGGAGGGATTGTGATATCCCACAAGCATTTACCTGAGCAACAAGCAGCTCACGGCCAGGCAGTATTCTCAGAGCACACTAACTTGCGGTTCTGCCCTTCCTAGCTATTTTGTTGAAAACTTACCTGGGAAATAGTACTTCCTGGACTAGCTAAATGTTGTGGCACATTGAACGGAGTAGAATCCTGCCGATGAGAACAGAATCTGTAGGTGTTAACCAGTTTGGACCATTTTTAGGCAGTGTTTTTCTTCCACACACCATTGTGATGATACTCCTCGTGGCCTGCATGGTGACCCAGAATGACACCTGCATTTGTCTGTTTTTAGCATCATGTTTTCTACAAATTAGGATCCACTTTGTTTGGTGTTTACTCAGTCTGAGTGGGACTGATAACACAGCAGCCCTATAATTCATTGGTTTTACTTTTTAATACCTTCTTCCTTCTCACTGTCATTAAGTCCTGGAAGAATGAAAGTTAAGACAATTTAAGCTAATTCTCTATACTTAGATTAGACACATTTTCCATTCCAGTTATTCTGCCTGCATGCCCTGTTACATATAAAAAGCTGGCCCAACTCTAATGGAATTTGAAGTCTGAGATTCTTGGGTACTTCTGAAGGTTTTTCAAGTCCTTTAAATCACAAAAGTTTTAGATTTCTTAAGGTATCCTCTTGACTAACAGTTTCAATATGTGTTCAGTAGGGCTGTCATGAATGGATGGATAGATGGCATGTTCTAATCTGGGTGTTGGCACTTGTTTAACATTTCTGATACTTGCCTGGCTCTTTGACTTACATTAGTACTAGTCTTCAAATATGACTACTGTAGATAGTTTGGTTCTTTATGACTTCATGTGGATATTTTGCAGGATTTAGTGCCAGATAGGGTTACTGATACAGATTAGCTGGTAATAGTGACAATGTTGACAAATATGGTAGTAAGACTAATACAGCTTTTTGCTCATTTTCAGCTCACAGGATTATTCTAAATCTAAGGATAGTAAGAGCAAGTAGTTGTTTCCTATTCTCCAAAGGGAGAAGGGCTATAAGTAGCATGGTTTAATAATATAGGTTTATTATACCTGCTGTTCAGAGCTACACTTTTGCCTTTGCCTGAAACTAAATCTGCAGAATGATGATTAGCTTTCTGAGACTTGTGAATACACAGGGAGCATCTGTATCCCATAATGTCTTAAAATCAAGCATAGAATTATAATGCAGCCTTTTGATATTACCATAAGTTGCTTTCCTACCCCTGTTAGAAACTCAAAAGAAATGGTGAATTCTCAGGCAGATTTCATCCTCACACACTTTCAGGCTGTAGCATATAGTAAAAAGGTTTCTTCATTGTCATCTTCCCAGTGCCTCAGTTTTTCATCTTAATGTTGTTTTGTATTCTTTACAGAAGTTTTCTTTTTTTAGAGGTTTTCATCTTAATGTTTTCATTTTTTAAAGTTACTTTGAAAAACAATACTATACTATTCTGTTAAATACCATCTTTTTACATTGATTGAAAAGATAAATGTCTCACATTCTTAACATATCTATTTCTAGACATTCAAATATTTTGTGAATAATTTTCCTTTAAAACCCTTTAATCTAGAAAGTATATGAGTTTAGAAAAACCAGGATACTGTAAAATGAGCGTGTTTTAAAAACCCAAAATATTAGTGGATGAATTTTTCTTTAGAAATAGTAGGGGATTTTTTTGATGACTATTTAATGAAATTAAATAATTATCTTTTTAGGTATGATCATGATGTTGTGGGTATGTTTTTTCTTTCTTTTGTTTTGTTTTTTATTGTGGCCAAAACACACAGTATAAAGTTTACCATCTTAACCATTTTTAAGTGTACAGTACAGGACTGTTAATATATGCACATTTTTGGCAACAGATCTGTAGAACTTTTTCATCTTGCAGAACTGAAACTCTGTACCCATTGCACAACTCCTCATTTTCCCCTCCTCACCAGCCTGGTGACCACATTCTATTATACTTTCTGTTTCCATGTGTTTGACTTCTTTAGATAACTCATGTAAGTAGAATCATGCAGTATTTTTTTTTTTTTTTTTTTTTGCGGTACGTGGGCCTCTCACTGTTGTGGCCTCTCCCATTGTGGAGCACAGGCTCTGGACGCGCAGGCTCAGCGGCCATGGCTCCCGGGACCAGCCGCTCCGCGGCATGTGGGATCTTCCCAGACCGGGGCACGAACCCGTGTCCCCTGCATCAGCAGGCGGACTCTCAACCACTGCGCCACCAGGGAAGACCCATGCAGTATTTTTAAAAAATTTTATTATTGTTTATTTTATTTATTTATTTTTGGCTGAGTTGGGTCTTTGTTGCTGTGCATGGGCTTTCTCTAGTTGCGGTGAGCGGGCTACTCTTCGTTGCGGTGCGCGGGCTTCTCATTGTGGTGGCTTCTCTTGTTGCAGAGCACGGGCTTTACGCGTGTGGGCTACAGTAGTTGTGGCTCGTGGGCTCTAGAGCACAGGCTCAGTAGTTGTGGCGCATGGGCTTAGTTGCTCCACAGCATGTGGGATCTTCCCAGACCAGGGCCCGAACCCGTGTCCCTTGCATTGGCAGGCGGATTCTTAACCACCGTGCAAACAGGGAAGCCCTGAAGTCAGTGATTAAAGAAAGTATTGTTAGTTTCCCAGTGGTCCTGTAACAAATTGCCATAGATTTAGCAGCTTAAGAAAACACACATTTATTTGTACCCGTATCTCACACTTCTGAAGGTTAGAAGTCCCAAGACGGTATGGCCCAGCTGGTTATCTGCTCCAGGTTTCACAAGGTTGAAAATCAAGGCATCAGTAGGGTTGAGTTTCTTTCTGGAGCTCTGAGAATGAATTGATTTCCAGGCTCTTTCAGATTGTTTTCAGAATTCAGTTCCATGCTGTAGTAGGACTGAAGGCTCCATTTCCTTGCCGGCTGTTGGCTGGGGGTTGTTCTCAGCTTCTAGAGACTGCCTCCATTTCTGGGTTCATGGCTTCTTTTCTCCATCTTCAAAGCCAGTAACAGTGGGTGGAGTCCTTCGAACGTTACTCTTCTGCCTCTGCCTTTTACTGCCTTTCTCTGCCTCATCTCTCTGACTCCTTCCTCTTCTGCTTTTAAGGGTTCATATGATTACATTGGGTCCACCTGCATAATCCAAGATAACATCTCTAGTTTAAGTCTCTTCACAGCAGCATCTAGATTAGTGTTTGATTAAATAACCAGGGAGTGGGAATGTTGGGAGACAGCTTTAGAATTCTGTCTACCCCAGAAAGAATACAACTGAAAATTCTGACAGTTTAAAAAAATCAATCATTTCCTAAAATATTTTGGTTTTTCCCCCATTACTATTAGGTTTTTAAGATATTGCCAAAGAAGAGATTTTATAAGAGAGTTATTATTATATTTATCATTCCAGCAGTTACTATGAGAGGAATCTTGCATACTTATTAAAGGAAGGAAAATACAAATAAATAGCTGCTGAGCAACCACATGTGGTGATACTTGTTTTTACAATAGATACTATTCTTAAATCTTTTGTATCCTTGTACAAACTGAAGTAAAAGTGGAAAAGTATCACTTTATGAACTCTAAGAAAAGGTTCTTTAAAATGTAACCTATTTCTTTCTGTTTATTACTGTAATTAACTAACATTGTTGTTCTTTACCCCTTAAAGAAGACAATGCTTGGTTTTGTTTTAATGTGCCAGCTTGTAAGATTTTTCAGTCACACCTGATCCAGTAGAACTAAATTCGTATCCAGTGAAGGCAGAGCCTGTTTATTACCCTGGTCTTGTCCTTTATCCTGAGCTTAGTACTCAGGATGTGCAAAATGATACAGTATAGTACACATATTTTTACATATATTCAAAAATATTCTGTAATGACTTTGAGATATTGAACTGCAATAGCTCACGCTAAGCACACACTGCTGTCTCTTTCACATTCTTACTCTTTACTGTTACCAGCAGCACCATCATATCATCCTCATCATTGTCATTATAATTGAGGCTCTTGCCACCCCCATTTCTTCCAATCTGCCAACTTCCTCTGGCTTCCCTCTTTTCCCTATTTAGTTAGGATCACATGTTGTCATTTCAGCTACTCTTCTTTGCTCACTCACTACTTCCTTGCTCCTCTGACCTTCCTTTATTCTTATTCTATCCTTTATTCCACACTTTCCTTTCAATCTCATCTTCCTTTGCCCCCTGCTTTCCTCAGGATTCCAAGCTTCTCTACTTCTCACTTTGTAGTCTCCTTGGGTAATTGCATCTCTTCACATGGCTTACACTACAACCCAAATAACTAATGGGTCTCAACTCTGTATCACCAGCCCAAACCTCCCCACCCAGAACTTCAGATTTGCATCTAGTTGCTTATTTGATATCTACCTCTAGATAGCACTTCGTATTCAACATGTCCAAAGCTGAAGTCCTGCCCCCAAATTGCTTCTTTCCCTATTTCAGTTAGTGATAGTCTCCAGTTACTCAAGAGATAAATATACCTAAGTCCTTCTAGACTCTCCCTGTTTCCTTACCCTCATGTTTAATCCCTCAGTAATTCCACTAGTGCATCTCCTAAATAACTTTTGATTGCATCATCTTTAAAAAAAAATACAGTGTTATCAACTATAGGCACCATGTTTTACATTAGATCCTCAGACATTATTCATTGTGCAGCTGTAAGGTTTTACTGGCCTTTTATTGGCCTTTCCCTATTTTTCCCACCTCCCAGCCTCTGGTAGCCATTTTTCTACTCTCTAAGACTTCGACTTTTAAAAAAATTTTTAGATTCTGCATATAAATGATATACTATGTAATATTTTTCTTTCTGTCTGTCTTATTTCACTTAGTATAATGCCTTCAAGGTCCATCTATTTTGTTGCAAATGGTAGTATTTCCTTCTTTCTCATGGCTGAGTAGTGTTCCATGGTGTATGTATATGCCACATTTTCTTTATCCATTCATCTTCCAATGGACACTTTGGACTCTTAGGTTCTTTCCATGTCTTGGCTATTGTGAATAATGCTGCAGTGACCATGGGAATGCAGCTATCTCTTTGAGATCCTGTTCTCATTTCCTTTGGTTATATACCGAGAAGTAGGAATGCTGGATCATATGGTAGTTCTATTTTTTATTCTTTGCAGAATCTCCATACTGTTTTCCATAGTGGCTGAACCAACTTACATTCCCACCAATAGTGCCTAAGAGTTCCCTTTTCTCCACATCCTGGCCAACATAGTTGTCTCTTGTCTTTTTGATATAGGCATTCTAACAGGTGTGAAGTGATAGCTCATTGCGATTTTGATCTGCATTTCTCTGATGATCAGTGATAGTGAGCACCTTTTCATGTACCTGTTGGCCGTTTGTCTCCTGCTGTCTCATTAGGCCCACTGTAATAGCCTCCAGAAGGCCCTTCCTCATTTACCCCTTTCAGATACACCCTCCACATTACTTCCAGAGCAGTCTTTCCCAAAATGCCAATCTGATCTAATCTCCCTCCCTACCAGTGAAATCCTTCAGTGGCTTACCATTGCCTTCAGTAGACTAAGCAGAGTTCTGAGCGTGGCTCTTTGTTTCTGGTCCCTTCCTATCTTGCTGTTTCATTCCTGCCACTACCATCTCATGCACTGTTTGCTCTAGCAATTCTGAAAACCTTCCAGTTTCCCAACACACTGTGCTTCTCTCTCACATGTCAACCTGTCTACCCCACCATTTCCTCTTTACCCTAGAATGCCCTTCCCCCATTTCCTGCATCCCTCTTTACCTGGTTTATTCTCAGTTTTCTGCTTGTCCTTTAGGTTTCAACTCAGAGAGGAAGTGACCTTTCAGCAATTCCTCCCTAACATCCCACATGGTATTCGTGTACCTCTTTTGTGCCCCACCCTGTGGGTACATGATATCTGGCACACACTTCTCTTACAGCACTTATGATATTGAATTGTCATCAGTGATTTTCATATCTCTCTTCTGAGCCCCAGACTATGATCTCCCTGACAGCCAAGATGTCAATTTCCGCTCTTTATCTCCTGTGCCTAGCCCAAAGCAGATGTTCAATAAATGTTTGTTGAATGACTGAATCCAGACATAGAGTTTTATGCAGTTGATCAGATTAACTAATTACTTATATGAAAGAAAATGTATATACAATAAGTAAAATAGTATAGGTGAGCTTATGATGCAAATCATAAGTCTCCCCTTCCATTTCTCCTTACCCTCAGCTTTGCTCCCAAAAGGCAGCCTCTTTGAATCATTTATCTTATTGGATTTTCTGGTGGCTAAACCTCTAACTTCTAGAGCTGTATGTCTAAAGGGAACTGCACACACTCTGGGAGGTGCATATGATGCTGAATTTGGGTACTGGAAGAAATTATTTGAAATTGTATTTATTCTCATATACTTTTTATATCTTAAAATGTTTTTGTCAGAATAGCTGATGATTTTTTGTTTTCAGTTCATTATTATAATAAGCATCCCCCCACAATAAAAATCTATTCAAAATTATTCTTATATACTTTTAATTTCTATTACTGTGTGAGTCACAGTATACAATTAGTAAGTTAATATAATCATGATTTTATATAGAGTATAAATAAGTAAATATACAAATGTTAGGGATTTGTGCTCTAAGATATTTTCCCTGAGAGGATTGTACAATAAAAAATGATTTGGGGCTGCTGCTCTAAATAATAAACTTTTACCTCTGTTTCTTGATTTATCAACTTTAGATATATCTATTGACTTTCTACTTTTAAGGAGTATTTAGCTTGCTTACACTACGGTCATCTCATTCTCTTCCAGTGTTTGTTTTAAATTTTATGTCTTCTGTTGCTTAACTTACTAACTTCAGATAATGACAACTCTTTCTCATTTCATCCACTTTTGTCAGTCTGTCTACTCTCCCCTTTTTAAGAAGGGACATTAGAACATGTTCTGTTTTTCATCTGGTTTTCCCAGTTTCTGTCAGCAACACTTTTTTTTTTTTTGTCTTTGTTGGGTCTTCATTGCTGCGTGTGGGTTTTCTCTAGTTGCAGAGAGCAGGGCCTACTCTAGCAGGACCTACTCGTTGTGGTGCACGGGCTTCTCATTGAGGTGGCTTCTCTTGTTGCGGAGCATGGGCTCTAGGTGCGCGGGCTCAGTAGTCGTGGCTCGCGGGCTCTAGAGCGCAGGCTCAGTAGTTGTGGCGCACAAGCTTAGTTGCTGCACAGCACGTGGGATCTTCCTGGAGCAGGGATCAAACCTGTGTCACCTGCATTGGCAGACGGATTCTTAACCGCTGCGCCACCAGGGAAGTCCAGCAACACTTTTACATTGTCAAAGTTGATAACTTTATATTTTATCCTGTGACAATAACCAAATCTCCAAATAAGTTGACTCTACAAGATGAAAACTATAAACAGTATTATATTATTATGACTTGTTAATTCTTCCATAAAAGGAAAAATCTCCCTTGTAAACCTGAGATCCATTGACTGCAGCATGAAATTATTTTCTCCGTGTCAGGAAAGTGGGTAGAATTACTGGGACAAATGTCTTTTGTTATTAAGCAAATTACTGCAAGGATTTGTCCCTTTCCAGAAGCTAAACCATATTTTTGCCAATAGGGAAGAAAACATGTGATATTTGCACATTCCCTATAGAAAGTTTCTTTTTGCTTAGAAATCATGCTTGCTTGCCTTTTAATATTCCTACTAAAGAATCATGATTTAAAGCCTAGCCTTTGGGATCTGTAGTGAAGTAACAGAGTTATGATTTGAGATCACTCTGAGCCACAGTGTCTCCCCTGAGCAGTCAATATACTGTCTTTTTTGGAATGATTACCTGGTTATACTCAGCTCTAGGAAGCAGACATTTATTATGTTATCTGCCCCTCAGATCCAAGTGAACTGAGCCAGTTTTGGAGTCCTAGACCATTTGAATAATGAAAACAACTTTCATCTTTGGGGAAAGCACTGCAGGTAGAACTGGCTATCATTTGATGCCACAATTATAGAAAATAAAACAAGAGTAAAGCAGTTTTGGCCAGTCTTTCTCTTAGGGTCCTGAAATTTATGTCTTGAGACCAACCACATCAAAGTTAACTCTGGCCTAAGATGAAGGGCCTCTCTATTTTTAGTACCCCCTAAAATATCATTCTGTATTTAGTGCAGAGCCAATTTGTGTGCTGGGATTACATTTTCTACAGGGCCAGGGTCATGACCCCTTGGCTCTCAAGACTGTAAGATCAAGAACAACTACGTCCCCTTTTCTCATATTCCAGTTCCTTATAATTAGGATATGTAAGCCTGCTTCTTACTTGAAATGCAGCTTTTTTGTGACATTTGTATTTTTCTTTCTTTTTAATTTTCAGGGAGTTTCTAATTGTTTTTTTTTTTTGGGTTTTTTTTGGCATAATATGCCTTTACCATAGCCTCACTTCTTCCATATTCTCAGTTGTATTTTTTATTCTGTGGAATCCCCCTTCATGACCAAATGCTTCTCTAGGCTACTGCACAGCTGCCTTCCAAGGGTTTTCCTCTATTCTTCTATGTTGGAATC
This sequence comes from Monodon monoceros, assembly GCF_005190385.1. NCBI lineage: Eukaryota > Metazoa > Chordata > Mammalia > Artiodactyla > Monodontidae > Monodon > Monodon monoceros. Next base: position 99,753,201 of record NW_021703774.1, read on the forward strand.
ACTGTTCTTAGGGTCCTGGGTCTTCCACTGTTGTGATTTATGCCATAATTTTACTGGGGTATATCCTGAAATAAGTTCTTTAGAAAGGATGTGTGGGAAGTAAACTTTCTGAGTCATGTCTAAAACTGTCTTTATTGTACCTTTGTTTGTAGTTAGGTTGGGTGCAGAATTCTGGGCTGAAAATAATTTTCTTTAAAACCATGAAGACATTGTCTTCTAACACCCTCTGTTGCTAACAAGAAGCCAGTTTGATTGTCAATCCTTGGTGGGTGACCTGTTTTTCCTGTTCAGTGTCTCCTTTTTATATTTGTTTTGGAATTCCATGAGGAAATGTATAAATGTGGGTCTTTTATCAGTTGATTGTATTGAGCACTCAGCCCTTTCAATCTTTTTTTTTTAAATTTTATTTATTTATTTATTATCTTCGGCTGCGTTGGGTCTTTGTTGCTGCACATGGGCTTTCTCTAGTTGCGGCGAGCAGGGGCTTCTCTCGTTGTGGAGCACGGGCTCTAGGTGCGTGGGCTTCATTAGCTGCGGCATGTGGGCTCAGTAGTTGTGGCTCACGGGCTCTAGAGCGCAGGCTCAGTAGTTGTGGCGAACGGGCTTAGTTGCTCCGCGGCATGTGGGATCTTCCTGCACCAGGGCTCAAACCCGTGTCCCCTGCATTGGCAGGTGGATTCTTGTTTTTGTTTGTTTTTTTTGCGGTACGTGGGCCTCTTACTGTTGTGGCCTCTCCCGTTGCGGCCTTTCCCGGACGCGCAGGCTCAGCGGCCATGGCTCACGGGCCCAGCCGCTCCGCGGCATGTGGGATCTTCCCGGACCGGAGCATGAACCTGTGTCCCCTGCATTGGCAGGTGGACTCTCAACCACTGCGCCACCAAGGAAGCCCCCAGCCCTTTCAATCTTAAGACTTGGGTGTTTCTTCAACTCCGGGGAATTCTGTTAATTAATAGCTTCTCCCTTCTCTTTTTTCTGTTTCCTCTTTGGGGGGCTCTTATTAGTCAAATGTTGTACCTGTTGGATTGGCTCTTTGTATCTCTCACAGTTTCTCTATTATTTTCCATCTTTTTATCCATACACTCTCATTCTGAGTTTCTCAGTTTTATTTTCCAGCTCATCTGTTGATTTTTTTTCCTTTTCTAATCACTCTTCAAATTCTGACTTTTAAATTTAATTTAAAAGACTTATGTCAAGTTCTTTGTTCCTTTTCTGTGTGTGTGGTTTCCTATTCCTAGTTTATATGCATGTAATACCCTCTGGAATCCTTTGATTATAGCAGTTTTTTAAAAAAATATATTTTATTTTCTTATGTCCCTTAATTATATTTGTTCCCCTCAGGATTCCTTTTTCTATATGTTTTTCTTAGCTCTTCTTTTTCATGCTGCTGGATTTTTCCATGTGCCTTGGTCATCTATTCATATTTTAGAAAGCAGGGCTGAGAAACTGGTGTGGATTTCCTCTGCTATTTGAAAAGTGGGTCTCTTTTCCTCCTATACCTATCACCTGAGTGGATGGCTGACTGTGCCCTCTGTGTAGGTGGGGTGCATTGGCTGGCCTTCTTGCTCTGGGGTGAGCCTGTGCTCAGGCCCTGGGGGCCCCGTGTCAGAGGAGTGCTTTATCCCGGGCGGACTGTACTACCATTAGAAGCCTTGGCTTTCCCCAGGTTGTTTGTTCCTTCAGCTATCTGGTTCTTCAACTGTGGGTTAATGCCAGGCTGCCTGTGATCTGCATGGGGGTGGGGGAAGCAGATGGAGGTGCCAACCAGCGCAGTTCCAGGTACAGACCTTCAATTATCCCCACTGTCTTCAGCCCCACTTCTCACTCCTGCCCTCCCTCATACCTCTGGCCCAGAGCCCAGAGTCATCAGGTGTTCCAGGGCAGATTGGCTCTCTAGATTCCTTCTGGCATTCCAACAAGGAGTTTGGCTTCCAGCTTCTTTAGGTTGCTTTGTGGAGTATTCTGGGCTGTGGCTTTCTTTGCCCATCTCATCCGTCAACACAATTCAATCAGCTTTTTGAATTCTCGAAATTTGTTGGATCTTTCATCCACTGGTGAACCCCCCTACTTCCCCTTCCTCCTGATATTAAACTTTCATTGCTTCTTTTGCCTCCCTTCTTTCAGTGTGGTTTTGCAAGCTTTAAGTAGTAAACCTATATCCTCAATCTACCATCTTGAAGTAAAAGTCCTGATATGAATTTTAACTATCTATCATTTGAATATTTACCTACCCTGTTTATCTTCATGGCTGCAATATCTGTTTAAGCATTGCATAATTAATGTTATTTCAGTAAAATAAGGTAAGAGAATTGGCGTAAATAACTTCAGAGGGATAAAGATTTATTGGCACATTTTTTCCCAGAAAATCTTGTATAATAGCAACAGTTTATTTTAGTAAAAAAAAAAAAAAAAGGAAAAACCTACTCAATTAAAGATTAGTCTTAAAATTAGCATCAATTTTGTTCCTGATTTCTATAGGTTATAGTCAACAAGGGTATACCTGCTATGTATCAGGTAAGCACTGGGTTTGTAGCAGTGACTATGATAGCTCTCTGCTGTCATAGAATTTGCATGTTTGGGGGAGGGGCCCTGATGGATAGAGAATAAATGAAGTTAAAAAATAACCACACAACAAAAACATCAGGTAGCTATGTGCACAATGCAAATAATTAAAATGGGTGAGATGATAGTGAGTGTCAAGACATCTGTGTTAGCCGGCTGGCTGGAGAACCTGAGATCTGACTAACAAGCAGGAGCCAGCCAGGCAAGAACAGGAAACTTGGTATTACCCTGAGAGAGCATATCCTTTCCTCTTTAGTCAGTGCTACCCACCCCCCTTTTGGTTTTGATCATCCTGTCCTGTAAAAGATTTTCATGTTAATGTAATGAATTGCCTAAACATTTCATCACCTTTGAAAGAGCACTTTGGAGAAATAGAAAGACTCATGAGATAATTTTCTCCCCTAGGACAGAGAAGGGATAAACAAGCCTTTTCAGTCTGTGATAGCAGAATGCTTTGGTGAATTTAAAGGCCTTAATTATTATGCTTTAAGCAACAACTTAATTTGCTTCAGTCTGATTCTTAGCTTTCAAGTGGAGTCTTCCTTTGATATATTGTGTTGCTATTTTGGTGCTTGTCATTTTGCTGTTGCACTTTTCCTCATCAAAAAGCATTTACTGGGCTTCCCTGGTGGCGCAGTGGTTAAGAATCCACCTGCCAATGCTGGGGACACGGGTTCGAGCCCTGGTCCAGGAAGATCCCACATGCCGTGGAGCAACTAAGCCTGTGTGCCACAACTGTTGAGCCTGCGAACCACAACTACTGAGCCTGCAATTGGATATCCATTGGCCAAAAAAAAAATAACAAAAACAAATACGTTGACCTAAATCTTATATAAAAATTAACTCAAAATGGATCATGGATATAAATGGAAAATGTAAAACTATAACACTTTAAGGAAAAAAAAAAAAGGAGAAAAGCTTTGGGGCCTAGGACTAGGCAAAAAGTTCTTAGACTTGACACCAAAAGCATGTTCCATAAAAGGAAAAATTGATAAATTTTAACTCACCAAAATTAAAATCTTTGCTCTGCAATAAAACCTTGTTAAGAGGATAAAAAGACAAGCTACAGAATAGGAGAAGATTTTTTGGAAGGAGGGAGGGGGAGAAGATATTTTCAAGCCACATATCTGACAAAAGACTAGTAACTAAAATACATAAAGAACTCTTAAAACTCAACTGTTAAAAAAAACAGTCCAATTAGAAAATAGGGAAAAGACATGCACAGACATTGCACTGAAGAGGATATACAGATGGCAAATAAGCACACGAAAAGATGTTCAACTTGGGACTTCCCTGGTAGCCCAATGGGTAAGACTCTGCACTAATGCAGGGGGCCCGGGTTCAATCCCTTCCCACATGCATGCTGCAACTAAGAGCCAGCATGCCTCAACTAAAAAAAAAACATGCCGCAAGGAAGATCCTGCGTGCCACAACTAAGACCCAGCACAGCCAAAATTAATTACTTAAAAAAAAAAAGAGTTCAATTCATTAGCCATTAGGGAAATGCAAATTAAAACCACAGTGAGATATCATTGGAATGGCGAAAATAATATGGCAATAACAAATGCTGACAAGGATGCAGAAAAACTGAATCATTCATACATTAATGGTGGGAATGTAAAATGATCCAGCCACCCTGGAAAACAGATGGGCAATTTATTTAAAAACTAAACATACAACTACTGTATGATTCAGCAATTAAACTCCTGGGCATTTACTCCAGAGAAGTTAAAACTTATTGCTATGGACTAAATTGTACACATACCCCCCATTCCTATGTTGAAGACCTAACCCCCAATGTGTGGTATTTGAAGATAAGGCAGAGCCCTTGTGTTGGTATTGTGCCGCTACAAGAATAAACTCAGAGAGCTTGTTCTGTCTCTCTGCCATGTGAAGACACGATGAGAAGGCAATTATCTGCAAGCTAGGAAGAGATCTCTCACTAGAACCTGACCATGATGGTATCTTGATCTTGGATCTCCAACCTCCAGAACTGTGAGAAAATAAATTTCTGTTGTTTAAGCCATCCAGTCTATAGTATTTTGTTATGGCATCCTGAGATGACTAATATACTTACGTTTACACATACCTATATATGAATGTTTATAGCCACTTTATTTGTAATACCCCAAAACTGGAAACCCAGATGTCCTTCAGTGGATGAATGGTTAAAGAAACTGTGTTAAGTCCAAACCATAGAGTATTACTCAGCAATAAAAAAGAATGAATTATTGATGCATGCAACTACTTGGATGAACCTCGAGGATATTATGCTGAGTAAAAGCCAATCTCAAAAGGATACATATTGCATGATTCCATTTACATAACATTTTTGAAATAACATAATTGCAGGGATGGAAAATAGATTAGTGGTGTCCAGGGGATAGGAAAGGGAGGGAGAGAGGAAGACTATAGCTATAAAAGGGTAGTAAAAGGAGTGTTGTGGTGATACAGTTAGGTATCTTGATTTTGGTTACACAAAGTTACACATGTGATAAAATTGCATAGCAGTACACACATATGCACGCATATGCAATGAGTGCATACATACTGGTGAAATGTGAATAAGCTCTGGATTGTACAAATGTCAATTTCTTCGTTTTGATGTTTTGCCATTTTTAGTTATGCAAGATGTTAGTGTTGGGGGATGCTGGGTGAAGAGTACGTGGAACTCATTGCACGTCTTAGCACCTTCCTGTGACTCTACAAATATTGCAAATTAAAAGTTAAAAATAATTTGTGGTGAAAGTAGAAAGGGAAATAAGTTCAAGAAGGAAAATAAGATACAGAAAATTTATGACCATTCTGGACCAGTAGTTCATCAGTTTTTTGAAGTGGATACTGGCGCTATCAAATTGCTATAGGATTTAAATTTCATTTGATACATTTAAGGTAACATAATAGCCTTATTTTAAAGTATCAAAACTTACAATATGTTAGCAATTACTCCTTTGTAACTATATAAACTTATGGTGAAAAATTTTAGATGTCAATTTTAAAATGTGCCAGGGGTGGGGGACAGTGTATAGTTTTCAGAATTCTCTTGGGTGTCTACAAACAAAAAAGCTAGATTTCAGTAGCATAATACCCCCATTGATGAAGGGGCTAAATTCCAAAAGCGTACTTTTATTTTTTTATTTGTTTTTAATAAATTTTGTTTATCTATTTATTTTTGGCTGCATTGAGTCTTCGTTGCTGCGCGCGGGCTTTCTCTAGTTACGGCCAGCGGGGGCTACTCTTCATTGCGGTGCACAGGGTTCTCATTGTGGTGGCTTCTCTTGTTATGGAGCACGGGCTTTAGGCGCGCAGGCTTCAGTAGTTGTGGCACGAGGGCTCCGTGGTTGTGGCTCTCGGGCCCTAGAGCACAAGCTCAGTAGTTGTGGCGCATGGGCTTAGTTGCTCTGTGGCATGTGGGATCTTCCTGGACCAGGGATTGAACCCTTGTCCCCTGCATTGGCAGGCAGATTCTTAACCACTGCGCCACCAGGGAAGTCCCCAAAAGTATACTTTAAAAAAATAAAAATCTTGGGCTTCCCTGGTGGCACAGTGGTTGAGAGTCCGCCTGCCGTTGCAGGTGACGCGGGTTCGTACCCCGGTCCGGGAAGATCCCACATGCCGCGGAGCAGCTGGGCCCGTGAGCCATGGCTGCTGATCCTGTGCGTCCGGAGCCTGTGCTCTGCAACGGGAGAGGCCACAGCAGTGAGAGGCCCGCGTACCGCAAAGAAAAAAAAAATCAAAATCTTAATTTCCAGAGGTAGTTGAATTTTTTTTTTTTTTTGCCACACCACGCAGCATGTGGGATCTTAGTGCCCCAACCAGGGGTGGAACCCATGCCCCCTGCAGTGGAAGCCTGGAGTCTTAACCACTGGACTGCCAGGAAAGTCCCTAGTTGAAATATTAAAGAACTTGGGAGCTGTCGTTTAAGGGTAGGGTTATAGTATCAAAAAGCCATTAAATAAGTAAGAATACAAGTATGGCTCAAAAAAGAGTAAGAAAAGGAAGAAGTGTTGTACTGTGTTTAGATAATGTTATTGGCCTCTAATGGCCTATTTTTTGAATCAATACCGCATTATGTTTAGTTGCTGTGTTCTAAATAGGCAAGAGAAGAAAAGGAAAGAGAGGCAGAAGAGGGTTGGGTTTTTAGCAGTCTATGTTAGTGGGGGGCAGAATGACAAGAGATGTTCACCTCCACCTCCAGTAGTTACCCTGAAAGGACTACATCATGTTGACCTTTAGATAATGCATGATTTCAGACTTCCTGCTTTTGCCTCCCAGAAAGAAAATCTCTCTATATGATTGACGATGTCTCAGTCTTAAACAGAGGGTTAAACCTTTCATTTCACCATTAGCTGACTTAATATGCAAGTAGTTATAGTATAAATGAATTTCAGTCATTTGATACATGTAAATTATATCTAATCATCTTCTAGTTGATAGAGGAGTGGAATGTGAAGGAATATTTATCATTCGATAAAAAGGGGGCATTTGGGAAGGTGGGGAAGCAGGGAGTTAAGCTTTGAAAGCTACAGATAGGAGCAGAAAGTGAGGTATTTGGTCTTGCTAATGCATTGTTTAACATGATTTATGAATGTTTTGGTTAATATTTTAAAATACTGCTGACTGCTTTATTAAGGAATTTATATCTCTGAGGATTAATTAACCTAAAATAGATCCCATTAAATCAGATTAATATAAAAATGGCCCATAGCTAGAGCTACCAAGTAAACATAAAAGTCATTACGTTATGTAGACTTCCCTCCCCAAAGGTGATAGAAATTAATCATACAAAATGATACTCTTGGGACATAAATATCTTATGTAGCAAGTATTTTTACTGAAGTGATTTTGAATTTAAATAAAAGTGAAAGAATTCTAATGTATGCTTTTAAGATGAGTAATATGCTTTAGCATGAGATTTCAGGCATGTGATTTGACTTGTATCCAGCCCCTTTGTTTTTCTTAGCCTTATTTTTTTCATTTACTAGTGAGATGATGATGATGGTTGATAAGACAGTTTTTTCTTACCTCCCTAACAATATTTTCAATATTGAAAGAAGAGAGATCCTGTGGAAACTCGGAGGAAGGGGTGGATTCACAGTAATGGCTGGAATGTGAGTCTTCAGGTTCCTGTAACATATCGGTGGAGACAGGTTTAATCCTGGACAGATGAACCCAGCTGGTGACCCCCTGGAGTTTAACTGCCGTAGGAGTGCTCAGCAAGACTTGAATTTGCCCAGAGACAAGATGGCAGAGGACGACTTGAGCTCATCCCCTCTCACGAAAACACCAAAATCACAGCTAACTGCTGAAAAACCATCGACACAAAAGGCTCAGGCCTAGCAAAAAAGATATTCTACACCCAAAGGCAAAGAAGGAGCCACAACGAGATGAGCTATTTGTGCCTTTTAATCAAGTTTTCTGAGGACTATGGAAAAAAGGAAACACAAGAAGTAATCAATAGCCTCAAAAGTAGGAGTATATGAGAAATGACAAAAGATGTCAATAAAATACCAGAGGAATGGACAGAGGCATGAAAACTAATGCAATGGAGAAATCTGAAAACAAATTGCCAATGGGCAGGTAGGGGTAGTGAATCAGAGACATACAAAATGAGTTCATTAAAAAATAAGAAATTGCTGGCACCCACATCTCAGAAAGTCAAAGTTCAGGTGGGACTGTCAAAAGGAAGAACTACATAAGGGTTGAAGGACTATGTAAGGGGCATTTAGACCCATATACCCTTCTCCTGATCTAAGCAGCCAGGTGACTAATTTTTCCCACACCAACAGAAGATAAGATATTTACACTCTGGAGGAGTAAAATGGGAAAAGCTCTAGAGTCAGAAATACCAGTCACAGATTAATGAGAAGCAAAAATGGGGTATAAGTGTAAGTCTACATAACAACTGATAAGACCCACACCTACTAGAAACCTAGTATGCCAACTAGAAATATATTCTGCAGGCAAGAGATTGAAGGAATACTCTGGAGTGAGTGACCTGCCCCAGATGAAGATCTAGAGGGACTGACTTTGGAGGGACTCAAAAATTGTCCACCCTGTAATGAAGGTCACCATGGACAAATGTCTTCCACACATATAGAGCTTCCAATCATCTTTTTGAAGTTTCCTTTAAATATAAAAGAAAGTCTAAGATGACTGACTATAAGGTAACTAGAAATTCAAGGAAAGTCTCATATGAAAGACAGAGATAAAACAAAACTTATTTTTACAGAAAAAAGGAATAAGAGAGGAACAGAATGCAGAGAACAGAAGAAACTTTGAAACAAAAATCTGATTAATATCTTCTGAGTTATGAGCAATGGTATTGCATCCATGAAATAAAAACAGAAAACAAAAATCTCAGAATTCTCAGAATTTAAAAATATGATAGCTAAATTGAAAATTTCATAAAAGAATTAAAAGATAACATTGAAAAAAATCTTCCAGAAAATAGAACAAATACAAGATTTTGGAAAATTGAAAAGTTAGAGAATCAATCAGTGAGGTCCAACATCCCATAATAAGAGGCCCAGGAAAAAAAAATTGGTAAAATAAAGATGATGAATTTTTTAAATAGTTAAAGGAAATTGCTCAAATCATGTATTGAAAAGTCCCACAAAGTACCCTAAACAATGAATGTAAAAGACATACCAAGTTACTTCAATGTGAAATTTTAGAACACTGGGAACAAATATAGGATCTTAAACCTTCCAGAGAGGGAAAAACAAAAACAAACCACATACAGTAGAATAGAAATCAGGATGGTGTCAGGCAAGATAAAAATGGAAATTGAAAAGAATGTAGCAATGACTTTAAAATTCTTAGTGAAATGATATCCAAACTAGACTTTTGTACCCAACCCAACAATCAATCGTGTCTGATCACAGAATGAAGACATCTTCAGACATGCAAAATCTCAAAAATTTCACCTCCTGGGCACCAGGAAGCAGAGAATCTAATATACAAGATTTCTAGAATGATAGCAAAGACAGGCATTATGTTTTCAGTAGGATAGCAGTTTTCAAGAACAACTAGTTCAAATTAGAACTGATAACAGATTAATAGATGATGGATATTTGAAACTAAAGATCATTTGGTGCTTTGAATATTTTTTTTTGATGATTTGAATATTAAGGACACACTTCTGGTGGAGAAATTAGGGATGTACTGTGAGTGGTAAGTACAGTTAAGTAAATGCCAAAAACAATAATTATTAATTCCTTAAAAAAAGGTAAAACAAAGCATATTGTTCATAGATGGAAATGTAATCATGTCATACATCTTACATGGCTCAGCTGAAATTAACATTCCTTAGGCCTTATTAAACGAGGAGGGAAGGGGGCAGGGCACAACGGTTAAAAGAATGACATTATCCGAGGACACGACATTAACTGATTAGAGCAAAATAGGTCCAAGATGGTGGGATGAGTCGACTTCCACTAGGCCTTAAGCTTCAAGATATGCTCATGTAACACATCAGCAAGCTAAACGACACAACCACAGGCACCATGACACTTCCAAGACTGACCATAAAGGTCAAAAAGTAGGTGGTAGCCTAATTTCTGGAAATCGCCACCCCTTCCCCAAAATAGCTGGAATACTCCTCCCACTCATTAGCCTATGAAATTACCCACCCCTATAAAAACTGACAACCCCATACTCTGGGGCTGCTTTCGCCTTCTGAGATGGCCCACACTCTGCCTGCGTGGAGTGCGTTTCTCTATAAATAAATCCACTTCTTACCTATCAAAAAAAAACCTGAAAGACGAATGCTTTAGCTTCTTCATAAAATGCTATGATATACAAAAATTATACATTTTTAAATGACTTTCAGAAAATACATTATAGCCTTCTATGTTGTACTCTTGCGTATTTCAAGGATTTTTTTAAAGTCAGATTAGTGAAATGCCCACTTTCTTCCTTCAAATTGTCTATTTATCTTGGTATGTGTTTATGATTACCTTGGAGAAATCAACATATTTTTTAATTTTGAGAGCTATTAATATATCCATTACATAAAGATTTCTAGAAATTCATATACCAGTTATTTTTACATTTAGTCATATTGAATATAGAAAATTTTATTATTATGTATGATGATAAATAAATGCTTTAACAAACTACAAAGTTCCACAGATATTTTTTTCACTTTCAGTAAGTAAATAGGGACATATTTATGTTACCTAATATGAAAAAGATCCTTCTAATATTTTTGTAGCACTTTGAAGAAGTAAACAGTTTACATTTTTACTTGGGAAAAGGCCTAGATAGAATAACACAATGGAGGTCTAGGTCGATGCTATCTATATTTACTAAATAGAGCCACATGTGGTTTCTCCCCGCCGTATATATAAACACTTTCAAGAATCTGGATGCTATGTCCTTCATCTAAGCGAGTGGGTGTGGCTTAGATTCATACACTGGGCCACCTCCACAGAGAAGTTGTGAGGATCATAGTGTCATTAGGAGGCTGCTTTACCTATAGGTGTTGGGAAAGGTTGGAGTGGGGAGTATCCCTAGCTCATAATTGAAGATTATGACTTTGTATGAAATACTCTAACATACTCATTAAGTATATAACTCTGTATATTGGCAAGTATGTTTTCCCTCTGTTATAAAAAATGGCATTTAAGGTTTTGTTTTGTTTTTTAATTTTTATTGGAGTATAGTCGCTTTACAATGTTGTGTTATACAGTAGGTTCTCATTAGTTATCTATTTTATACATAGTATCAATAGTGTATATATGTCAATCCCAATCTCCCAATTCATCCCACACCTCCGCCTTGGTACTCATATGTTTGTTCTCTATGTCTGTGTCTCTATTTCTGCTTTGTAAGTAAGATCGTCTATACCAATTTTTTCAGATTCCACATATATGCATTATATATGATATTTCTTTTTCTCTTTCTGACTTACTTCACCCTGTATGACAGTCTCTAGGTCCATCCATGTCTCTACAAATGACCCAATTTTGTTCCTTGTTATGGCTGAGTAATATTCCATTGTATATATGTGCCACATCTTCTTTATCCATTCCTCTGTTGATGGACATTTAGGTTGTTTCCATGTCCTGGCTATTGTAAATTGTGCTTCAGTGAACATAGGGGTGCATGTGTCTTTTTGAATTATGTTTTTTTCTGGGTATATGCCCAGTAGCGGGATTGCTGGGTCACATGGTAATTCTATTTTTAGTTTTTTTTTTTAAATTAATTTATTTATTTTTGGCTGTGTTGCGTCTTGGTTGCTGTGTGTGGGCTTTCTCTAGTTGTGGCGAGCAGGGGCTACTCTTCGTCGCAGTGAGCAGGCTTCTTATTGTGGTGGCTTCTCTTATTGCAGAGCGTGGGCTCTAGGTGTGCGGGCTTCAGTAGTTGTGGCATGAGGGATCGGTAGTTGTGGCTCGCGGTCTCTAGAGCACAGGCTCAGTAGTTGTGGCGCACGGGCTTAGTTGCTCCGTGGCATGTGGGATCTTCCCAGACCAGGGCTCGAACTTGTGTCACCTGTATTGGCAGGCAGATTCTTAACCACTGTGCCACCAGGGAAGCCCTATTTTTAGTTTTTTAAGGAACCTGCATACTGCTCTCCAGAGTGGCTGTATCAGTTTACATTCCCACCAACAATACAAGAGGGCTCCCTTTTCTCCACACCCTCTCCAGCATTTATTGTTTGTATATTTTGTGATGACAGCCATTCTACTGGTGTGAGGTGATATCTCATTGTAGTTATGATTTGCATTTCTCTAATCATTAGTGATGTTGAGCATCTTTTCATGTGTTTGTTGGCCATCTGTATGTCTTCTTTGGAGAAATGTCTATTTAGGTCTCCTGCCCATTTTTTGACTGGGTTTTTGTGGTTTTTCTGTTTTTGATATTGAGCTGCATGAGCTGCTTTTGTATTTTGGAGATTAATCCTTTGTCAGTTGCTTCGTTTGCAAATATTTTCTCCCATTCTGAGGGTTGTCTTTTCGTCTTGTTTATGGTTTCACTTGCTAAGCTTTTAAGTTTAATTAGCTCCCATTTGTTTATTTTTGTTTTTATTCTTATTACTCTAAGAGGTGGGTCAAAAAAAATCTTGCTGCAATTTATGTCAAAGAGTGTTCTACCTATGTTTTCCTCTAAGAGTTTTATAGTGTCTGGCCTTACATTTAGGTCTTTAATCCATTTTGAGTTTATTTTTGTGTATCGTGTTAGGGAGTTTTCTAATTTGATTCTTTTACATGTAGCTGTCCAGTTTTCCCAGCACCACTTATTGAAGAGGCTGTCTTTGCTCCATTGATATTCTTGCCTCGTTGGACATAGATTAGGTGATCATAGGTGCGTGGGTTTATCTCTGGGCTTTCTATCCTGCTCCATTGATCTATATTTCTGATTTTTGCCAGTACCATACTGTCTTGATTACTGTGGCTTTGTGTATAGTCTGAAGTCAGGGAGCCTGATTCCTCCAGCTCCATTTTCTTTTTCCTCAAGATTGCTTTTGCTATTCGAGGTCTTTTGTGTTTCCACACAAATTGTAAACTCTTTTGTTCTAGTTCTGTGAAAAATGCCATTGGTAATTGGGTAGGGGTTGCACTGAATCTGTAGGTTGCTTTGGGTAGTATAGTCATTTTCACAATATTGATTCTTCCAATCCAAGAACATGGTATATCTCTCCATCTGTTGGTGTCATCTTTGATTTCTTTCATCATTATCTTATAGTTTTCTGCATACAGATCATTTGCCTCCTTAGGTAGATTTATTCCTAAGTATGGCATTTAAGGCTTAAATAACCTTCAAGTTGGATGGTTCAAAAATAAACTTTGAAATTTCTTATAAATGAAGGGTGATAGAAACAACCTTAGGTCAAGGTGTGATTTTTAACTTTGCAATGGACCTTTGACACAAATTGACAGTTACTTTTTAAGTTTAGGATTTACGAATGTAGAATGAGTAAAAGTGCTTATTTTCTCTTAGGCAACTTGGGAAAGTATCTACTAAGTGATATTTTTTCTGACCAGAGAAGTATCTGATTAAAGATCAGAAGCTGAGTAAAGATAATAGTCTAAACCTTCAGAATGGGAGAAAATATTTGCAAATGAAGCAACTGACAAAAGATTAATCTCCAAAATATACAAGCAGCTCAATATCAAAAAAACAAACAACCCAATCCAAAAATGGGCAGAAGACCTAAATAGACATTTCTCCAAAGAAGATACACAGATCGCCAACAAACACATGAAAGGATGCTCAACATCACTAATCATTTAGAGAAATGCAAATCAAAACTACAATGAGGTATCACCTCACACTGGTCAGAATGGCCATCATCAAAAAATCTACAAATAATAAATGATGGGGAGGGTGTGGAGAAAAGGGAACCCTCTTACACTGTTGGTGGGAATGTAAATTGATACAGCCACTATGGAGAACAGTATTGAGGCTCCTTAAAAAACTAAAAATAGAATTACCATATGACCCAGCAATCCCACTACTGGGCATATACCCTGAGAAAACCATGATTCAAAAAGAGTCATGTACCACAATGTTCATTGCAGCACTATTTACAATAGCCAGGACATGGAAGCAACCTAAGTGTCCATCAACAGATGAATGGATAAAGAAGATGTGGCACATATATACAATGAAATATTATTCAGCCATAGAAAGAAACAAAATGGAGCTATTTGTAGTGAGGTGGATGGACCTAGAGTCTGTCATACAGAGTGAAGTAAGTCAGAAAGAGAAAGACAAATACCATATGCTAACACATATATGTGGAATCTAAAAAAAATAAAATAAAATGGTTCTTAAGAACCTAAGAGCAAGACAGGAATAAAGACACAGACGTAGAGAATGGACTTGAGAACACAGGGAGGGGGAAGGGTAAGCTGGGACGAAGTGAGAGAGTGGCATGGACATATATACACTACCAAATGTAAAATAGATAGCTAGTGGGAAGCAGCTGCATAGCACAGGGATATCAGCTCCGTGCTTTGTGAGCACCTAGAGGGGTGGGATAGGGAGGGTGGGAGGGAGACGCAAGAGGGAGGAGATATGGGGATATATGTATATATATAGCTGATTCACTTTGATATAAAGCAGAAACTAACATACCATTGTAAAGCAATTATACTTCAATAAAGATGTAAAGAAAAAAAGAGTGCAATAAAATCATAAGGCATAGTTCAGTGTAAAAAAAAAAGGGGGTGTCTTATACATAACTGAATCTTTTGTTTTCCTGAGAGCTTGAAAACCATTTTCATTTTAACTTTTATAGTGGGAAAACTTTAAAATGTACTAGCAATTTTACCTGCCTCTGCGTAAGTCATGTAATCTTTGACAGGAACGTTCAGTACTAGGGCGTGGGCATCCAGTCAGTCAGAATTTGAGCTAAGTCTATATGCCGTAGTTTACATCCGTTACCAGAAAAATAAATTCACGACAAATAAAAAAAAATACCGTATGCTAACACATACATGTGGAATCTAAAAGAAAAAAACATGGTTCTGAAGAACCTAGGGGCAAACAGGAATAAAGATACAGACGTAGAGAATGGACTTGAGGACACCGGGAGGGGGAAGGGTAAGCTGGGATGAAGTGAGAGAGTGGCATGGACATATATACACTACCAAATGTGAAATAGATAGCTAGTGGGAAGCCGCTGCATTGCACAGGGAGATCAGCTCGGTGCTTTGTGTCCACCTAGAGGGGTGGGATAGGGAGGGTGGGAGGGAGACACAAGAGGGAGGAGATATGGATGTATATGTATACGTGTGGCTGATTCACTTTGTTATACAGCAGAAACTAACACTACATTGTAAAGCAATTATACTCCAATAAAGATGTTAAAAAAAAAAGTTACAAACTACTATGTATAAAATAGAGAAGCAACAAGGATATATTGTACAACACAGGGAAATAATACCCATTGTTTTGTAATAACTTTAAATGAAGTATAATCTATAAAAATACTGAATCACTGTGTTGTACACCTGAAACTAATATAATATTGTAAATCAACTATACTTCAATAAAAATAAAGGAGTTGTTAAAAAAAAGATCAATAGTCTAGTCAATCATATATTTTCTTCTACCCTAAACTTTATTAATGCCTTACTAGCATTCATATTAAATAATCAATACCTGTCAAAATAACTTTGGAAAATAACATTATCTAGAGGAAGACTTAAAGAAATGCAGACACCCATGCACACACATGAACCTTCTCACTGATCTTCATTTTTGACAAAATTGCTTTGTTTATCCTTTGTTTATTTTTGACATTATGGCCTAAGTAGAAGCATTCACCCTGAATTGGTCTAATTTGAGACCAGTGTGCTGAGACTTCTACCCAGTTTCCCATTTAGGCAGTTGTTAAAAGCTGTCAAACATTTTCACTGTAGGCGTACTGATGGCACGGGCTTTCTGTCTTTACTCAACACCCAGCTTTTACTCCTTAACAGTCCAGTCCCTCTGTGGGTCTTTATAAAATCACTTGAACCTTCTGAAGTGATTAGGCAAAAGCCAAAGAAGATTATCATCACCATATGCTCTAAAGCCCCCAGTATGACAATGGGGTGATATGAAATGGTGATTAACAGCATCAGCTTGGGAGTCAGACACAATAGGATTCAGATTCTGGCTGTACCATGTATGTACTGTCTGCCTTTAGACAACATACTCAGCCTAAATCTCCTTAACATAAAATCAGGAAGATAACGAAAGTATATCATGGAGTTATGAGAATTAGATGAAATAATATACATAGTGCACTTTGCTCTGTGTATAGCTCATAATAAAGACAATGATAAGGGGAGGGGGAAGAAAATCACTCATTTCTAATGCCTTTAAATTTTTTTTAATTCAGGAAAGAGCAAATTCCTTCCACTAGACTGTTACTAGATCTCTAATTCTGTGAAGCTGTGAGTTTGGTAAAGGTTACTCTGCAATTAGCTTAAAATCAGTTTCGTTATTAGCCTTTATAGCAACTTTGACATTTATCCAAGAGGGGCTGATTTTTTTTATGTGAAAGGCCAAAACCCTAACACAAAATAGCAGAAAAATACTACTTCTTAACTTTTTATTTAAGTGTAACATGCATATGAAAAAGTACATATATGATTAAGAACCATACCAGACTCTAGAAGCCCTCTTCATGTTCTCTTCCTATTACCACCATCCCCAGCGATGGTAAACACTGTCTTGACTGTTAATGGAATAGATAATAGATCATATTTTGTCTGTTTTTGTTTTTTATATAAATAGACTCATGTCTTTTGGGTCTGGCTTCTTTTGCTTAGCATTATATTTGTGAGATTGATCCATATTGTCACGTGTAGTTGTTACCGAGTCCAAGCTCATAGTGCTTGCCACACAACAGTCCAATAAATCGAGAGATGAGGTCTTGGGGCAAGGACTAGTGACTTTATTCAGAAAGCCAGCAGACCGAGAAGATGGTGGACTAGCGTCCCGAAGAACCGTCTTCTCTGAATTAAAATTCAGGCTTCTTTCATACTAAGAGGGGAGGGGGTGTGATTGGTTTTTGCAAACTTCTTGGTGCCAGAATCCTTTGTTCTTGCAGCAGTCCCTGTAGGTCCAGTCATGAGATTCCTACAAACCTCCAGCAAGACAAATGTTATTCTCTGTTCTGCAACTTTTTATCTCTATATGAATGGGAAAGTGTTATACCTTGAAAGGCAGAACCTTGAGAATGGGTTATCCTGTATATTTCAGGCTATTGGCAACATGCTTTTAGTAATTAACTTATAGCAAAAGCAGTGGAATACAAAGGTTAAAGTAAAAGAAATAGATCCAATATGGAGTCATATTTGTTCTTCTCTATTACATAGTTATATATATTCATTTTCATTGCTATATAGTATTCTGTTGTGTGAGCACACCCTAATTTATTTATCTGTTCTACTGTTATTGGATACTTGGGTTATTTCTAGTTTTTAGCAGTTACAAATATTAAAGTTGTGGAGATTTTGGTACCTGTCTTTTGGTGAATATATTTAAGCATTTCTGTTGGACTGGAATTGCTGGGTCATGGGTATGCCTACGTGCAGTTTAAATAAATAATTATACTCAATTTTCCCAAAGATTGTACCAATTTTATACCACCAGCAATATATGATAGTTCCACTTCCAGCTCTATGTCCTCACCAATGCATTTTCTTCATTTTAGACATTCTGATGTGTGTAGCAGATCACATTGTGGTTTTAATTTGCATTTTCCTGGTGGCTAATGAAGTTGGACATCTTTTTAGGTTTATTTTCCATTTGGATGGCCTTTTATATGAAGTCACACAAGTTCAAGTCTTTTGTTCCTATTTCTGTTGTGTGGTCTCTATTTTTCTTATTGATTCATAGGAATTCTTTTTGTAAAATCTATATAAGTCATTTTTCAGATATATTATTGTTATACCTTCTTCCACTTCTGTGGGTTGTCATTTTGTTCACGTTGTCTCTTGATGAACAGAAATGATAAGTGTAATCAAATTTATCATTCTTTTTCTTTCATGGTCAGAGTTTTTATATCCTGTTTAAGAGGATACAAATACTTAAAATACTTTAAGGTCACAAAGATATTTTAGTTTTTTCTCTGAAGTTTTATTATCTTTCATATTCAGAATTGTAGTCCATCAGGAACTGATTTTTGTCTATGGTGTAATTAGAGGTTAAGGTACTTTTTTTTTTCCAACTGGATACTCAGATGACCTTTGCTGAGATTTTTTGAAAAGCAGCATGAATACTTTGGTAATAATGGGTCATTCACCACAAGAATGAGTTCCAACCCTAGCTCAAAATGAGACTGAAAGAGCGTTTTAAGACCTCTTTTTCTTTCCTACTTTGCCATTTGGTCTCCGGCACAGAAAATCAGGTAGGGATTTCTGTTGATACCTATAAGCTAAAAGTCATGTCTGCTAGAGTTAGGTAAAGTAAAACATGCAGTAACTGTGCAGTACTACTTGCAAACTATTCGTGATGGGTTAGTCACCAGTTAATGTGCTATAACGCGGTCCCCAACCTCCGAGTACCGGTCCGTGGCCTGTTAGGAACCAGGCCAAACAGCAGGAGGTGACCTGCGGGTAAGCGAGTGAAGCTTCATCTGTATTTAAAGCCACTCCCCATCGCTCGCATTACCACCTGAGCTCCCTCTCCTGTCAGATCAGCAGCGTCATTAGATTCTCATAGGAGCGCAAACCCTACTGTGAACTGCGCATGCGAGGGATCTAGGTTGCGCGCTCCCTATGAGAATCTAATGCCTGATGATCTGAGGTGGAGCTGAGGCGGTGATGCTAGTGCTGGGGAGCGGCTGCAAATACCGATTATCATTAGCAGAGAGGTTTGACTGCACAGAGACCATAATAAATCAATTGCTTGCAGACTCATATCAAAACCCTATCAGTGGGACTTCCCTGGTGGTCCAGTGGTTAAGAATCCACCTTCCAGTGCAGGGGACATGGGTTTGACCCCTGGTCAGGGAACTAAGATCCCACATGCCGAGGGGCAGCTAAGCCCGTGTGCCACAACTAGAGAGAAGCCCATGCACTGCAAGGAAGAGCCCGTATGCCTCAACGAAAGATCCTGCATGCCGCAACAAAGATCCTGCGTGCTACAACTAAGACCTGGTGCAGCCAAATAAATAAATAATTAAATAAAATTAAAAAAAAAAATCAGTGAGTGGCAAGTGACAGTTAAGCTGCATCTTACGGAGTAGACTGGACATAAGCAACACACTTCGGGTGTCACTGTCTCCCATCATCCCCATATAGGACCATCTAATTGCAGGAAAACAAGCTCAGGGCTCCCACTGATTCTGCTTTATGGTGAGTTGTATAATTATTTCATTATATATTACAATGTAATAATAATAGAAATAAAGTGCACATTAAATGTAATCATGGCTTGAATCATCCCCAAACCACCCCCCGAACCCCGGTTCGTGGAAAAATTGTCTCTGGTGACAAAAAGGTTGGGAACTGCTGTGCTATAAGGAAGTTGGAGTGATTGGAGAAAGACGTAGATCTGATGGCATCTAGTTTTGGATTTTATATAAAAGTTTTTTAAAAAGTAAAAAGCTCCATAATAATAATATTGCCTTACATTTTTAGAACAGTTTACAAAGTACTTTCATTTACACTATTTCATTTTGATCATTATAGTAACTAGTATTGCAAGGTTTTCAAGACAGTTATTACTGTCCCCCTTTAACAGAAAAAAAAATAAAATTCAGATCAGTTAATTAGCTTGATAAGTAATTTGATAAAACTGATAACCCAGTAGTCTTCTTCCTTTGATCCAACCATCTTTACAAGATTTCTCTAGGCAAACTGAACCAGAGATGCAGAGAGCCCCAAAATATGATTTATTCTCTCAAAGGGATGTAAAGCTTCAGTGTTTAATCAAAACAAAATATTTTAGGTCTGATGAATGAGCTGGAGCTTGAAGGGGTTCAGGTCATAGTCTGATAATCTCATATTTTCCTATTGTCTTCTTACAACTGTCAATTGAATTAGCTCTTTATGATGCCTTAATCCCTTTTTCTAGCACTTTACAAATAAACTTTGTGTTTGATATCTGTTAGCAAACAGACACAGGACCCAAATGCAATTAAACTGGACATGAAAACTGGTAAGAATTTAATTTTAAAAGTATAACTCAGAGGTCATCAAATTTGCATGATCCTACTCAATTGTAAGCCCTAGGCAGCTGGTGGGTACAGGGACTATGTTTATAGGTTCTGGTTTTCCCTAGAGTAACCAAGTGTGAACCACATGTAATGAACATCTATAGTCTGTACGAACTAACAATTGCCTCAAGTAGAGTAGTGAAGGTAAAAGTTGTTTCTACTAGTGGTAGTTAAAAAAAAAAAAAGATCTAAATGACCTATTCATTAAAAGGCTCAAACATATGGGGCTTCCCTGGTGGTGCAGTGGTTGAGAGTCTGCCTGCCGATGCAGGGGACACGGGTTTGCGCCCCGGTCCGGGAGGATCCCACATGCCGCGGAGTGGCTAGGCCCGTGAGCCATGGCCGCTGAGCCTGTGCGTCCGGAGCCTGTGCTCTGCAACGGCAGAGGCCACAACAGTGAGAGGCCCGCGTACCGCAGAAAAAAAAAAAAAAAAAGAAGAAAAAGGCTCAAACATAAATTATCCAGGGCCATATATAAAGCATTCAATAAAGCAATAGATCAAGGTTCTTCATATCTGGTAGAGGTGCATGGTGCTTGCTATGGTGGTTCTGGCAGAACTAGACTAAAACAGTGACTCTGAGCATTTATGTTCATTCTTCTCTGTTCCCCCTTCAGAAAAACTAGACTTCGGTTTTCAAAATTATCTACTTAGATAAATGAATGCGGAAAGATATGATCTAAATCACCATAATTTCAACTGTGTACTACCACAATTTTCTGATAATAGTGTTCTCTCTGACTCTATGTGGAGCCAAATCAAATGCAGAGCCTTTTTTTATAGCGGAGATGATATTTCCTGTGTTTTAACTTGTTTAGTTAATCAAATATGGATCGATGTGTTTATTTCTTTGCTTTACTATTTGAATAAGTTCTACAATAATCAGGATAGGGACTTCCCTGGTGGCGCAGTGGTTAAGAATCCGCCTGCCAATGCAGGGGACACAGGTTCGATCCCTGGTCTGGGAAGATCCCACATGGTGCGGAGCAACTGAGCCTGTGCGCCACAACTACCGAGCCTGCGCTTTAGAGCCCATGAGCCACAACTAATGAACCTGCGTGCCACAACTACTGAAGCCCGCGTGCCTAGAGCCCATGCTCCACAACAGTAGAAGCCACGGCAATGAGAAGCCCGCTCACGGCAACAAAGAGTAGCCCCCCGCTCACCGCAACCAGAGAAAGCCCGCACGTAGCAATGAAGACACAACATAGCCAAAAATAAATTAATTAAAAAAAAGATAATCAGGATAAGCTAAAGATCTCGTTCTTGAGTTATCTGAAATTGCATTGTAAATGGTAGAATTAATTTTAGTGATGCCGAACCAACCTGCTTGTTTATAGATGAGGAGGAAACAGGCTCGGAGTCACGCAGCTAGTCAGTAGCAGAGCTGAGGTTTAATTCCTGGTCTTACAATCCTGATTCCAGTGCCCTGCCACCTTTAAATAAATTGGGGCATAATTTTTAAAATTTATTTTATTAAAGTATAGTCGATTTATAATGTGTTAATTTCTGCTGTACAGCAAAGTGATTCAGATATATATATATATATATATATTCTTTTTCATATTCTTTTCCATTATGGTTTATTACAGACATTGAATATAGTTCCAGGGCATAGTTTTTAAAGAATCTTCCCAAGTTTAAAGATACAGAATTTCTCAATTATGTTTTCATAGTTTTCAGTCCAGTTCTAACCTCAGATACTTTGGTGACTCTGGGACTTAAAATGTACAGTTCTTTTAAAAAGCTATTATGTGTGGGGTCACAAAATAACAGTATATTCCTATTTCTAGCCAAATACTGATTGAGAAAGAGCCTATGACTTTCAAGTTTTTGAAATGACTTAGATTAAAAGTTTAAGATACAGGCAACATGGTCATTTTAATATTATTTAGAAAGGTAGTACTGTTCAACAGAGAAGTTGAAAGGTTGTTGAACTGAGAGTCTTGAGACCCACATTTTCTACTGGCACCAACTAGCTGTGTGATTTTGGGCAAATGACCTACCTTATTTGGGCTTCAGTTTGCTTGTCTGTGAAATAAGGAAGTAAGGCTAGAATTATAACTGTCTCCTTAGTAAATAACTCTCATTACTGCAAAATATGAGAAGTTAGGCAGAGCAGGTTTGTTGTCAGTAGTCTTTGGACATGAAAATGATCTGTGCATTACATTCTTTATCTTGACACTACTAAGTAAGCACAGACTAGCCAACCAGCAATCAATCTCCATCTGTAGAACAGCCACTGTTGTCCATGTATAGAAGTCTGGAGAAGGGCCAGATTCTATTTTTGCCAGAAATATTCTTGGCAAATCTGTATCCCTAGAAATGACTGCTTAATTTTGTGGTGCAGTGCATAGTTTAGTGAAAAAGAAAAGGAATGCTGAGCTATTTCATTCTAAATGCTCTCAGAGATAGCTTTTGTTCATTTGTTTCCACTATGTTTCAAGATGTGTTGAATGGAGGTGAGCCAAAATGAAATAAAAAGAGGAAGGTGAGAAACCATCCACAGTATATGCTGACTCTGGAAATGAATTTGAACTGTGTGAGTTATGTGTGTTTACATATTGGTTGACTAAAAAGGTCGTTCGGGTTTCCATAATATCTTCCAGGAAAAACCCGAACGAACTTTTTGGCCAACCCAATATATTGGAAACTTCAGATATACGTATATAGTATTAACTGTCTTGCCAGGTTTGTCATTTTAGACATTCTTGTGCTGATTTTTTCATTTCGAACTAGTCTTCTAGCTGTAAATTTTTGTAAACATCTTTATTGGAGTGTAAATTGTTTAAAAAGAACTTCATTATTGGAAAAATTTGTACTTTTTACAGATATTCCAAAACTGTCCCATTATTTTGCCATCTGGAAATAAAGATAAAAGTATTTGAATAAATTTTCCACCACTTTCTATTTCTTTGTAAAGATCCCAATTAACGACTGGATTTAAAATTAATTTGTTTGAGAAAGTTTATTTTGTGACTGAAATTTAAATGCTGAAAATTAAATATCTGAATTTCATAAGCTATAAGAATAAATCCTGTTGAAGCTGTATTTATCTAAAATATCACTGTATGTCACTACTGATCTTCATCCTTCATTTCTTAATTCTTTCAGTCCTTCAGATACGTTTAAAATTCTTTTCTCCTAATCTCCGTATCTATTTATTAACAGATCCTAATAACTTTACTTTCATAACATCTCTCAGATTTCACCTTCTGTCCTTATTGCATTGCCCCATCCTAATCCAGGCTGGGCCTAGGTTGCTGCAACAGCCTTCTAAGTAGTCCCCCTGACCTTGGTATTCCCTTTCAAACTGTTCAACTAAAATCCAGATTAATCTTTTTTTTTTAATTTATGTATTTAATTTATTTATTTTTGGCTGTGTTGGGTCTTCGTTGCTGCGCTCAGGCTTTCTCTAGTTGCAGCGAGAGGGGGCTACTTTTCGTTGCTGTGTGCGGGCTTCTCATTGAGGTGGCTCCTCTTGTTGCAGAGCACAGGCTCTAGGAGCGCGGGCTTCAGTAGTTGTAGCATGTGGGCTCAGTAGTTGTGGCTCATGGGCTCTAGTAGTTGTGGCACACAGGCTTAGTTGCTCCGCAGCATGTGGGATGTTCCCAGACCAGGGCTCGAACCCGTGTCCCCTGCATTCGGCAGGCGGATTCTTAACCACTGTGCCACCAGGGAAGCCCCAGATTACTCTTTAAACATCAATTTAACCAGGCTATATATCTGTTTAAAAATCTTAAAACCTCTTGATTCAGTTCTCAATGCTATCAAGCCTTTAAAACCATCTGTATGTGGTCCTTTCTTTTCCATCCAACTGAATTAATTCAGCAAATATTGTTTTGAGCAACTGTGTGCAAGATACTGTGCAAAGGTAAAAATAAAATCTAGCTTTTTGTAGATGTATAATATCAGCATTAATGTTAGCACATCCAGGATTTTTTTCTGTTTAGAAACTTGTTGTACTTCACTCCACTGCACTTAGACTGTTCTTGCTAAGGTTATCAGTGATCTCCTTATTGCCAGATTCATCAGGCATTTTTCAGTCCTAATTGTGCTTTACATGGCATTGGGTGCTGTCAATCTTGCCTGCTTTGTTGACACATTTTCCTTCCTCAGTTTCTAGGTATAGAAACTATTCACATTTTTTATTACTTCTTGGAATTTTTTTTTAACAACAGTTTTTATTTTGTTGATCTTTATTTTGGGTTATTTTCTATTTTATTAGTTTCTGTATTTATTCCTCCTTTCCTTCTACTTCCTTGGTTTTTTTTTTTTTTCAGTTTGTTTTCCTGTTATTTTCCAACTTCTTGAGATGTATGTTTAGCTTTTTAATTTTTATTGAAGTATAGTTGATTTACAATGTTGTGTTAGTTTCTGGTGTACAGCAAAGTGATTCAGTTATATATATATATATATTCTCCTTCATATTCTTTCCCATTATGGTTTATTACAGGATATTGAATATAGTTCCCTGTGCTATACAGTAGGACCTTGTTTATCCATTCTATGTGTAATAGTTTACATTTGCTAGTCCCAAATTCCCAATTCATCCCTCCCTCATGCCCCTTCCCCTTGGGAACCACAAGTCTGTTCCCTGTCTGTGAGTCTGTTTCTGTTTTGTAGATAAGTTCATTTCTGTCATATTTTAGATTCCACATATAAGTGATATCATATGGTATTTGTCTTTCTGACTTATTTCACTTAGTATGATAATTTCTAAGTCCATCCGTGTTGCTGCAAATAGCATTATTTCATTCTTTTTTATGATTGAGTAATATTCCATTGTGTGTAGGTACGTATGTATATATGTATGTGTGTGTGTATATATATATACCACATCTTTTTTATCCATTCATCTGTTGATAGATATTTAGGTTGCTTCCATGTCTTGGCTATTTTAAATAGTGCTGCTGTGAACATTGGGGTGCATGTATCTTTTCTAATTATAATTTTGTCTGGATATGTGCCCAGAAGTGAGATTGCTGGATCATATGGCAACTCCATTTTTAGTTTTTTAAGGAATCACCATACTGTTCTCCATAGTGGCTGCACCAATTTACATTCCCACCAACAGTGTAGGAGGGTTCCCTTTTCTCCACACCCTCTCGAGCGTTTGTTATTTGTAGACTTTTTAATGATGGCCACTCTGACTGGTATAAGGTGATACCTCACTGTAGTTTTGACTTGTACTTCTCTAATAATTAGTGACGTTGAGCATCTTTTCATGTGCCTGTTGGCCATCTGTATGTTTTCTTTGGAGAAATGTCTACTTAGATCTTCTGCCCATTTTTTTTATTGGGTTGTTTGTTTTTTTGTTATTGAGTTGTATGAGCTGTTTGTATATTTTGGAAACTAAGCCCTTGTCTGTCACATCATTTGCAAATATTTTGTCCCATTCTATAGGTTGTATTTTCATTTTGTTTATGGTTTCCTTTGCTGTGGAAAAGCTTATAAGGTTGATTAGGTCCCATTTGTTAAAAATAGACTATTTATTTATTTATTTGGCCATCCCATGTGGCTTGTGGGATTTCAGTTCTCTGATCAGGGATTGAACCCAGACCCTTGGCAGTGAAAGTGCAGAGTCCTAACCACTGGACTGCCAGGGAATTCCCCAAAATAGAGTATTTTTAAATAGTTTTAGATTAACAGCAAAATTGATCAGAAAGTACAGAGTTCCAATATATTCCCCACACATACAGCCTCCCCCACTATCAACATCCCCCACCAGAGTGATATATTTGTTACAATTGATGAACCTACATTGACACCTCATTATCACCCAAAGTCTGTAGTTTACATTAGCATTCATTCTTTGTGTTGTACATTCTATGGGTTTGGACAAATATATAATGATAAGTATCCACCACCATTATAGTATCATATAGAGTAGTTTCACTGCCCTAAAGTCCAATGCGTTCCACCTGTTCATCTCTCCCTGTACCCTAATACTTGGCAACCACTGTTCTTTTTTACTGTCTCCATGGTTCTGCCTTTTCTAGAATGTCATATAGGTGAAATCATACAGTATGTAGCCTTTTCAGATTGTCTTCTTTCACTCAGTGATAGGCATTTGAGGTTCCTCCATGGCTTTTCATGTCCTCATGAAAATGATAGCTCATTTCTTTTTAAGACTGAATAATATTCCCTTGTCTGGATGTACCATGGTGTAGTTATTCATTCACCTACTGAAGGATATCTTGGTTGCTTCCATGTTTTGGCAACTATGAATAAAGCTGCTATAAACATCTGTATGCAGGTTTTTCTGTGGACTTTTTTTCAGTTAATTTGAGTAAATACCAAGGAGCATGATTGCTGGATTGTATGGTAGGAATATGTTTTATTTTATAAGAAACTGCCAAACTGCCTTCCAAGGTGGCCGTACCATTTTGCATTCTCACCAGCAATAGGAGAATTTTTGTTGCTTCACATCCTTGTCGGTATTTGGTATTATCAGTGTTTTGAATTTTAGCCATTCTAATAAGTGCATAGTGGTATCTCATTGCTGTTCTAACTTGCAATTTTCTAATGGCATATGATGGAGAGTGTCTTTTCATATGCTTATTTTCCATTTGTATATCTTTTTTGGTGAGGTATCTTTAGATCTTCTGACTATAATTTTCAAACTTCTTTTCTGACCTGTGCCTTTAAGGCTGTGTATTTCCCTGTTAGTGCTTTAGTTGTTTATCAGTTTGTATGATTTGAACCCTTCGAGTTTTATTTAGACTTTCTTTATACCTCAGCACTAAAAAAATAGTTCCATGTGTGCTTGAAAATAATATGTAGTTAGCAGTGTTGGGTTAAATGTTCTGTATTAGGTCAGACTTCCTGATCATGTTATATTGTTCAAATCTTTTCCAACCTCACTGATTTGTTTTTTTGGTCTACTTATCCTATCAGTTATTGAGAGAGGTGTTAAACTCTCCCAAAACTATTGTGAATTTGTCTATTTCTCCTTGTAGTTCTGTCATTTTTGCTTTATGTATCTTGAGGTTACATGATTAGGAGCCTGTTAATCTAAAAATGCTGATCTTCCTGATGATTTCACATTTTTTCATTAGGAAGTGTCCCTTGAAGTCTCTTTTGGCTGACACTAATATAGCTATATTATCAGCTATGGTCCAGCTCTAGCTATACCAGCTTTCAGTTTTTATTTGCTCAGTGTAACTTTTTCTACTCTTTTACTTTCACCCTTTTTGTATTTTTAAATTACACGAGTCTTAATGAATTTTTTTGTTTTGTTTTTATCTAGTCTGAAAATCTTTGTCTTGTTTGTTTGTTTTGTTTTGATTTTTTTTTGGCTGTACCACATAGCATGTGGGATCTTAGTTCCCCGACCAGGGACTGAACCTGTGCCCCCTACATTGGAAGTGCAGAGTCTTAACTGCTGGACCACCAGGGAAATCCCAAGAAAATCGTTTTCTTTTAACAGCCTGATAATCTTTGTTTTTAACAGGAGCATTTCATTCATTCATATTTCATGTTTACTGATCTGTTTAAGTATATTATTTTGTTTTGTCTCCCTTAGTTTATGTAATGTTACTGTCTTGGTTCTCTTCATACCTGAGGTTTTTTTTTTTTTAGGTTTTTTTTTGTGTATGTGTGGGGGGGTGTCACTCTCTGTTCACCATTTAAATGCTCATGTTCCCCAGGATCTCATTATTTGCCTTTTGTTTTTTTTACTCTGTGTACTTGTCCTTGGTGACTTTGTTCATACTTATAATTTCAACTACTATTTACTTGTTGAGCTCCAAGCCTGTCTATTCTATTGTTTCCTGGACTTCACCACTTGGAGATCCTATCACTTCCCCACATTCACCATATCCAAAGGCATACCTTCTTTTACTCTAAAACTGGTCTACTACCTATATTCTCTGGAATATCACTACCATTCCTTTCTTATTATATCCTCATCTATGCTCCCCGCATATTCATTCTCCAGGTCATAGAGCCATCTCCTTTCTAGTCCCAGAGCCACTGCCTTACTTTAGATCTTTATCATAATTTGCCCACTTTGTTACAACAGTCTTCTAAATGGTCTTGCTGAATTTATTCTTACATCACTACATTTTACTTTACATTGCTTGCAGAATGATGAAGGGTTTTATGCAGAACAATGATATCAAATTTGCATTTTAGATATATAACTCTGAAAACTTCTGGTGAATATGGCAGTTATTAAAGATGTCTAATGGCTGTGTCCTTCTATCTCTAGTAGATTCTCTAGACAATGACTTTCTAACTTTTTCAACCATAACCTGTAATAAGAAATACGTTTTGTATGACGAATAAACACACACAAGTAACTGAAGCAAAAGTTTCAGTAATAATACTTAACTTTTCTACTTCCTTTACTGCATTCTGATATTCTCTAGCCTAGGCCATTTCATTTTTTAAAATGCTGGTTATGGTTCACTAAGTTGATTTAACTGCCTCTAGTTTGAAAAACTATGTTCAAGAGTTTGTCTCTTTCAACATATCCTATACAAAGGAGCAAAGGCAATTTGATGGAGAAAGGATAGTCTTTTCAACAAATGATGCTAGAACAACTGGATGTCCACATGCAATAAAGTAAATTTAGACACTGACCTGAAACCTTCCACAAAAGTGAACTCAAAATGGGTCATAGACCTGAATGTAAAACACAAAATTGTAAAACTTCTAAAGGATGACATAGGTGAAGAATCTAGGTGACTTTGGGTTTGGCAATGTGTTTTTAGATTCAACACCAAAAGCACGATCCACGAAAGAAAAAATTGATTAGTTGGACTTCATTAAAATTAAAATTTTCTGCTCTGCAAAAGATACTATTAAGAAAATGAGAAGACAAGCCACAGATTGAGAGAAGATAATTATAAAACATATATCTGGTAAAGGATTAGTATCCAAAATATACAAAGAACTCTTAAACTCAACAATAAAAAAACCCAATTAAAAGTGGACAAAAGGGCTTCCCTGGTGGCGCAGTGGTTGAGAGTCTGCCTGCCGATGCAGGGGACACGGGTTCGTGCCCCGGTCTGGGAAGATCCCACATGCCGTGGAGCGGCTAGGTCCGTGAGCCATGGCCGCTGAGCCTGCGTGTCCGGAGCCTGTGCTCCGCAGCGGGAGAGGCCACAACAGTGAGAGGCCCGCGTACCGCAAAAAAACAAAACAGAACAAAGTGGACAAAAGAGATAAAAAGACACCTCATCAAAGAAGATAAACAAATGGCAAATAAGTATATGAAAAGGTGCTCCACATCATATACCATTAGGGAAATGCAAATTTAAACAATAATGAAATGTTACTACATACCTATTAGAATGGCTAAAATTCAAAACACTGACAATACCAAACGCTGACAGGGATGTGGAATGACAGGAACTCTCATTCATTGCTTGTAGGAATTAAAATGATACAGCCACTTTGGAAGATTTGACAGTATCTTACAAAGCTAAACATAACCCCTTACCATATGACTCAGCAATCACGCTTCTAGGTATTTACCCAAATTATTGAAAACTTATGTCCACACAAAAACATATACACATATACACAGATGTTTATAGCAGCTTTATTCATAATTGCCAAAACTTGGAAGTAACCAAGATGTCTTTCAGTAACTGTAATTCATCCAAACACTGGAATATTATTCAGCAATAAGAAGGAACGAGCTATCAAGCCACAAAAAGACATGGAGAAAACTTAAATGCATATCGCTACATGAAAGAAGACAGTCTGAAAAGGCCACATACCATGTGATTCCAACTATATGACGTTCTGGATAAGGCAGACTCTGGAGACAGTAAAAATAAGAGTGGTTTGTCAGGGGTTGGAGGTAGGGAAGGAAGCACCAGGGATTTGAAGGACAGTGAGATTATTCTGTATGATACTGTGTGGATATGTGACATTATGCATTTGTCAAAACCCATAGAACTGTACAATATAGATGAACCCTAATATAAACTATGGACTTTTGTTAATGTGTCAATATTGGTTCATTAATTGTAACAATTGTAGCACACTAAGATATCAATAATAGAGGAAAATGAGAGGAGGGAGGAGAAGGAGTATATGGGAACTGTGTATTTTCTGCTTAATTTTTCTGTAAATCTAAAATTGCTATAAGAAGTAAATTTATTAATTTTTAAATAAAAAAGAGTATGTCTCTCCATTCATTTGACGAACATTTGTTAAAAACCAACTATGTGCCAAAGAGTGAAGTACTCGAAGTAATAAATTATGTAAGACATGTATCTTTCAAAGAGTGTATAGTCTAGTGGGGAAAGTAAATCAACAATTGGGGTGATATTTGCTATATCAGAAGTGTGTATAGACTGTTATGGGACCCAGGAAGGGATCACCTTAGTCTGGATTGGGGAGGGGGAAGAAGTCACAGAAAAGCCTACTCAGAGGTCATGCTTTGTTTGAGATTTTTAGGGTGAGTAGCAGTTGACTAGATAAAAATTTGTGTGTCAGGTAATGAGCACCTTGAGAAGGTGATATTCTATTGTCTGTATAGACAAAGCAGTATCTGAAAAGGCATAGAGGTAAGAATCAGCATGGTATGAAAAGAAAATTACAGAATTACAAACTTACCTTAGTTATAGGAAAGTTTGCATCTAGGGGTAATGTGAGTCATGAAATTAAGGGGGTAAATAATATCATGAAGGACCCCTGTGTATTAAATGAGCTAGAGTTTGTACTTTATCCTGAAGGCTAAGGAAAGTTACTTAAGGTGGGTTTACCTGATATAAGAAGATCCCTCTTGCTTTCTTCTTCAAATATGTAGTAATGCTGGATAAATTATAAACCCTCTTTCCCAGCTTTGTAATAAATATATAACAGAGCTTGAAAGCAAGAAAAGGAAATCTACAGATACCAGAAATGAAGAAGAAACTAAACATGAAAGGGAGTTAAAGCCAAGTGGACAGTGAGGAGTGGGAGCTGTAGTTTTTGTGTTTTTTTTTTGCGGTACGCGGGCCTCTCACTGTTGTGGCCTCTCCCGTTGCGGAGCACAGGCTCCGGACGCGCAGGCCCAGCGGCCATGGCTCACGGGCCCAGCCGCTCCGCGGCACGTGGGATCTTCCCGGACCGGAGCACGAATCCGTGTCCCCTGCCTCGGCAGGCGGACTCTCAACCACTGCGCCACCAGGGAAGCCTGGAACTGATCTATGTGTTGAAAGTTGGGAGCCACAAAGGGCTCTTGAGGAAAGGAATACAACATCTACACCTAAGGAAGCAACAAAGCACTTAGAGCTGGGGTTTTAGGCCTTTGGGGAGTCAGAAATAAGGAATAGGGCTAGAGGGAGGAGATGGCCAGTGACCCAAGATTAAGCCATTCAGCTCATGGCATTCTTCTAAACACCGTGCGTAGTTTAACAGTAGTTGTATGTTATAAAAATGTGTTCAGATGAAGTGAAGTCCAGGACTAAGTTTGATGGTTGCATAGTGATAACCTCTTAAGATCTCTTTATCTGGATTTGGAGACTGGAAGCATGTGACTATGCTAGCTGCTGGTTGCATCTCCTGACAACTTGGAAAGTCAGCCTTCAGATGAAGATGAACCTCTGAAAGGTAGAATGGAGAGTCAAAGAAACTGACTCTTGGGGAATAGTGTTGAGATACTGAATCAAAACAACACTGAATATTTCCCACTTCTGATAATGGCATCGTAGCTTGCTCATGCTAGGCTTCTGCGTATAATGTGTGCATGCACGACTGTGTAGTGTGTGTGTGTGTGTGTGTGTGTGTGTGTGTTCGTGTGTTCTTAAACAACTATTTGAAGGCACTGGAAAGAAACCAAGACAAAAGAGAAACTTAGTTTGAAAGACAGAAAGTCCCTTTGAGGGCATTGCCCAATCTTTGCCTGGTTCCATAGGCAAAGGTCATAGATAACAGGGTTCAGGACTAGCAGAGCAACTGGGAATTTAGGAAGAAAATCATGGAAGGGAAGGAGTTACATAAAAGCCCATAAACCTGGATTTAAAATTTCCCAACTCCTTTGTATAGATGGGAAGGCCCCAGGGAATGCAATGCAAAATCAGTACCCAGAAGCTAGAAGAACTGAGAGAGGTTTCAGCAGTTGCTCATGGCAGGGGAAACAGAATTTGAGAACTGAGTCCAGCCAAATTAACTGCCTGCTAGAACAAACACCAGTCTTCAGAGGAACATAACAAAATTCAAAGTCTTGACAACATGTACATAATATATAGTATCTAATAAAAAATCACTACACATATGAAGAAACAAGAAAATGTGGTCATACTCAGGAAGAAAGTAGTCAATAACAAACCATCTCCAGGATGATCCAGATGTTCAAAATAGAAGCCAAGAACTTTAAAGAAGTCATCATAAATATGCTCCAGGACTAAAAGGAATATATGTGTACAATGATTAAACAGATGAGAAATCTCAACAGAGAAACTATCCTTTAAGTCAAAATTTTAGAACAGAAAAGCACAATAACCCAAATGAAAAATAAACTGGATGAGCTTAACAGCAGACTTGAGATGTCAAGGAAAGAGTCAATTAACTTAAAGACGCAGACATAGAGAATGGACTTGAGGACATAGGGAGGGGGAAGGGTAAGCTGGGACGAAGTGAGAGAGTGGCATGGACATATATACACTACCAAGTGTAAAATAGCTAGTGGGAAGCAGCTGCATAGCACAGGGAGATCAGCTCAGTGCTTTGTGTCCACCTAGAGGGGTGGGATAGGGAGGGTGGGAGGGAGATGCAAAAGGGAGGGGATATGGATGTATATGTATATGTGTGGCTGATTCACTTTGTTATACAGCAGAAACTAACACACCATTGTAAAGCAATTATACTCCAATAAAGATGTTAAAAAAAGTCAATTAACTTGAAGACAGATCAATAGAAAATATTCAAGTTGAAGAGCTGATAAAAAAGATTCATAAAGAGACTTCCCTGGTGGCACAGTGGTTAAGACTCTGTGCTCCCAATGCACGGGACCCGGGGTCGATCCCTGGTCAGGGAACTAGATCCCACATGCATGCCACAACTAAGAAGCCCACATGCCACAACTAAGGAGCAGGCAAGTGGCAACTAAGGAGCTTGCCTGCTGCAACTAAGACCTGATGCAACCAAATGAATGAATGAATGAATTATTTTTAAAAAGAGAAAGATTCATGAAAACTAGACAGAGCCTCAGAGACCTCTGGGACAACAGCAATTGGCTAACATAACATGTAATTTGAGTCTCTAACGGAAAGGAAAGAGAAAATGAGGCCAAAAAAATTGACAAATAATGGTAAATTTGGCAAAAAAAAATCAATTATGGATCCAAAAACCATAGCTAACCCTAAGAAGAATAAATACAAAGATAACCACACCAGGTACATTGTAGTCAAACTGCTGAAATCCTGGTTTTAGCCAGAGAAAAACAACACTTTATACACAAGGGGCCAATCATACAAAATTACAGCTGATTTCCACCAGACCTGTACTATAAGAAATGCTAAAAGAAATTCTTCAGGTTGAAAGGCAATGATACTAGATGGTAACTCATATCTTCAGAAATGGATGAAGTTCAATAGACATGGTAATAATGTGGGTAAATTTAAAAGACTATATTTTCTTCTGTTAGTTTCTTTAAAAGACATAGTGGTTAAAGCAAAAATTTTAGCACTGTATTGTGGAGTTTATGCCAATAGGACAAAGAAGTGAGGTATGTAGAATTATGCTGTTACAGGATGGCTATATTTAATGCTCAGTAGTACAACATTAAGTGTAAGTAGATTATATTAAGTTAAAGATGAATGTTTTAATCTCTAAAGCAACCAATAAAACAAAATGCAGAGTTACAACTAAAAGTCAATGGGACCACAGTGAGATACCAGTTTATACCCACTAAAATAGCTATAATAAAAAAGATGGACAGTAACAAGTGCTGACAAGGATGTGGAGAAATAGGACTTCTTATACATTGCTGGTGGAAATGTAAAATGGTGCAGCTGTTTTGTTAAGTTTAATGTACAGTATGACTCAGCAGATCCACTCTTAGGTATATAGTCAAGGGAAATGAAAATGTACATCCACACAAAACACGTACATGAATATTAATAGCAGCTTATTCATAATAGTCAAAAAGTGGAAACAACCCAAGTGTCCATCAACTGATGAATGGAAAAGTAAAATGTGGTATATCCATTCAATGGAATATTGTTCAGCAATAAAAAGAAATATAGTACTGACACATGCTACAACATGGATGAACCTTGAAAACATTATGAAAAAATGAAAGGATCCAGTCAAAGATGACCACATATTGTATATTAATATTGTATATTCATTTATATGAAATGAATAGGCAAATCTATAGAGATGGTAAGTTGATTAGTAGTTGCTTAGAGCTGAGTGGATGAGGGGGAATGGGGAAGGACACCTCATGGGTATGGAGTTTCTTTTAAGGGGATGAAAATGTTCTAAAATTAGATTTCGGTAATGGTTGTGCACCCTGTGAATATATATTTTTAAAAACATTGAATTGTATACTAATTTAAATGGGTGAATTGTATGATATGCGAAATATATTTCAATAAAGCTGTTTTAAAAAAGCCAAGGGAGAAATCAAAATGGAATACTAAAACCTTTTTCTCAGTTAACCCCAAAGGAGGAGCAATAAAACAAGCAAACAAATGAACAGATGACACAATAGAAAACAAGTAGCAAAATGGCAAATCTAAATCCAGCCAAATCAAATGTAAATGTTAGACTAAACCCTGCAATTAAAAGGCAGAGATTGTCAAACTGGATAGAAAGCATGACTCATCTATAAGTTGTCTACAAGGCATGCACTTTTAACACAAAGTCACAAGATTGAAAATAAAAGGATAGGAAAAGATGAAAAGATATGTCATGCAGACATGAATCATTAGAAATTTAGAGTAGCTATTTTAATAATGGACCAAAAATAGACTTCAAAACAGGGAGTATTATCAGAGATGGAGACATTTTATAATGATAAAAACCCCAATATAACAGGAAGACATAATTACAAATGTGTATGTGCCTAATAATGTAGCTTTAAAATAGATGAAGCATAAAACTGACAAAACTAAAGGAAAAAGGATTAAATTCCCCAATTGTAGTTGGAGATTTTCACATCCCTTTACAGTAATTAATTGAACAACTAGGTCAAAAATCTGTACAGATATAGAAGATCTGAATAGCACTGTAAACCACCTTGACCTAATTAACATTTATAGAATCCAACACCCAACAATTACAGAATACAGAATCTTTTCAGGTATCCTGGAACTTTTACCAAAATAGACTGTTCATAGGACCATGAAACAAGTTTGAATAAGAGTCAAAAGACTGAAATCTAAGAGAGTATGTTCTCTATCACAATTGAATTAAATTAGAAATCAATAACAAAAAGATATCTGGAAGATTCCCAAAGATTTAGAAATTAAACAGTATATTTCTGAATAATGCGTGGATCAAAAGAATATCAAAGGGAAATTGGAAAATATTTTCATGTAAATGATAATGAAAAACAAACATGAGCATTGGTGAGATGTAGTGAAAGCATTGCTTAGCAGAAAATTTATAGCTTTAATTGTTCATACAGGTGTACCTTGGGGATATTATGGGTTCGATTCCAAACCATTGCAATAAAGTGAATACTGCAGTAAATCGAGTTATATGAATATTTTGCTTTCCCAGTGTGTATAAGTTATGTTTACACTATACTTAGACTATTAAGTGCGCAACAGCATTATGTCTAAAAAATATATACATAGCTTATCTTTAAAAGACTTTATTGACAAAAAATGCTAACCATCTTGCCTTCAGCAAGTTGTCACTGATCACCATAACAAATATAATAATAATGAAAAAGTTTTAAATATTGTGAGAATTACCAAAATGTGACACAGATATACAAAGTAAGCAAATGCTGTTGGAAAAATGGTGCTAATAGACTTGCTTGACACAGGGTTGCCACAAACCTTCAATCTGTAAAAAATGCAATATCCGTGAAGTGCAGTAAAACAAGATATGCCTATATTAGAAAGAAGGAATGGATAAAATTTATTTTGTATATTTCCGGAAGCTAGAAAAACATAAGCAAAGTAAAACCAAGAAGAAGAAAATTAAGAAAATAGCAAGTATCAATTAAATAGAAAACAGACAACAGAGAAAATTAACAAAGCCAGGGCTTCCCTGGTGGTGCAGTGGTTAAGAATCCGCCTTCCAATGCAAGGGACATGTGTTCGACCGCTGGTCCAGACAGATCCCACATGCTGCCAAGCAACTAAACCCATGCGCTGCAACTACTGAGCCTGCCCTCTAGATCCCGCAAGCCACAACTACTGAGCCCGCATGCCACAACTACTGAAGCCCGCACGCTTGGAGCCTGTGCTCCGCAACAAGAGAAGCCACTGCAATGAGAAGCCCGTGCACAGCAACAAAGAGTAGCCCCCACTCGCCCCAACTAGAGAAAGCCTGCGCGCAGCAACAAAGGCCTAACGCAGCCAAAAATAAATAAATAAAAATAAATACATTTTTTAAAAAATTAACAAAGCCAAATGAATTCTTTCAAAAGATCAATAAAATTGAAAAACCCCTAGAAAAACACAAGTTATCAGTATTGGGAAAGAAAGAGATCCGTAAACTTTAAAGAATAATAAAGGAATTCTAAAACAACTTTTGCCAATAAATTTGACAACTTAGTGAAACAGAAAAATTCCTGGAAAAATACAACTTGCCCAAACTGACACAAAATGAACTAAAAAGTCTGAGTAGGCCTGTCGAAGACTTTGTGAAAGAAACTGAATTTGTAGTAAAAATGATGCCTCCAAAGAAAACTCCAGGCCCAGAGAATATCACTGGTAAATTATATCAAATATTATGAAAGAAACTAAACCTTACAAACTCTTTCATAAAATAAAGGAAGAAAACGTTTTCAACTAATTTTATGAGACCAGTATAATCATGAGACTAAAACATAGTAGAGATATTATAAAAAATTAAAATAAGGGGCTTCCCTGGTGGCGCAGTGGTTGAGAGTCCGCCTGCCGATGCAGGGGACACGGGTTCGTGCCCCGGTCTGGGAAGATCCCACATGCCGCGGAGCGGCTGGGCCCGTGAGCCATGGCCGCTGAGCCTGCGCGTCCGGAGCCTGTGCTCCACAACGGGAGAGGCCACAACAGTGAAAGGCCCGTGTACCGCCAAAAAAAAAAAAAAAAAAAAATTAAAATAAAAAAATCTCTTAGACATAAAACTGTCTAATAAAATATTAGCAAATTGAACCCAGGAATGTATATAAGGATTAACACAGCATGGCCAAGTAGGTTTTATCCCAGGAATGTAAACTGGTTTTGTATTTGAAAGTACACATAATTACCATAATAACAGAATAAGGAAAAAAACATATGATCATCTCAATAGATGCAGAAAAAACATTTGACAAAATTCAGCATAAATACTTGATACATGGATCTGGAATTAGAAGGGAATTTCCTCAACCTGATATAGGGCATCAACAAAATAACCTTCAGCTAACGTAATTCTAAATGGTAAACCACTGGGAATTCCCTGGCGGTCCAGTGGTTAGGAATCTGTGCTTCCATTGCAGTGGGCACTGGTTTGATCCCTGGTCGGGGAACTAAGATCCCACAAGCCGAGTGGCCTGGCCAAAAAAAAATAAAGTCAAAAAAGTTGAAGACAAATTTAAAAAATAAAATAAAATAAATGATAAACCACTGAACACTTTCCTCTTAAGACTAGGAACAAGGCAAAAGTACCACTCTTACAATTTCTACTCAACATTTTCCTGACTGTCCTTGCTAATGCAGTAAGGTAAGGAACGGTCAAAGGAATAAAGATTGGAAAAGAAGTAAAAACTGTTCCTATACACAGATAATTTATATAGTAGAAAATGAATTGCCAAAAAACTTATTATTATCAGTAAGTGAATTTAGGGACTTCCCTGGCAGTCCAGAGGTTAAGACTTTGCCTTCCAATGCAGGGGGTGCAGGTTTGATCCCTAGATGGGTAGCTAAGATCCCACATGCCTCATCGCCAAAAACCCAAAACATAAAACAGAAGCAATATTTAACAAATTCAATAAGGACTTTAAAAATGGTCCACATCAAAAAAAAAAAAAAAAAGTGAATTTAGCTTAGCATTGTCTTAAGGTACAAAGCCAATAAAAATATTAATTGTATTTTTACATATATATGAGATTTTAAAACCAATTATATTTTAATAGTATCAAAAATAAAATACTTAAGAATAAAATTAACACTCACAGCTCTACACTGAAAAGTACAAAATACTGCTCAAGAAATTAAAGATGTAACTACACGAAGATACATAATTTTCATGGATTGGAAGCCTTGAAATTGTTGACATACCACTTCTTCTAAATGAATCTATAGGTGCAATGCAATGCCAGTCATAATCCCAGCTGATTTGTTTTGTAAATAAAAACAGATCAGCTAATTCTAAAATTTATATGGAAATGCTAAGGACCTAGTATAGCCAAAACAATGTTGAAAAAGAAGAACAAAGCTGGAGGATTTATTCTCATCAAGGCTTAGTTATAAAGTGACAGTGATCGACATACTGTGGTATTGGTATAAGGGTAGACACATAAAGAAATAGAAATAGGGTTCCAGAAATATACACACATATCTAAAGTCAATTGATTTTTGATGAAAGCACCAAAGCAATTTAATGGAAAAAAGAAACTTCAAGAAATGGTGTTGGAACAACTGGCTATCTAAAAAAAAAATTAACCTCAATCCCTACATTACACCATGCACAAAAATTAATTCAAGGTGGATCAGAGACCCAGGTGTAAAAATTAAAACTATAAAGGCTTTAGGGAGTTTCCTGGTGGCCTAGTGGTTAGGATTTTGGGGTTTCACTGCAGAGGGCCCAGGTTCAATCCCTGATCAGGGAACTAAGATCCCACAAGCCATGCACGGCCAAAAGAAAAAAAACAAAACAAAAAAACCCCCAAAACAACTATAAAGCCTTTAGAAGAAAATATAGGAGAATTTTTTTTTTTTGTAACCTGAAAGGCAAAATTTTCTAAGGCATAGAAAGCAAAAACATTAAAACAAACATCAATACATTAAACTTCATCAAAATTAAAAACTTCTGCCCATCAAAACATGCAGTTAAGGAAATGAACGTGGAACCCACAGGCAGAGTTCAGAATTGGAGGGGAGTCACAAAACATGTATCTGACAGAAAACTTGTACCAAGAATATGAAATAAATTACTCCCAAAACTCAATAAATGACACCCACCCCCAAAGACTTAGAAGACCTAAACAAACACTTCACAAAAGAAGCTATTATATGAATGGCTAATGAAAATACAAAACACCATTAATCATCAAGGAAATGCAAATTAAAACACAATGAGATACTTCCTATTCCCTAGAATACCTAAAATAGTAAGGCTGAAAATACCAAATGTTGGCAAGAATGTGGAACAACTGGAATATTCATACACTGTGGATGGAAATTTTTTTGGCAATTTCTTAGAAAGTTAAACATATACCTACCCTTTAAATCAGTAATTCTACTTCTGTATATTTATACAAGAGTAATGGAAACATACTCCACAAAAAGACTTGTGCAAGAGTGTTCATAGCACCTTTATTCAATGTACAAAACTAATAACCCACGTATCCATAAATGGGAGAATAAACAATTGTGGTTATATGCATACAATAGCATACTGCTCACCAAAAAAAGGAGTGTACTATTGATCTATGCAACAAATGGATGAATCTCATACACATAATGCTGTGTGAAAGAAACCAGACATTGAAAAGCATATGCTGAATGATTTCATTTATATAAGATTGTAGAAGAGGCAAAACTAATCTCCACTGGAAAAAATATTGGAACAGAGGTAGCCTGGGGCTAGCAGTGGGAAGCTATGGGTTGACTGGGAAGAAACACAAGAGGACTTTCTGGGGAAACAGAAATGTTCTATGCTTAAATTCGATGTGGGTTATAAATGTGTGGCCATTTGGTAAAATTTTACAGTGAAGATTTGTGCACTTCTATTTATGTAAATGTTACCTGAGAACTTCCATTACAAAAATAACAATCAAGTAGGGGTAGGGAGAAGGTGGAGGCATCCATGATACAAGAATGGCAGAATCTTAAATTGTTGAAGCTGGGTGCTGAGTACATAGGGGTTCATTGTACCATTCTGTTTACTTTGTACAGATTTGAAATTTTCCATAATAAAAAGTTTTGCTTTTTTTTTAAACTGGATGCCCACCATACTACAGAATTTTCAAGTTATTTGAGCCCATAAATTTTATTTCAGTCAAAACCAATTAGAGATGGATTTTCTATTACTCATAGTCAAAAACATCTCAAATAATACACTGAAGATTGTAGTGATTGGTTTTTAAAAAAATATTCTATCATTTCTGCATAACAATAAGCCTAGTAGTTGGATCTTATCTCAATTTAGCAGATGGAGACCTGTTAGACACCGAGAATTAGATAGAAGTTGTACTCATCCACTGTACCGCTGTAGATTGGAGCAGGGGAATCCACTAACACATACATTGACAGAATGGGGCCAGTGACAGTCCACACATTCTGTTTGTTCTCAAACAGCAGGTCTAGATGTCTTTCTCATCCTCAAATGAGAGGTCACATAACAATATGGGACTTATAAAACTTTTAGAACAAGGGAAAGGGAACATCATCACAGAGATTTAAAGGAAGAGCAACTCAAAATTATATTTTATAAGAATTATAAGAAATTTTAAAACTTTTCTGTATCCTTTGTTGATGCAAGATGAAAAGGCTTCTATGGAACTGAAGCATAAAAACAAAAGGAACAAATAGGCTGAGCTGAAAACAGGGCAAAAAGGATGGATAGATATAGGTAAACAACATGCAGTAGCAGAATTAAAATACAAATTGGAGACGGTAAAAAGTAGGATTCACACTGAGGTGTACTGAGGTAATGATGTGGAAAACACATTTGCGAAATGTCCTGGGAAATCAGAGGGATAAATAAAAGAGATTGAAAACTGTGGGAGGATGGTAGCTGTTGATGACATCAAACGTCAGAAGGTGAGCCAAAGTTTTCAAGGGAAAAGGCTGTCACTAGGCAATCTTGTATCCAGCTGCATTTTGTTTTGTTAATGAGGGTAACAGACATTCATGTATTCCGGGGTTCAAAACTATGCCAACAGTACACATAACCTTCTTGAAAAACAAAAACATTGAGTTGACTGAAAAACAAATCAAAATGAAGAACTTAAGGGCAGAATATATGTTACGAAAGTGGCAGATTTCCTAAAGGACTACCAGTAAGCAGAAGGCAGTCACAAGCTCTTAGTGGAATCCTCATCCTACCAAACCACTCTGATGGAACTGAGCACACTGATGAATCTGCAGGAATGTGTGTCGTGTGCTATCTGGACTAAACTTAAAAGCAAACGGTTTCCTTATGAGTTGTTATTCCCCCTGGACAAAATTGTGTAATTGGGCACAAACAACTCATCTGGAAATCATCTCGCTCAGGCACTGTTTACTACAAGATTCAGAAGCTCAAATAAGAGCAAAGTACAATAATGTTTAAAAAGAAGAAAAGAATAACTTCTCAGAAAAAAAGACTGAAAGGAAATACTTCAAAATGTTAAGTAACTTAACACAACATTGTAAATCAACTATACTTCAATTTTAAAAAGCTAAATAAGTTAAATGATTACTACAAACCTATATGATTTTTAATCTTTGACTTTCTTGTATTTTTTAGCTTTTGAAATGAGCATGTATTATTTTTCATTTAAAAAAAGAAAGAAAAATTGATGAAAATGCTGTTACTAGCAAAAAAAAGCATACAAAATAGTGGAACAAGAAAGAGCCAAAAACAATTAAGACTTCATTAAACAGTTAAACCGGAGAATACATGT
Source organism: Monodon monoceros (assembly GCF_005190385.1). Lineage (NCBI taxonomy): Eukaryota > Metazoa > Chordata > Mammalia > Artiodactyla > Monodontidae > Monodon > Monodon monoceros. Next base: position 99,795,346 of record NW_021703774.1, read on the forward strand.
ATTATTCAAAGTATAGTATTAGCTAAAACAATGTAAAAGGGAACACTGAAACATTCACCTTTTTCAATTTCAAAATTCTTAAATTTTATTTTTATTTATTTAAATAATGACTTATTTTAATAGTGGCTTTACAGTTTTTCAGATATATCAGTTTATGAAACATAACAAATAAACAAACGGAAACAACAAACCAAAAACAACAGATTGGGATTGACATATATACACTAATATGTATAAAATAGAAAACTAATGAGAACCTGCTGTATCACCAGCCCAAACCTCCCCACCCAGAACTTCAGATTTGCATCTAACTGCTTATTTGATATCTACCTTTAGATAGCACTTCATATTCATCGTGTCCAAAGCTAAAGTCCTGCCCCCAAATTGCTTCTTTCCCTATTTCAGTTAGTGATACTCTCCAGTTACTCAAGAGATAAATATACCCAAGTCCTTCTAGACTCTCCCTGTTTCCTTACCCTCATGTTTAATCCCTCAGCAATTCCACTAGTGCATCTCCTAAACAACTTTTGATTGCATCATCTTTAAAAAAAAAAATACCGTGTTATCAACTATAGTCACCATGTTTTACATTAGATCCTCAGACCTTATTCATCGTGCAGCTGTAAGGTTTTACTGGCCTTTTATTGGCCTCTCCCTGTTTTCCCCACCTCCCAGCCTCTGGTAGCCATTTTTCTACTCTCTAAGAGTTTGACTTTTTAAAAAATTTTTAGATTCTGCATATAAATGATATACCATGTAGTAGTTTTCTTTCTGTCTGTCTTATTTCACTTAGCATAATGCCCTCAAGGTCCATCTATTTATGAACCTGATTCCCGATCAAAACTATGCGCCCTTTCAGGGAAAGAATCATATCTCATGCATTGGAGTGTCTAGCTTAGTTCTTGGCACTAGGATTCTGTAGAATCTCAGGCTGGGCCCCTAATGTGCTTGTGTGCACCACAATTGATTTGGCTCAAATAATACACTGTTTTGATTAATGGCAGTTCTCCCTTTGATAAGAATTTCATGCCAAGGTGGTTCATTGCTTTTTCCTTTAAGATATATGTCAAATCAATTTATCAAACATTGAGTGAAGCCCTATGTGTCCTAAGTACTGACCAGTCCCATGGAGATATGGAGATGAATAAGACATGGTTCCTGCACAGTGGAGGTCACAGAAACTTTTTTGGGTCTCCCTCCCTCCATTTCTCCATTCTTTCCTCCCATTCCTTTTCTGGATAAATTTTTGCTGAGTCTGGAATTGTGTCCGATAGGGTAAATACATGTAAAGAGTTTTTTAAATTTTCTTTTTGCAATACAGTCTACTCAGTGCAACAATAGAAGTTTATTCCAGATATAGAGATAGCACAGAAGAAAGCATCATAGAATTCTTAGGGTAGACATGGGGGATCCTGGAGGTGGTGACTTCTAAGTGAGTTATAAAGAATAAAAAGACACTCCAAATGCTCAGGTAGGTGAAAGGTACTTTCAAGCAAAGAAAGAGCATATGCAAAGGCCTAGAGATGTGAAGTAGCATCATGTGTTCCAAAAACAATTCTACTTTGGTATCTCTGCAGCATAAAGTTTAGTAGAATGGGGATGGTGTGGGGTGGGAGATGAAGCTAGGGTAATAGGCAATATTTTAAGTGCTAAGGTCTTTTGTGTTTGGCAAACTTTTTAGTTAAGAGAAGGGTAGTCTCCAGTATGGTGGCATTAATAATCCAAGTGTGAGCCATTATATTGCAAATCTCCATCCGTTTCCATCGTAGAATTAAGCAAGGTTCTGTGATCATCTAGCTGTAGTTTAGTGTTCATTGTATGGGTGAATAAGAATGAAAAGAATATGCTCCCTGGAGTTGATGGTCCTATTGTGGATAAAGAATTTACCCACACAAACAGTTCAGAGCCCTTACCAAGCAATCTACAAACTAGTGCAAACTAAAATTGTAAAGGTAGGGCTTCCCTGGTGGCGCAGTGGTTGAGAGTCCGCCTGCTGATGCAGGGGACACGGGTTCGTGCCCCGGTCCGGGAAGATCCCACATACCGCGGAGCGGCTAGGCCCGTGAGCCATGGCCGCTGAGCCTGCACATCCGGAGCCTGTGCTCTGCAACGGGAGAGGCCACAACAGTGAGAGGCCCACATACTGCAAAAAAAAAAAAAAAAAATTGTAAAGATAGTATATAAGTACAATCTTTTGTTTTAATTGAAGTATAGTTGATTTACAGCATTGTGTTAGCTTCTGGTGTACAGCAAAGCGATTCAGTTATACATATATATACATATTATTTTTCATATTCTTGTCCATTGTTGTTTATTACAAGATATTGAATATAGTTCCCTGTGCTATACAGTAGGACCTTGTTGTTTATCAGTTTTATATATAATAGTGTATGTCTGCTAATCCCAAACTCCTAATTAATTCCTCCCCCACCCCCTTTCCCCCTTGGTTAACCATAAGTTTGTTTTCTATGTCTGAATAAGCACAGCTGGATGAGTTATAGGAGTGATTTAGGAAAACATGGGTTATAAAGAGACAACCTGATCTGGGGCTTAAAAACAATTTCCATCAGAGCTAGCTGAGCATAGAAAATACAGAACTGAGTAATGTACTTGTAAATTAGAAACCTTTGAATGTTCTGTAGTCTATAGTCAAGAAATGCCCTTCTAGTTAGATCAAACACATAATCATCTCTGAGCTTTATAGTATAAGCAGGAGACAACTTTATTTTTTCTTTATAATAAATTTATTTGTTTTCTTATTCTCTACTGGTGACAGAGGCTGTGTCAAGTATTCAGTGGACAATAACAGTTATTTTCCACTAATTTTAGTCTTAAGGCACTTTAAGGTATTCAATTTGCCTTAGAGATTGTTTATATGAAATGAGTCCCTGTGTCTCTGCCAAGTCACCCTCAGACCAGGGTACACTAGGGCCACCTTAGATTCTCCTTTCATCTCACTACTCTCAAAAATACACCACAGCATCTGCCTTTTTCCTTGTGGAATGCATTAACTGTTCTTGTTCACTAGGGCTCACATGCCCACAGCCCTCTACTTGGATATTCTTTCCTCTCATGGAGCTTGGGTGGACTTTTGTCAGCTCATAGGGTTTGTATGTGGACCATCCTAGAGGCTTTGATCCTTAAATCACATTTCCCACTTAGGCAAACTCAAATTTACGAGATGGTGTGTTGTAATCAATCCTCCAAAAGAAGGATGGGGGAAACTTTCACTTTCTATTTGTATGCCTCATAAATTATTTCAGTTTGACAATGATCATTTGCTATGTTCATAATAAAAAGTAAAGATGACCCACTTTTGAAAAATGAAATTCAACAGTAGAGCCTTTAGTACCATTTTCAGGTCTGTTAAATTAATCTATCTATATCTACACACACACACACACACACACACACCCCATAGTGCAAAATAATGTCGAAAAATTCATACTAGTTTAGAAAGCAAGAGCCATAAAAATGTTCCTACTGTATGACCCAGAAGCTCTACTGCTGAGAAACAACCTAAGGAAATAATTCAAAACAAGGAAAATTTAAAAATCTTTACAAAGCTTGTATACACACAGAAAAATTGGAGAAAGAAGACTTTGAAGTCAACATAAGGGGAAAAGTTAGGAAAATAATGATATATCAACTGGATGGCATATTATTGTAACACTGAAAATGAATGTCATAAAACTATGTTAACAACACAGCATGTTTACAGTATAATGAGAAAAAATACAAAATTATATATACACTGATTATAGATGTGTATAAAATGAATTACATGTGGACAACTAGAAGGAAATGGATAATGAAAACAGCTGTTGTTCTAGTTCAGTGGAATTATGGGTGAATTTAAAAATTTTATTGAATGTCTTTTCAGTAAATGAAATTGGAAAAATTGAAAGAGTTTCAAGTTGTCAGTTAATTCAGATTATCTTTGTTCTGGGACTTTTGCAGCAAAAAGAAGGAAAGACTCCAGAATCTCAGCCCCTTTCCTCTTTATTTCACTGGCCAAAAGAATTACTCCCTAAGAAAGAAGGAAACATCTACTTTCTTAGAAAGTTATAAAAAGGAACATTCTCAGGGCGTATGACACTGGAATGACCTCCTGCAGAAGACTGTAGGCTCCATTCTTAGAAATTATTAAGAAAGTAGTTGTGGTTGATTTATTTGTTCATATTACTAAACATGGATTAAGTCCAATAATTTTTAAATAACCTCTTTATTGAGATAAAATTCACATACTATAAAACTCACCCTTGGGACTTCCCTGGTGGCGCAGTGGTTAAGAATCCGCCTGCCGGGACTTCCCTGGTGGCGCAGTGGTTAAGAATCTGCCTGACAATGCAGGGGACACAGGTTCGAGCCCTGGTCCGGGAAGATCCCACCTGCCGCGGAGCAACTAAGCCCGTGCGCCACAACTACTGAGCCTGCGCACCTAGAGCCCGTGGTCCGCAACAGGAGAAGACACGCAGTGAGAAGCCCACGCACCGCAACAAAGAGTAGACCCCACTCCCCACAACTAGAGAAAGCCTGCGTGGGGCAATGAAGACCCAACGCAGCCAAAAATAAATAAATAAAATACTAAATAATTTTTTTTTTAAAAAGCTGGATTCTGACCATTAGATTTTCATGGTCACTTGGGTTTTGGAGAAAATTTGAAAGTATTAGACTATAAGTTCTAGACCTTTGGACTCATCAAGCCTTGGAGAAGGGGGTATTGGGGCTTGAAGTATCAAGCAGGTGAAACATTTTTACAGGTATCTAATACCCTACAGTATTTTGAAAATTACATCTATATTTTCATAGAAAACTTTGTTCTCTGCCTTTTTCCCGTTAGAACAAAAGGAATTCTAAGCTATAATGAGAGGTATATTATTTTCAAAATTCCATGAATGTTTGACGTATATATAAATATATGTTATATATATATACATATATGTGATATATATATCCCATTTGTAAGTTTTGAATCATAATTTAAAAAACTAACATCCATGAACCTATCACAACTTAAGAGTTTTAAGTTAAAGTTTGTCCATGTAACTGCTGGGAATGGGGCAGGAACCTAAACATTTTCATCCTAAATCCATTGCTCTTTCTAATAAGTATTTTTATGTTGATACATATCATTCCTCATTATTAAAATGTGCAATGGTGTCATGAAAACAAATTGAAATCAGTGACAACACCAAATGTTGGTGAGAATACAGAGAAAATGGATCCTCATACATTGCCGGTGGGAATATAAAAGGGTATAGCTGCTCTGGAAAATAGGTTGGCAGTTTCGTTAAAAATTAAACATGTATAACTGCCATAAAATCCATCAGTTACATTTTGGAGCATTTATTCCAGAGAAATGAAAACTTGTTTTCAAACAAAAACCTGTAAATGAATGCTACAGCAGCTTTATTTATAATACTCTAAAGCTGGAATCAATCCAGATATCCTTCATTAGTTGAATGATTAAAGAAACAGTGATACGTACATACTACGTGGCTGCCAAGGAATCAGAGGAGGGGATGGAGATAGATGTGGTTATAAAAGGGCAACATGGAGATCTTTGCAGTGATGAAACTGGTGTGTACTTGACTGTAGTAGTGGATACACAAAGCTACCACATAAAACTGTATAGAACTAAATACATTCACACACACACACAAATGAGTACAAGTAAAACAGCAAATCTAAATAAAAATCAGTAGATTATATCATTATCATGGTTGTGATATTGTAATTTTGTAAAATGTTACCATTGGGAAAAATGGGCAAAAGGATCTCTGTATTATTTCTTCTTTTTTTTTTTAAGACTTTTTTGATGTGGACCATTTTAAGTCTTTTTTTGGCTGCGTTGGGTCTTCATTGCTTCGCCTGGGCTTTCTCTAGTTGCGGCGAGCGGGGGCTACTCTGTTGTGGTGTGTGGGCTCAGTAGTAGTGGCGCACAGGCTTAGTTGCTCCGCAGCATGTGGCATCTTCCCGGACCAGGTCTCGAACCTGTGTCCCCTGCATTGGCAGGCAGATTCTTAACCACTGCACCACCAGGGAAGTCCCTTTTTTTAAGTCTTTATTGAATTTGTTACAGTATTGCTTCTGTTTTATGTTTTGTTTTTTTGGCTGCGAGGCGTGTGGGATCTTAGCTCCCTGACCGGGGATCAAACCCGCACCCCCTGCATTGGAAGGCGAAGTCTTAACCACTGGTCTGCCAGGGAAGTCCCTCCTGTATTATTTCTTAGAAATTCGTATGATTCCACAGTTATCTCAGAATAAAAAGCAAAAAAAAAAAAAAAAAGGAAATCCAATTTTAAATAACTAAATTATTGGTTCAAATTTTAAGAGCTATAGCATATTTCTTTTATTAACAATAATTATTATTACTTATAATAAGTCATTTATTGTTTATTGAAATCTGGGAATGGAAGGGATCTTGAATGATGCATTCTCCTTCTGGCACCATTGCCAGTTAAGTAGTTGTTCAATATAATCTCGTTTTAGTAAACTAGACAGGGGTTTCCTGAGAGGTTTTTAATTTATTTAGCTTGTATCTATAACTCTTTCCCCCCAGATTTAATATGAATAATTTGGGGAACTTTTAAAATGCATGTTCCCAAGCTTCATCTGTAAGGATTCTGATTCAGTAGATCTGGGGGTAGGTCCTAACAACCTGCATTTAAAAAAATTGTATTAGCAGACTTTGATTCAAAAGAACAATGGGGGCTTCCCTGGTGGTGCAGTGGTTGAGAGTCCACCTGCCGATGCAGGGGACACGGGTTTGTGCCCCGGTCCGGGAAGATCCCACATGCCACGGAGCGGCTAGGCCTGTGAGCCATGGCCGCTGAGCCTGTGCGCCTGGAGCCTATGCTCCGCAACGGGAGAGGCCACAACAGTGAGAGGCCCGCGTACCACAAAAAAAAAAAAAAAAGAAAGAAAGGACAATGGATTGTACTTTGAGAAACATTGAATTATAACTTTTATGATGAATAAATAAGAACGCTTTAAATTTCTTTGTGGCATGGAGGATTTGTGGTTAGGTGAGAATTTTAAAAGCAAAGTACTGATACAATTTTTCAAACACCCACGTGTTGGAAAAAGAATGTTTGATTAAACTGAGAATGTACTTACTCTGAATCAACAAGAACTCTGAATAAAAAGGAGCTTGCCTTTGGTTCTTATTCATGTTGAAGAGTCCTGCCCATCTCTTAACTGTTTGGCCTGCCTGACCTCTCATGATTTACTTGGTACAAAGAAGGCAAAGACTGCTGTTTTAGTTACATAGGCTGTATAAAGGGAATGCTTTGCTAAGGTGAACGATTTATAAGCCCTGAAAATAACGTACTCATTAATTCTTATTTTTTGTAAATGAAGTTCCACCTAAAGTAATTGACCCATCCTTATTTTTTTCCCTAAACTCTAGTAGTCAGGTCATTTTAAATGAATGTTGTTGTTGAAAAGCAGATGTAAAGAGATTGTCCTGTTCTACCTTTTGGGGTGCTCAGTTTGCTTGCTGAAAGCTGGTGGGTCTCTCTCTGCACTGTCTCCTCAAACAAATAATGGGAACATTTTCATTTGGGAATACGTCAGGCTTACAGTGGAGTCCAGTCCAACTCCTCGGTATATGCTTTGAGCTAGTGAGTTGTCCTGTGGAAGCCCCTCTCTCTAGGCTTGGGGCGAGGAAGGATCAACCCTACCCTCCCTTTCAAGAATATTTATAGGATAACAACACATCTCTCCAAGGAAACCTCTTGCAAGTCCTCCCTCTCTAATATCCCCATCTGACTGGGGGTGTAGTCAGGGAACCAGCCCTGGCCCTTTTGACTTTTAATGTGTGCGTTTTCTTGGGCACCTCACTTTGGTATGCAGCTTTTATTGTATCTTTGTGCTTCACAGCACAAAGCATATAGCACCATGTATTGTATATAACTTGGTAATTTATGTAGTAAAAATACAAAAATATATATGGGAAAGATAGACACCAATATCCAGATAATGATTTCCTCTGAGGATGAAAGGAAAGATGAGGAATATAAGGGGAGAGGGTTGAGATCTGGTTGTAACATTGTATTTCTTCTTAGAAAAGAGTTTTAAATTAATATGGCAAACTGTTGACATCTATTTACATTTAGTGGTGGGTACAGAGCTACCTTTTATGTTATTTTCTCTATTTTTCTTTTTTTTTAATTTCTTATTAGAGTATAGTTGATTTACAATGTTGTGTTAGTTTCAGGTGTACAACAAAGTGAATCAGTTAAGCATATACATATATCTACTCTTTTTTGGATTCTTTTCCCATATAGGTCATTTTAGAGTATTGAGTAGAGTACCCTGTGCTATTCAGTAGGTCCTTATTAGTTATCTATTTTATATATAATAGTGTGTATATGTCAATCCCAATCTCCCAATTTATCCCTCCCCCCTTCTATTTTTCTATACAGACATTTTATCTGTATGTTTGAAATGTTTTATAACTTCAAATTAGTTGAAAAATGAATCTAGGTTACAGTAATTTTTCTGTTTTAGGTTTCTCTCTCCCTTTATTCTCAAAGACAGAGAAAACAGAAGTCATCTGATGGAAACTACGCAACCTCCCCACTCAGATATACACGCACACGTGCACCCTCCTTTCCCTCTTGCCTCTGGGCACAGTGGAGTTGCTGTCTCTTCATCTCTGCTCTGGGTCCCCTCCCTTCTGACCTCTCAGAAACCTTGTGCTGTTAATCTGCCAACACCCTACTCTCTTCAGACTCTTTCTGCTGATTTCCTGTCAATATTTTAATATGTGCTAGTTACTCTTAGCTTAAAAAACAAAACAAAACAACCCGTGCCTCAAGTAGGTGCAGTACTATTTACAATGCAGGCAGAAACATTTTCATTTAGAAACCTGTCTCAGTGCATTTTCTTTATAAGTGAGCTCCTTTTCTTCTGTTGTAAAAATTGCTGTGATCAAAATAGCTGTCGTCTGTCTCTGAAGCATTTTCTGTAGATTTCATTTTGTTTTGTTTTTTGCTTTCTTTGGAATTTAGGAGAGAAGTGGGAAGGCAATTTAGATTAACACTTGTCTGAGAAATTCCAAAATTAGAGATGGCCATCTGGTTTGCATGATTTGTAATATTTTTGAAATAAGATTATCATTCCAAACAGATTTTTAGTCTATTCTAAAATAATACTTAATTTTTAAACTGCTACAACTATCAACTATTTTACTATTCAACTGAAAAGAGGGTCGTTAGGTGTTGGTGATGTTCACTCCAAGAAAGAATGCTTCTGTGACCTCTCTGTTCTCTGAGAGACTGATTTGAGCAGTGGAAGGCTGTATTTCTCATTCCTTGGACTGACATAACCTGAAGGCCCATCTTAGATTTCTCTGTGCTTCTAATAATTCTTTAGGATAATGTACTTAGGTCAGGCCTGAAGTAGTCAACCACAGTAGCTCTATTCAGTGCCCCACTGGTTCTTGTATACCTAGGCTTTTGTCAGATCTAGTGCTAAAGATTCAGAGTATCAACTATTCAATTTAAAAAAAAAATTAAAAAGAAAAAGATTCAGCATATTGAAAAAATTCAAGGCCACTGTCTTAAAACTGTAACTGTAAATGAAACTAAAAATGTAACTGCCTATAGAATTGGATGCTGGTGAAGGTGAAAAAAGTGCATTTGAAAAACCAGTGAATGTTAATTGTTGTAAGCTTTTTGGAAAGTATGTAACAATATGTATCATTAACCTTTTAAAACTAGTTACCCTTTGACCTAGAAATTTTCTTGCTGAAATCTCTCCTGAAGAAATAATCAAATACTCAAGCAAATACTTATGTATTTAATACAGTAGGCAATAGAGTAGAGCGAATATGGACTCTGAAGCCATGTGGCCTCAATTCAAATCCTGGTTCTCCTATTTACTACTAGTATAGCCTTGCTTTAACCTGAATATGTTTCTCAGTTTCTCCATCTGTAAAATGAAGAATAGTCCCCACTCATAGAGTTCTTATAAGGAGATTTAAGCATAAGGAGGGGTCCAGTATCACTTAGCTACAACAACAATGCTGCATAACAAATTGTCCCCAAAACTCGGTGACACACAAGGACCATTAATTTCTCACTCATACATCAACAGGTCAGCTGGAGTTCAACTTTTCTAGGCTGGGATTGGCTCCCGGCTATGGGTTTGGTTCAGGTGGGCTACAGTGTCACTTACTGTCCTGGGATGACAGTGTCAGTGCCTGAAGTGTAAGAAGGCAAGTCCAATTGTACACTTGTCTTTGCATCACATCTACTAACAAACATTGGCTAAAGCAAGTCACATGGCCAAGCCCAACATCAAAGAGGCCGGGAAAGCGGGGAAGGGGGAAGGAATGAATATTTACAATCCAAACGTTGACAAACTATTTCTATAAAGAGCCAGATAGTAAATATTTGGGGCTTTGCTGGCCATACGGTCTCTGTTGCAACCACTCAACTCTGCCATTATAGCATTAAAGCAGCCTTAGACAGTAAATCAGCGAATGGGGTGGATGTGTTCCAATAAAATTACAAAACCATGTAGCAGACTGGATTTGGCTCATGGTAAACAGTTTTCTTACCCCTGACCAATTTACTACCCCAGAGCAGACTTTTATGAAGATAACAGTTCCTGGTACAGGGTAACACTAATAAATATTGGCTCTCATTAATAATATTGTTGTTACTATTAATAGATCACAATATTGGAAATAATAAAAATGTCCAACAATAGAAATAGGATTAAATAAATTATGGTATACCCATACTGCAAAATGTTATGCATTCATTTAAATATCATATTTTTTTAAATATCAAGACTATGTAATGGCCTAAGAATGTGTTTAATGGTATGTTAAGTGGAAAAAAGTAATAAATGACATTTATCGTAAGACCGCAATTTTATTTTTCTTAATGTATGTTATATATGTACCTTATATAACAGCTACAAAAGAAATACACCAAAACTCGATCATTTACCTTTTTTACATAATTATTTTTTGCTTTGTTTTTTTATTGAGATATAATTAACATATAACATTGTATTAGCTTTGGGTATACAACAGAGTGATTTGATATGTGTGTATATACTGCAAAAGATCACCACAATTAGTTTAGTTAACATCCATCTCCTCACATAGTTACAGTTTTTTTTCTTGTGATGAGAATATTTAAGATCTACTCTCTTAGCAACTTTCAAATACACAATACAGTATTGTTAACTACAGTCACCGTGCTGTACATTACACCCCAGGACTTATTTGTCTTATAACTGGAATTACATAATTCTTTATTGTCCATTTTTTCTATACTGGGCATGTACTGTTTTCTGGTATGAAAGTACTTTGATGAGAAAAAAAATAATAGAATCTGGGTCCTCTGAGGACTCTTCTAACTCTGATGTAGTTACCATTTAACATGTCACTTCTGTTTTAATTGCTTTACAAATGAGGAGCTTACCTTCAGAGATGTCTGATTAGAATGGACTAGATAGGCACTGTTCAACCTGTTATATATATATTTCTTAATTTATTTATGGCTGTGTTGGGTATTTGTTGCTGCGCGCGGGCTTTCTCCAGTTGCGGTGAGCGGGGGCTACTCTTCGTTACGTAGCACGGGCTCTCGGTGCACGGCCTTCAGTAGTTGTGGCTCACGGGCTCTAGAGCGCAGGCTCAGTAGCTGTGGCGCACGGGGCTGAGTTCCTCCGCGGCATGTGCGATCTTCCTGGACCAGGGCTTGAACCCGTGTTCCCTGCATTGGCCGGCGGATTCTTAACCCCTGCGCCACCACCCCAACCTGTTATGTTTTTAAATTAAATTTCCGCTCTAGGGCTTCTGAAAATCTGTGCAGGGTACCAACCAACGGGAATAGAACCTCCACACGCCTCTCAGGTCAGAGGAACCGTAGCTCCTTTCTGACCGCATTCCCTGAGCAGCCACGGTTCTTTCAGTGATACAAAGGCAGAATGCTGTCGCACAGAGGTGAACCACCTCCCGCAGCCCTGCTCTGGCCACCCCAGTATTTGAACACACACATCTGCTTTTCTCATGTATCAGAGAGAGGTGAGGTTTCAGTATTTAATTGCTACTGTGTCTGGAAGTCACATAAATGAATCCTGGGAAAGGAAGCTTCAGAACCCAGCTTCCTTCTTCATCAATCTCACAGAATATTAACTAACATTAATTTCCTTTTAAAAACCCTTTACAATAATCAAGTTTCATCTAAATTATAATCAGCCTCTGGATACTTCAAGATTCCAAACTCTGTTGAAAATTGTTAAATCAATCAGGTTGTACAACCGTAGAGGTAACTATTCCAAATAAATTTTGCCCTAAAATGTACTTCAGAATCTGAAGTTTAAAGGGACCATGCTGTTCAATCTCCGAGTTTAGGTAAAACATAGCTAAACTTTATTTTTAGTAAGTGAATTGTTAATGAATTTAAGTGCCCACTAGGATTCCCATGTGAGATTTGCATGTGGATATTTTATGTGTAGTAAGTTCTAGACCCAGTATGGTGCCTCAGATGCACTAAAAAGGGGAAATGGACATGTGATTTGCCCATTCTGGGTGCCCAAATCTTAACTGAAATACTAAGGTAATGTGAATTCTATTTGGAAACTTATGTATAACCATGTCTTAAGTAGTTCTTTAACTTGGAACTTTGTGTACATAAGCTAAAAGATTTGTTGACAGTTACTGAGCTCATGATATGGAATGAAAACTGTATTCAGTAACTTAAACACAAATACATACAACTACAAATACTATTAATGGATTTTAATTGCAATTTCCAGTTCTGTCCCACTAAGGAGGAAGGGAGAACCCTTAATCTGAACGGCCAAGAAAATTGTCTCTGTTCTGGATAGGACCTCCACATTGTTTTTCTCTTCTCCCATAGACCCTGCTTTGTTGATCCTATCTGGGAGTGGTAGCTACTCTCCAAAGATGACCCCTCAGTAGCCATGCTTCCTGGTATGCAAGCCCTTATGGAGTACCCCCTCCATTCCATCTGATCTGGCCCTGTGTAACCAAGAGAGTGGGGCAGAAATGATGCAGCTTTTCTGCCTTGGTCTCTGGGAACACTTGCCCTGGAGTAAGTCAGCCATCATGTAAGAAGCCTGACTACCCTGAGCACCATGTCCAGAAAAAGGCCAGCTAGGCCACATGGAGCTAGCTGGACTTGTGAGTGAAACAGCCACCCCCCCGTCCAGTCCACTCCCTGGACTGACAGTCCAGCCCAGTCAGTCCTTTGTCACATGTCTTCAGCCCTAATCATGAATGCATGAAAAACTGGAGAGAAGTGACCAGCTGAGTCCAATCAACTCGGAACCACGAGAGACAAATTATTTTTGTAAACCACTGAGTTTTGGGATAGTTTATTATACAACAATGGAAAATTGGAACACTTAGCTTTCTTAACCCCTGTCTTTCTGCACTGGGATGTTGAAGAACTCCATGACTGAGTTCATTTGCTCTTGCAAATGCTAATATTCCTTTTATGTAGAGTGCTGATGGGGGCTGCACCTCCCTCCCATGTGCTCTATGAAATGCCGGCTGTCTACTTGTTCATTAAAAGCCCTCTGTGTGCCTGCTTTTTTAATCCTGGGAATGGCTTTGCTCTATTTTCCTGGCCTTACAGCTCTTTTAAACATGAGCCTGGCTTGTGGTCTCTAAAGCAGCAGCAGCAAAACAAAGGATTATAGTCTTCAACTTTTAGCGACAAAAAGTCATTCCCTCATTGACTGATAACTAAAGTCGCACCCACCCCCAGGCAGTTCTGTGACACTCCCCATGTAATGCCTTTAGACTTCCTCCTGGCACAGCTGACTTAGGACAAAACTGTTCACATCAGCCTCATACCACATCAGTATATGGTTGAACGATTCGTTTTCGTTGTCTCTCGCAAACCTTCTGAATCCATGATTTCTAGGAACATTGGATGACATATATGAGACCCACAGAGTGCATGGAGCCAAGCATAGAATGCATCTCCATACTATGTGGTTTTTTTTCCAACGGAGCTTGAAGAGAAATGTATACATTTAAAATTTTATGTATTGATTGTGATAAGACAAAGTAAATTTCTCACTTAAAAAAATAATCAAACAGTGGAATACTCTGCAGCAAAGAAAATGAACAAATTATGGCTGTATGCATCAGAGAAAGGTGCAAGTCACAATAGAATATATGGTATATGCTTCTATTTCTGTAAAGTTCAAGAGAAATTAACATCAAATTCTGTGTTTTAGGGATACATGATCAATGGTTAAATTACATAGGAAAGCACATATATGATTATCATTGAAGTCAGGAGCATGTTAATTAACCCTTACTGGAGAGGTCACATGGGGGTCAGTGAAGGCACTAGAGAAACTGTTTCTTAACCCAGGTGGGAGTTATATGGGTATTTACTTTATAATTTAAGTTATACTTATGTATTTTAAACAATTCTATATGAATGATATATTTTCCAGTTTAAAAAAAAAAAGTTTTTGAAAAGCAGTCAGGAGACTTCTAGATCCTAGAGGTATGTTTTGGTTTTTTGGGGTTTTTTTTTGTGATACGCGGGCCTCTCACTGCTGTGGCCTCTCCCGTTGCGGAGCACAGGCTCCGGACACGCAGGCTCAGTGGCCATGGCTCACGGGCCCAGCCGCTCCGCGGCACGTGGGATCTTCCTGGACCGGGGCACGAACCCCTGTCCCCTGCAACGGCAGGCGGACTCTCAACCACTGCGCCACCAGGGGAGCCCGAAACACCCTTTAATAAAGGTACAGGAGGGACTTCCCTGGTGGCACAGTGGTTAAGAATCCGCCTGCCGGGACTTCCCTGGTGATGCAGTGGTTGGGAATTTGCCTGCCAGTGCAGGGGACACGGGTTCGATCCCTGGTCCGGGAATATCCCACGTGCCGCGGAGCAGCTAAGCCCATGCACCACAACTACTGAGCCCGTGAGCCACAACTACTG